>NC_142067.1:128481219-128781219 GCF_059756535.1 Pantherophis guttatus
CAACACAGTATCAACAGTTGAGACCTTCAAATTTCTAGGTTCTACCATATCGCAAAATCGAAAATGGACAGCTAACATCAAAAACATCATCAGAAAAGCACAACAAGGAATGTTCTTTCTGCACCAACTCAGAAAGCTCAAACTGCCCAAGGAGCTGCTGATCCAGTTCTACAGAGGAATTACTGAGTCTGTCATCTGCACCTCCATAACTGTCTGGTTTGGCTCTGCAACCCAACAAGACAGACACTTCAGAGGATAATTAGAACTGCAGAAAAAACCATGGCTACCAACCTGCCTTCCGTTGAGGATCTGTCTACTGCACGAGTCAAAAAGAGGGTTGTGAAAATATTTACAGACCCCTCGCATCCTGGACATAAACTGTTTCAACTCCTACCCTCAAAAGACGCTATAGAGCACTGCACATCAGAACAACTAGACACATGAAGTTTTTTCCCGAACGCCATCACTCTGCTAAACAAATAATTCCCTCAACACTGTCAAACTATTCACTAAGTCTGCACTACTATTAATCTTCTCATTGTTCCTATCACCCATCTCCTCCCACTTATGACTGTATAACTGTAACCTTGTTGCTGGTATCCTTACGATTTATACTGATATTGTTTCCTAATATGATTCGATTGCTTATTTGTACCCTATGACTATCATTAAGTGTTGTACCTTATGATTCTTGACAAATGTTATCTTTTGTTTTATGTACACTGAGAGCGTATGCACCAAGACAAATTCCTTGTGTGTCCCATCACAGTTGGCCAATAAAGACTTCTATCCCATTCTAAAACCAACTGAATTGCTCTAAAGGATTACGTGATCTATGACCGATGACCAATTCTGTAAGCTTTCCCCAGTATAACTGTCTTTATACGATCCAAAACATGAGTACAGATTTATACAGGTCGTCCTCGACTTACAACAGTTCATTTAGTGACCGTTTGTAGTTACAATGGCACTGAAGGAAGGGACTTATGACCGTTTTTCACACTTACGACCGTTGTAGAATCCCCACGGACACGTGATCAAAATTCAGAAGCATTTGGCAACTGACTCGTATTTATGATGGTTCTAGTGTCCCGGGGTCAGGTGATCTCCTTTTGTGACCTTCGGATAAGCAAAGTCACTTAGACAGTCACTTATCTGAATATAAATCAAATTAAAAAAAAGAAAAAAGGCAGTGATGGCTAATCTTTTCCGGACCGAGTGCCCAAAGTGACAGAAACCCCAAAATGCAACGTGTGCATGGTCCCTGCACATGTGCCCCATCCCCGCACATACAAGCTTGGCCCCCTGCATGCGCAACCTCCCCACACGCATGTGCATGCCCCTGCCACACGTGCCCTGCCCCCGCACATACATGTGTGCCCCCACGGATGCACCCCCTGTGCATGCGTGTGCACCTCCCCGCATGCATCCCGCCCCCCGCCATGCGTGGCAGAGACCCAAACACGACCTGGCTGGCGGGAGGCACGCGCGCATGTGCAGAGGAGCTGAACTGGGGCGACGGCTCACATGCCATAGGTTCGCCATCACAGGTGTAGGTTCTCCTGCTTGAGCAGGGGGCTGGACTAGAAGACCTCCAAGGTCCCTTCCAGCTCTATTCTAAAGTCAATGGCGAAGCCAGATACACTCTACAACCGTGTTACTAACTTAACGACCAAGTGATTCACTTAGCAACTGGGGCAGGAAAGGGGACCAAACTCACTTATTAACAAACGTCTCACTTAGCAACAGAAATTTTGGGCTCAACTGTGGTCCTAAGTCGAGGAATACCTGTGCAACGTAGCCGATGATGTTTTCCTTGCTGAAAATGCAAGATTCTCACACTGCCAATGTTAGTAACTAAACAAACAAAAAAAAGTTTCTCCCCCACCCCTTTTCAAAGGGCTTTGCTTCCAAAGATTTTTTTAAAAAGCGATTTTGTGACAAAGTTAAGACACCAACCCGCAGGTTGTAAAATTACTCCTAAGTGTAACCTTGCTTCCGTGGCGGAGTAAGTCACCAAAGTCAATGGGGAAGCCAGATTCCCTTAACAAACCTGTTACTCACTTAACAACTACAGCGATATACGAAAATGAGGCAGAATTCGCTTAAGAACTGTCTCCCAGAAATGTTGGCCTTCATTCTGGTCGTAACTCGAAGATGACTTTCTCCCTTCCATTTGCTTTCAACAAGGCTCGAGATAAACTCTTCACTACGGCAGCTGATACAATTCAGTTAGACTTGAAATTCCAGTTCTTGTACATTGCTGCCTGTTTTTCCAGGAATTACTCTGTCCTACCCTCATGTCAAAATACAAACCGCCAGGGCTGCTAGCTCTTGTAAAAACAAATCATTACATACCTAGGTATATATATATGTCCGTACTTGTTCCTTCCCATTTAACCCCTTTCGATTATCAACTGGACTCCTTCGCGGCACGTGAAATACCTTTAAAAACCTTCCCCTGGCTATGAGCTGCTTCGTGTTTATTGAGGACTAGGTAATCTGTCAGTCCAACAGTTCCAGGAAAAAGAAATTTATGCCAGTGCTTGTCGACAAAGTTGGTCAGAAAGCAAGACATTTTGCGGAGTTTGATTTTGAAAATTACGGTTAATGGATGCTAAACTAAGTACAACGCTGCTGCATATCACTATACAGGGATGATTTATTTAATAAATCATTATTTAATATTATCATTATTTAATAAATCAATATTTAATACAATAACAGAGCTGGGAGGGACCTTGGAGGTCTTCTAGTCCAACCCCCTGCTTAAGCAGGAGACCTTATGTACTTTCAGACAAATGGTTGTCTGATCTCTTCTTAAAAAACCTTCAGTGTTGGAGCATCCACAATTTCTGGTGGCAAGCTGTTCCACTGGTTAATTGTGTTCGCTGTCAGGAAATTTCTCCTTAGTTCCAGGTTGCGTCTCTCCTTGGTGAGTTTCCATCCGTTGCTTCTTGTCCTGCCTTAAGTGCTTTGGAGAATGCAAACTTCTTATACCAAACTCCGAGTTTAACGATAATGCAGGTAGTTCTCAATTTACAACAGTCCGTTTAGTGACAGTTCAAAGTTACAACGGCACTGAGGAAAGCGATTTATGACCGGTTTTCCCAGTTATGACCTTGGCAGCAATTCCTGCAGCCACGTGAGCAAAATTCAGACGCTTGGCAACTGACTCATATTTACGACGTTTGCCGTGTCCCGAGGTTCTGTGATCTTTTGCGACCTTATGACAAGCCAAGCTAACGGGGAAGCCAGATTCACTTAACGGCCATTTTACTAACTTGTCCACCGCAGTGATTCGCTCAGCAACCGTGGCAAGAGAAGGCGTAAAATGGGGGGCAAAACTCACTTAACAAGTGTCTCGCTGACCAACAGAAAATCTGGGGCTCCATTGTGGTCATAAGTTCAAGGACTACCTGTAGAAAACCACAGTCAATGACTTACCCCGTGAACCAGGGATGAAATGTAAAATGTGTTACTACTGGTTCTGTGGGCGTGGCTTGGTGGGAGCTAATGTGACTGGGTGGGCGTGGCCAACTTTTCTTTTTTTTTAAGTTTTCAAAGCATTTTTTCTAATGCTTTGAAAAGCCTCTGCTGATCAGGCAACTCAGCTGGGATCATCAGAGGCTTTTAAAAGCATTTTTTTTACCACCTCTTCAGCCAAGAGGTTGCAGAATAAAATGCTTTGAAAAGCCTCTGATGATCCCAGCTGAGCCGCACGATCATTAGAGGCTTTTTTTTTTACTTTTAAAAGCATTTTTTCGTCGGAAGAGGTTGTAGAAAAAATGCTTTTAAAAGTAAAAAAAAAAGCCTCTGATGATCGTGCGACTCAGCTGAGTATGGTAGGGGGGCGCAGGGATTTTTGCTACTGGTTCTCCGAACTACCCATCGCCATCGCTACTGGATCGGGTGATCCGGTCTGAACCGGGAGCATTTCACCCCTGTCGTGAACTGAAAAGCAAAAGAGGTGGGAAAAAGATTGCTCCTATTCCCGAAGCGGATGCAAAACCTTAACTGAGGTAAAATTAAATTATCCAAACCTGGACGAGAGAGTCTCTTTTGCTAATTTCTTTTTTTTTTTCTTTCAACCACAATCACTTGGTTAGGAAACTCCCTTTGTTGTTTTTAGGAAGTTCCCCAGCTCCCTCTGCCAAATGCTCACTCTCATTTGCTCTTGAGCTATTTCTTTTTTTTTTTTTTCTCACTACAGGTAGTCCTCAACTTACGACCATTGAGCCCAACGTTTCCGTTCTTAAGGGAGACATTTGCGCAGTGAGCGTTGCTCCCGTTTCACGACCCTTCTTGCCCCCCGTTATTCAGTGAATCGTTGCAGTTGATAAAAATTAGTAAAACGGTCTTTAAGCGAATCTGGCTTTCCCCGTGGATTTCTGCTTGTCAGAAGGGAGCAAGAGAGGATTGCGTGACACAGAACCACCACCACCCCGGGACGCTGCAACCGTCATAAACATGAGTCGGTTTGCCAAGCGTCCGAATTTGGATCGCGCGACCTTGGGACAACGCAACGGTCATAAGTACGAAGCAGTTGCCAAGCGTCTGAATTTGGATTGTGGAGATGTTGCAAAGGTCGTCAGTGAGAAAAATATTCCTGAGTCCTTTTTTTCGGTGCTGTTGTAACTTTGAACGGTCGCTAAGTGAATCGCGTGAGATTTGCACCGTAGTTTGGAGCGAGCAAGCCCTTTCTGCTAGTCTTAACTCCCAGGAGAAAAAAAAAATCGAGACAATCTTTTAACAAGAGGCGAGTAGAGTTAGCAGTTGCTCAAGGTTAAGATTCCCATCGTCTTGGAGAGCGCCCATCGGGTGTGTTCCCAAGGACAGCGTTTTGTGAACAAGCCTCTGGCCTGAAGTGTGAACTTCATAACTAAACATGGGAGATTAACGCAATTTTTATCTTCTGTTCTTTCGCGTTACACACACAGAGAGAGCTAGCTTGCCAAACTGACCAAACATTTATCATTATATATATGCGGGTATATACATCATTTTGCATTTATTTATTTATTTATTTAGTCATGTTCACGTAGTGCAGAGGTCCTCAAACGTGGCAGCTTTAAGACTTGTGGACTTCAACTCCTAGAATTCTCCAGCCGGCTATGCTGGAGTTGAAGTCCACAAGTCTTAAAGCTGCCACGTTTGAAGGCCTCTGATGTGGTGAATATTGGAGGTGGTTTCCTGCCTAAGCAGGGGGTTGGACTAGAAGACCTCCCATGTCCCTTCCAACTCTATTCTGTCCTGTCCTGTCCTGTCCTGTCCCTTGTCTTTTCCTTTCCTTTCCTTTCCCTTCCTTTCCCTTCCCTTTCCTTCTCAATAGTCTTCCTTTCCTTTCCTTTCCTTTTTCCTTTCCCTTCCCTTCCCTTCCCTTCTAGTCTTCCTTTCCTTTCCTCCTTTCCTTCCCAATAGTCTTCCTTTCCTTTCCTCCTTCCCTTCCTTTCCCTTCCATTCTCAATAGTCTTCCTTTCCTTTCCTTTCCTCCTTCCCTTCCCAATAGTCTTCCTTTCCTTTCCTTTCCTTTCCTTTCCTTTCCTTTCCTTTCCCAATAGTTTTCTTTCTTTCCTTTCCTTTCCTTTCCTCCTTCCCTTCCTTTCCCTTCCATTCTCAATAGTCTTCCTTTCCTTTCCTCCTTCCCTTCCCAACAGTCTTCCTTTCCTTTCCTTTCCTTTCTCCTTTCCTTTCCTTTCCTCCTTCCCTTCCTTTCCCTTCCATTCTCAATAGTCTTCCTTTCCTTTCCTCCTTCCCTTCCCAATAGTCTTCCTTTCCGTTCCTTTCCTTTCCTTTCCTCCTTCCCTTCCTTTCCCTTCCATTCTCAACAGTCTTCCTTTCCTTTCCTCCTTCCCTTCCCAAGTCTTCCTTTCTTTTCCTTTCCTCTTCTTTCCTCTTCTTTCCTCTCCTTTCCTTTCCTTTCCTTTCCTTTCCTTTCCCAATAGTTTTCTTTCTTTCCTTTCCTTTCCTTTCCTCCTTCCCTTCCTTTCCCTTCCATTCTCAATAGTCTTCCTTTCCTTTCCTCCTTCCCTTCCCAATAGTCTTCCTTTCCGTTCCTTTCCTTTCCTTTCCTCCTTCCCTTCCTTTCCCTTCCATTCTCAACAGTCTTCCTTTCCTTTCCTCCTTCCCTTCCCAAGTCTTCCTTTCTTTTCCTTTCCTCTTCTTTCCTCTTCTTTCCTTTCCTTTCCTTTCCTTTCCTTTCCTTTCCTTTCCTTTCCTTTCCTTTCCTTTCCTTTCCTTTCCTTTCCTTTCCATTCCATTCCTTCCCTTCCCTACCCTACCCTACCCTACCCTACCCTACCCTACCCTATCATCCCCTTTCAAAGTTTTCATTCATACAGGTAGTTCTCGAGTTACCACCACAATAGAGCCCAACATTTCCGTTGCTAAGGGAAACGTTTGTTAAGTGAGCTATTTTCCCCGTGGTACAACCTTTCTTGCCACAGTTGTTAAGTGAGACACTGCAGTTAGCGACACATGTTTTTAAAGTCACGTGATCAAAATTCAGAGGCTTGGCAACTGGCATGTACTTGCGACAGTTGAAGTTGTCCCGGGGTCACGAGCCAAGTCAACGGGGGAAGCCGGATTCGTTTAACAACCGGGTTAACTTAAGAACTGCAGTAATTCACTTAGCAATGGTGGTAAGAAGATTGTAAAATCGGGCAGAACTCATTTAATAACGGTCTCACTTAGCCACAGAAACATTCGGCTCAATTGTGGTCATAACTCCAGGATTATCTGTAGTGTTTGCACTTTTGTCTGGCTCACATCCTCTTCTCGCCTGAGGGATTGATGAGAAATGAAAAGATTATTTTGCAAACTTATTTGTGACCTCTTGGCTCATCCTAATAAAAAAATGTTGCCCAGCAGTAAATACTGGAATACAATTTATTTGTTACACAGTCTTACTTGCCACCTGATTCACCCAGAATAAAAACGAAAAGTGGATATAAAATCGCAGGGTTCCGTTTTTAAAAAATTGCATTTAAATCCTGTTGAAAACAGTAGGAGCCGGAAGCTCGTGAAACTAAACACAAGAGCACACCGGGCTAAAGATTCTGGAAATACAGATCAAGATCCAGGCTAAAACAGGAAATGCAAGTTTAGTTATGACCTTTAGTGCCGACCAGAGGAGTTTGAAAAGAGGAATCGGTGTCGCATCTCAACGCTTTCATTCGTAGAGTTTTTTTTAAAAAAAGGAAGAAGGCAAAAGCCATTTAGCCCTTTGTCCTTCCCTCCTACTTGGTAAATTTAAAATGGAGCTCAAAGTAAAATAGAAGAGAGCAATTCTCCATCTCTAATAACGTTCAAGCCTCGAGGTTGGGATAATGCAAAACACAAAAACAGTCCTTGGCTTTTCAATCAATCAGAAGAGAGCTGGAAGGGACCTTGGAGGTCTTCTAGTCCAGCTCCCTGCTCAAGCAGGAGACTCTATATTATTTCAGATGCGGGATTGTCCAGTTTTTTCTTAAAAACCTCCAGTGATGGAGCACCCAGAACTTCTGAAGGTGAGTTATTCAGAATAACAGAGTAACGGAGTCAGAAGGGACCTTGGAGGTCTTCTAGTCCAACCCCCTGCTTAAGCAGGAGACTCTTATGTCCGTGATGGTGAACCTGTGGCACGGGTGCCACAGGTGGCACGCGGAGCCATATCTGTGGGCACGTGAGTGTTGCCCTAACTCAGCTCCACCGCGCATGTGCGCATCGGCCAGCTGATTTTTGCGCCTTCCAGGCCCACTAGAAGTCGGGAAATGGGCCATTTCCAGCCTCCGGAGGGCCGGGGAAGGCTGTTTTCATCCTCCCCAGGCTCCAAGGAAGCCTCTGGAGTCTGGGGAGGGCGAAAAACGGGCCTACTGGGCCCACCATTAACCTTTTTGCCGTCATGTGCCAAAAGCGGGGGTAGCGCGGGGGGGGAGAGTTACGTGCGCATGCGTGGAGATGCAGGGTGTGGGGGAGCATTGAATTATGGGTGTGGGCACATGCAGGCACAACCTCCCCATGTTCCCCATGCTTTTGGCACGCGATGGCAAAAAGGTTAGCCATCACTGCTCTATGTAATTTCAGACAAATGGTTGTCTAATCTCTTCTTAAAAACTTCCAGTGTTGGAGCATCCACAACTTCTGGTGGCAAGCTGTTCCACTGGTTAATCATCCTCGCTGTCAGGAAATTTCTCCTTAGTTCCAGGTTGCTTCTCTCCCTTGGTGAGTTTCCATCCATTGCTTCTTGTCCTGCCTTAAGTGCTTCGGAGAATGCAAAATTCTTACCCCAAAATCCTAGTTTCACGATAATGCAGGTAGTTCTCAACTTACAACAGTCCGTTTAGTGAGCGTTCAAAGTTACAACGGCAATAAGAAAAGTGACTTACGACCGTTTTTCACAGTTACAACCTAGGCAGCATCCTCATAGTCACATGATCAAAAATCTGAGATCCTAAACCAGGGGTATCAAACTCAAGGCCTGGGGACTGGATCGAAGGACCGGCTCACAGTGCCTCTGCTGCTGAAAACTTGATCCCCTTTTGAGACCTTTGGACAAGCCAAGTCAGTGGGCGAAGCCGGATTCACTTAGCGACCGGGTTACTGACTTATAGAACGACTGCGTGTAAAATGCAGCAAAAAGTCACAACTGTCTTGCTTAACAACAGTGCTGTTGGTTCCCTTGTGGTCGTAAGCCGAAGACCAGCTGTAAAGACGCATCTCTTAATAATGCATGCTGAAGCCAAGAGGGGGGACAGAAAAGAAAGCATGGGGCGGAAAGAAATCTACTTTTCCTATCTCCTCGTTCTGAACAATGAAGACAGAAAAGTAGATTTTGTTTCCTCTTTTCTGTTCCTTTTCCTCCTAGACAAGTTTTCCTGATTTTCTGTCTGCTGTGGAGAACAACATTTCCATTCGTAACAAAACAAAACAAACACCAGAAGAAGAAGAATCAAGTGATTAATGAAGTGGGGAAATAACCAAGGGAGGAGGACACAAGGGTGATATAATCACTTTGGCACACAGTCGATGTGCAGTTTAGCATGTCCTGTTGTTTATGACAGGCCTGGAACGATAGACAAAAACTTTTCACGCAATCCTGAAATATGTTAACGCAGGAAAACCTGACTTCCATCTGAACCTAAGGAAAATGAATATGATATCCTCTGGGTCAGGGGTCCCCAACCTTTTGGACCTCAAGGACCACTAAATTAATAATTTTAAATCCCACGGACCACTAATATGATCTGCCTAATGACCGGCTGGGTGGGCGTGGCTAGGTGGTCACATGACTGGGTGGGCGTGGCCAAATCAATGTCACTCATGTTTAGGGGCGCCTCACTGGCCTCTACTCACTCCTCCCCTCCCAGCTTCTCCTTTCCTCCCCACCTGGGCTCCTTAGGCCCCAACAGTTATTGGAGCTAAGCAGCCACCAATGAGAAAGAGTTGGCAAAATAACTCAGTTCAAATTGGATCTGACCGAGAAGGAGGCTCAGCAGAAGCACCTCACTGAGGACTAGGAGCATGGGCTTTCCAAGCAGAGGGCAGACCTGCAGGAGTGCAAGGCCAGGTATCGGCGCCTGGAGGCTCAGCGGGCTGAGATGGTCAGCCAGTTCCAGGCCATGATGCAGTCCCACTGGAACGAGGCCCTCCGGCTCTTTGCCACCAGTGGTACTTCCCTCCAGCCTTTGCCCAAAGCCCCACACCAGGAGGCTGAAGCAGACCCCAAGTCAGAGTTTCTGCCCCCCTCCAACCCACACAAAAAGACCCCAAAGGGGGAGACTCTCTGCAGCAACGCAAACGTTCATTGCACGTATCCGGCCCAGGGGCCGTAGTTTGAGGACCCTAGTGATTTAGTGCAATATAAAAAAAATGCAAATAATTTTTCTGCGGACCACCAAAATTTTCTCGTGGACCACCAGTTGGTGACCGCTGCTCTGGGTGACCGCTTTGGGTCTATTGCTCGGCTTTGGAAATATCCCTCCTCACACCCTAGACATGAACTATTTCAACTCCTCCTTTCGGGATGCCGCTATAGGACATTACACACAAAACAACTAGACACAGGGACAATTTTTTCAGAATAACAAAATCGCAGCATTGGGAGGGATTTTGGAGCTCTTCTAGTAGTCCAACCTCCTGCTCAAGCAGGACACCCTGTACCATTTCAGACAAATGGTTATCCAACCTCTTCTTAAAAGCTTCCAGTATTGGAGCATTCACAACTTCTGGTGGCAAGCAGTTCCATTGGTTAATTGTCCTCACTGTTAGGGAATTTCTCATTAATTCCAGGTTGCTTCTCTCCTTGATTAATTTCCATCTGTTGCTTCTTGTCCTGCCCTCAGGGGCTTTGGAGAATAGCTTGACTCCCTCTTCTTTGGGGCAGCCCCTCGAATACTGGAACACTGCTACCATGTCACCCCTAGTCCTTCTTTTCTCTTGTGCCATCACTCTGTTGAACACATAAACTACTATATATAAACTATATAAATTTATATAAATATAAACTATATACTACTAAGTATGTTCACCCATGTTGTACAGCTGTAGCATCATCATTATCCTTCTCATCTTCTCTACTCCCTCCTCTTATTCGTATCTTTATTATACTAATTATTATTATTACTCGGTTGCTTTGCATATACACCGAGAGCTTCTGCTTTCATTGTGTGTCTAATCACACTTGGCTGAATAAAGTCCTCGTTTTATGACCATCATTGAGCCCAAAATTGCTGTTGCTCAGGGAAACATTTGTCAAGTGAATCTAATATCTTTCTCGCCACCTTTGTTAAGTGAATCCCAGCAGTTGTTAAGTAAGTCACACGGCTGTTAACTGAATCGGGCTGCTTGTCAGTAGGTCTCAAAAGGAGGGGTCACACTGCCATTGTCGTAAGTATGAATCGGGTGCCCAGCGTCTGAATTTAAATCATGTGGCCAATGCTGGAATGGTCGTAAGTGTGAAAAACGGTCCCAAGTCCCCTTTTTTCCAACACCGTTGTAACTTTGAATGGTCACTAAATGAACTGTTGTAATCCAAGGACTACCTATATTCTATTTCTCTAGTGGTTGCAGTTTGTTTCAAATGTAAAATTGAAAGAAGAGAGATTTGACAGCAACATATATATATATATTTCTTCTTTAGAGCACTGGGATGCAGCAGCCAATATGAGAAAATAATAATAATAATAATAATAATAATAATAATAATAATAATAATAATAATAATACAGCGGAGAGTATCTTGAATTCATCTCTTCTCGCGGTCTAACTGACAGGAAGCAGGCCTGCAGCTCTGATGGCCCTAAGTGACAAGCGTTTCCTGCCTTCACGGCTGCGTCTTTTCTTAACAACTGCTTGTAAAACATTTCGCACTACAAGGCGGAGTAGCAGAGACAAAAACCGTCCCATTTTCTTGGCGATGTTATTTTTGGGAAGTGGGAACTGCCATTACTTTCTAGACCGGTCCCAAAGTCGCCTGGTTGGCATTGCCTGTAAGGTGGGATTCGAACTAGGGGTCTTCCAGTTTCCCATCTGGGGCCTTTAACCGCTATCACCAAACTGCTTCTTGCCACAAGCTTTAAAGCAGTCTTTCTCAACCTTGGTAGCTTGAAGATGGGTGGACTTCAACTCCCAGAATCCCCCAGCCAGCAGCGCTGTCAAATACTACCTATAATGAAGTTTAGTTTAGTTTAGTTTAGTTTAGTTTAGTTTAGTTTAGTTTAGTTTAGTTTAGTTTAGTTTAGTTTAGTTTAACTTAGTTTAGCTTAGCTTAGCTTAGCTTAGTTTAGTTTAGTTTAGCTTAGCTTAGCTTCGAGTTTGGTTTGGGTTTGGGTTAGGGTTAAGAAAACTAAGATCATGGCATCCGGCCTTCTCAATTCCTGGCAAATAGATGGGGGGGAAACGGAGGTAGTGACAGATTTTATTCCTGGGCTCCAAGATCACCGCAGATGGGGACTGCAGCCAAGAAATTAAAAGAGGCTTGTTCCTGGGGAGGAAAGCTATGGCTAAGTTAGACAGCATTCTAAAAAGCAGAGACATCACCCTGCCAACAAAAGTGCGTATAGCCAGGGCTCTGGTTTCCCCAGTTGCAATGTCTGGCTGTGAAAGTTGGACCACAAGGGAGGCTGAGAAGGCCAAAGAATGGAGGCCTTTGAACTCTGGTGCTGGAGAAGACTCCTGTGAATCCCTTGGACTGCAAGGCAATCCAACCGGTCAGTCCTAGGGGAGATCCACCCTGACTGCTCTCTAGAAGTCCAGTTCCCGATGATGAAACTCAAATACTTTGGCCACCTAATGAGAAGGAAGGACTCCCTGGAGAAGAGCCTAATGCTGGGAACGATGGAGGGCAAAAGAAGAAGAAGGGGACGGCAGAGAACGAGTTGGCTGGATGGAGTCACTGAAGCAGTCGGAGTGAGCTTAAATGGACTCCAGAGGATGGTAGAGGACAGGAAGGCCTGGAGGAATGTTGTCCATGGCGTCACGATGGGTCGGACATGACTCTGCAACTAACAACAAGAGTTAGGGTTAAGTTAAGTTTTGATGTTTGGGTTTGGGTTATGGTTAGTTTAGTTTAGGTCTTAGACCCAATGAACTGAAAAAAGGAACACTGAAATCTACATCAAAAATGAAAGTGTACTGCTCGAGCAGGAGATCCTATAGCTTAGATCCCCTTATTCTCCACTGCGTTCACTTACAAAAGCCACCTGCCCTCATCCTGGATGAGAAGACCGTAAAGGACATGTGTGGCTAACTGTGGTCAGGTCACTGAGATAATTTCAAGGAAGCTTCCTTCGTGACAAAAGTCCCTCTGGGTACTTGGGACTACACTTCCCATCACAACCAGCTATCACCATCTTGGAAATGGCTTACAATCCACCCCAGAAGCCCAATACAGATGGAGAAGATACGGTTCCATGACCGTAATCCTGGGTTTCTGGCCTGTAGAATGATGCACCAGCATCCTTCTTGAAGCAATCATCTGAATCCCATCGTGGCTAGTTACAAAGTTGGGTTGATCTGTCTAAGACAGTGATGGCAAACCTTTTCAGAACTCAGTCTGCTTTGCACGCGCTCGTCTGAGCCACAACCCGGAAGAGGAGCTGCCCAGGGCATATGCGCGTGCCCGAAAATGAACTTCTGGTTTCCGGCGTGCATGGGCGCCAGCCAGCTGGTCTTCCAGGTTTCTGGCGCACATACATGCATGCGTGACAATCAATCAGATGGCCGGCGCACATGCTCACACAGGAAAATGGAAGACCAGCTATTCCAGTTTCTGGAACTGCCACATGCAAAAAGGCCAGCTGATCATCGCATGCGCACAAGAAACACGGAAGACGACCACTTTGGCCACGCATGCCATAGGTTTACCATCATGGGTCTAAGACAGGGGTCTGCCACCTTAAATACTCAAAGAGCCATTTGGACCCGTTTCCCACAGAAAAGAAAACACCGGGAGCCACAAAACCTGGGTGGGCGTGGCCAACTCAATGTCACTCACTTCCACCAGTCACATGACACCCCCCTAGCCACGACTACCCAGCCGGTCATTAGAGCAGAGGACCAGTTGTTAAAAAACACCGGGAACCACAAAATCCTTTTGATATATCTCTCTCTCCCCTCCCTCCCTCCCTCCCTCCCTCCCTCCCTCCTGTATCTCTTTATGTCACTCTCTCTCTCTCTCCCTTTCTCTGTATCTCTCTGTCTCTGCTCTGGCTGCTTCTCCATCCTCCGCCGTCGCCCTTACCTTCTCAGGCCAGGCGAGGAGTGACTGGGTGGGGAGAGCCAGCCAGTGGTGGAATCATCTGACAGGGAGCCACAGCAGAGGGCCCAAAGAGCCGCATGCGGCTCCAGAGCCACAGGTTGCTGACCCCTGGCCTAAGATCTCCACCTCCTCCTGATTAGCTACTAGGAGATCGAGGTGGCCATCTTTGTTGTGTTTTAAATGGGGAAATTTGGAGAGCCCGAATAAAAGAGGCAGTCAGTCATACCCACAATTTCCAGCTCAGACGTGAACTGAGAAGATGCTTTTTAGGAACTGGCCAACCTAGAACTAAGGAGGAATTTCCTGACAGTGAGAACAATTAATCAGGTTGCTTCTCTCCTTGGTTAGTTTCCACCCACTGCTTCTTGTCTTGCCTTCTGGTGCTTTGGGAAATAGGTTGACCCCCAAATCTTCTTTGGGGCAGCCCCTCAAACATTGGAAGACTGCTATCATGTCTCCCCTAATCCTTCTTTTTCTCCAGACTAGCAATTTCCAATTCCTGCATCTGTTCTTCATATGTTTTAGTCTCCAAGCAGGGTGGATTTGATTTAAATCGAGTTGATTTAAATCACAATTTAAATCATGATTTAAATCACTAGTAAAAAGGCTTGATTTAAATCAACTCAATTTAAATCACAATTTTTAAAGAGCAACTGTCATCTCTGCTACTCCTTTGACCCGCTGTTGACTCACCGATAGTCCCAGTGTTGCAGAATATACAGCCTCATGCTACATAACTAAGCTCCATTTCATGCTGAATAAACTAAATTGTTTATGTATCTTAAATAGAAAACTATCTTACGATAGATTTTTACCCCAAAAGTTTTTTATTAAAATAAATTCGATAAAAATCAAAAAAATCCGATTTAAATCAAAAAAATCCCACCGAAGTATAAGATGCACCTAGATTTCGAAGAGGAAAACAAGAAAAAAGAATAGTTTTTGCCCTCCCCAGTCCCCAGGAGCACTCTGCAGACCTCCCAAATCCTTCACACGCCCATTTTCACCGAAAACAGGACATGCGGGGGAGGGGTTTCGGGAGACTAAAAACAGCTGTATTTGCTCTACAAGACACACCAACATTTCCACCCCCTTTGGGGGGGGGGAGTGCGTCTTATAGTCCAAAAAAAATACGGTACCTAACATCCAAAGCTACGTAACTAAGATTGACATGTTGGGGGAAAAGGAGGAAGACACTTAAAGTAATCACATTTTCTCTACATATGCAACCAGCTGAAGAGCTTTAAACGTCTAAAAACCACTTCTACAAATTGCGATGGGGGAAAAAAGAAAAAAAAATACTTATTAAAGGAACTGAAACTTTCAGAAGCCTGCTAGTTTTCACTTCATAGGACCTAACAAAAAAAATATATCTTTGTTTAGGATTCAATACTGTCCATAAAGGCAGCTTTATTTGCTTCTTAAAAGTATAAAGTTTGGCTACCTTTTACAATCTCAAATTTCAAAAGCTGCCACTAGAAAAAACAAACAAACAAACAAGGCCCTTGGTTATTAATTTTTATACAGTGTCAGATTATTCATTAAAATAGCATTCAGGGTTTTTCTGTACGTGCTTCAAGAGAGCAGGAAATATTTACAGCTTTCACCAAAGCGACTGCTGTGCTAGCAAATTCAGCGTTTGAATTGGAACTTGGTAAAATCTATGACTTCAATTAAACACAAGGAAAAGTTGACTCGGAGGGTGAACGAAGTAACAAGGATTTGAGAAGAACAGGAGATGCTGGGTTTATAATAAGAAAGATTAATCTTTCTTATTAAACTCGGAGGTTATTCTGGTTCCTGACTTTAGGAATTCCCTTTCGTAAAAACCAACGTTTTGTCTGTGAACAGACTGTGCTGTAGGTTCGGCTCTATGTCTCAATTTTGCAATCTCTCTTTATCAAAGAACTGCATTTTAGGCATTGTTAAAATTCAGGTTATTACCTGCTCAACTGCCGTCCCATATAAACTGCAAATAATGCAGGTATTTCACATAGAAAACAAGCAGAATAATGATGTTTTAAGATTGCAGTTAGTTGCTAGTTTATTTTTCTCATCCAGCATCTTGACAAAATCGGTTACTTTGCAAAGGTATTAAGTGTACATTTTCCAAACCTTACTAATTTGGGTTTTGCCTATTTCTAAACAGAAATGACCAGTCATTCTTCATGTTGTCCCACTTCCCCAAAATGCATTTAAAAAGTATATATATATATTTGTGCACATTGATATCAAATTATTCTCTGTGAACCAAAGTATTTGATAACAAAAGGATAATTGTATGTGTTTTATGGCACAGAGTCATTATTTCTCCTCCATTTCCCTTGTTTATTTCTTATAATGCACACTAATAAAGTAACTAACTAATAAAACAAATTATTTATATTTATTGGCTACTCAACTCCAATGGATGGATAAGTACGGGTAGTCCTTGACTTATTACCATAATTGAGCACAAAATTTCTGTTGTTAAGTGAGACATTTTTTAAATGAGTTTTGCCCCATTTTACGAGCTTTCTCCCCACAGTTGTTAAGTGAATCATTGCAGTTTTTTTAAGTTAATGACACGGTTGTTAAGTGAATTCGGCTTCCCCTTGGACTTCGCTTGTCAGAAGGTCGCAAAAGGGAAACGCATGACCCCAGGACACTGCAACGGTCATAAGTACATGCCAGTTGCCAAGCTTCCAAATTTTGATCACGTGACCATGGGGATGCTGCAACGGTCATAAGCGTGAAAAACGGTCCTCAGTCACACTTTTCAGTGCCATTGTAACTTCGAACCACCACTAAACGAAATGTTGTAAGTCCAAGGCTACCTGTATGGCAAACTATAAAAATTAAAAAAACAAGACTAAGATTATTTTAGAAACAGAACAATTCCAAAACTTGGGACTACATTGTTTGACAGTCCTATTTGTAAAATAATAAAATAAATGAAATAAAAATGAAATAAAACAAAAATAAAAAATTAAGTTGAGCTAAATTAAATTAAATTAAAATGGCATTTCCAAATCTGACACCTCCTGGGTTCCAATCTGCATTGCATTTGCATTATTCCCCAGGCATTATTCCCCAGCTTTGGGAAAAGCCCTTTTGGAATAAAAACTGCTGTTTTCTACCAGCTTGTGTCTCCAGGACTGACATGAAGCCCAAGTCACCAAGTTGTTGATCTTGCAAAAGGGATTGCTGAAAGAACTTTTTGCAAATCATAGGAAGGAGAAATGAAACTAGGCTCCGAAAACAAACAGCCAGGTTAGTCACTTTTATTGCAAAAAAAAAAAAAAAGTGCTGTGGGTTCAACAAAAGAAAAAAAAGCACAAGCTAACTTTAAACAATCATCTTCCACATAAGCAAAGATCTTTTAAAGACAATGAGATAAAAAGCTTTTTTTTTTTTTTTTGCAATTGGAAGCAATCTCTTTTTTTGTTTTACAGATTTTTTTTTGGTTTTTTTTTTTGCACCAACCAGTTGATCGACAATCAACATTTCGTTTTGCTCTCATCCTCCGCGGATGAAAACAACTTCCACTTCCAGAAAATGAAGACTTCCCCTAATATTTACACTGTACTGTCTCCACAGTCTCCAAACCAAAGGTCATCTAAAAGCACGGGCTCAGATTATAGGAATAGCTAGCATGCGTATTGAAGAAAACAGTCAATGGCATTCTTGGGGGGAAAAAATAAATAGAAAATAAAAGTCATTTTTCTGCCCCTTTTGCGGAAAAAATGTTATCCGTCAAAAACCAAGCGCTTTTAAAATGAGTTTTGAGGTGCTGGTCTGGGTGGTAATAACTGCAAATATTAGCTTGTACTCTATAATTCAAATATAATAATAATAATAACAACAACAACCTGGGCCCCTAATGCATAAAAACTCAGATTTTCATCTCAGCTCTCTATATTTTATTTACAGTGATTCAGCAGGGATTTCAGACAAAAATTTACTTCAACCTTCATGATTCATATCCATTAGAAAGACAAATGGAAATATACTCGGGGAAACCAATTTTCTAGTGTTTGTTATATTAGTGTTTTTTAAAGCAGATGAAATGTACTGTAGGCTAAAAGCAGAAAAGGGGAGAACAGAGTCTATTAATAACAGAGGAAAAAACTCTTAAAATTTTAAGATGAATTATGGTAACAATGCACATTCTATAGCATTTTCGAATATTAACATTGAGTTTTATTCTTACAAACTTCATTACAACCCTGTAAGATTGCAGATTCAAGAGAAATATTGAGAGCACAGCTAGAAACAAGATGGACAGCAAACAAATTTAATAAATAAATATCTAGACTTTTGGAACTGTTGCCTGACCTATTTCTCATTCATAGTGTGAATTAAAATTCAAATCTATGCCTTAAAATCAAATGTTTCAAATACAACCTCTATGTGTCTGGATTTACGTTCAGTATAAAAGTAAATTTATATGGGAAAAGGTTAAAAACCTTTTCGAATTCTTGGAGCAGAATTCATGGGCAGGCTGAAATTGCCAAGGTCAGCTCTAATTCAATTTAAAATTGTTATATTCAGATTAGAGGGATAATTAACCGGGTGGTATTTATTTCTCTTGTCATTTTAGATTTAATATCCCGTCTTTCCTCCAAAAATTCAAGAGACTTCCTGCTCCAATTGTGTCCCCTAACACTAACTGTGGCCCAAAGTCACTACCGAGCTTGTGTCAACAGTGAATATGACCTTCAAAACTGACCTCTCTGGCTCTTTATGGACGTATCTATGAAACAACCAGCGGACAACCCCAAGGAGACTGATCAGCAAATGAATATTCGACACCTTACATTTGGTCTTCATTCATCCATTCTAGGTTGGGGTTTTTTTTAAACTCTATAATGAACAATTCACAGTTGAGCAAAGCCAACTTTCCCTATTGTTATTTAGCCCCCCACCCCTTCAATGGGGAAAAGATCAGAAAATTAAATGGTTCCAAAATTGTTTGCCAATAGCGTTAGTGCCAAGACTCAACAGCGGTTGATAGCCAAGTTGTAACGTTGCTCCACAGAAAGATATTACACGAGGTGTATCATACACGCTTTGCAGACAATCCTCGATTTATGACGGGAATTGGGATGGGAACTTCCCATGGCTAAGCGAGGCTGTCATAACATGTGATGTCACATGACTACGTCACTTAGCGGGGGCAATCCAGAGCAGCCCAATTGCCATTGTAACCCCAAGACAAGCGGGTTGGTAAGACTACCATGATCCAAACCATTCCTGCTTGCTCCCTCCCCAGCCAAGAGCCTCAGGGGGGACAGGACCACCTCTTCTGCCTCACGTCCTCACTTTTATGCCTTGCACCCCCGGCCTTCTTCTCAAGGCCCACCTCCCCGGTTCTCCAAAGGGCCAGTAGAGGAGAATATTTACAGCTCAGGGTTGAAATGAGATGTTTCTTAATGTTCTCTGAGGTTGATGATTTTCACCGTCCACCTGCCAACCCACTTCTGTCCTTTGTCAACCCTCCACCGTGGCATTCCTGGTCGGGTCCTGCAGCAGCCTTCGGGAGTCTCAGCTGGCCATCATTGCCTCCAGACTGGTACTTCCCTTGAGTGTCACCTCAAGTCTCATGCCACGACCGGCCATCACTACACAAAATCCCAGCCGCCTTGCACTCTACAGACCAGTGGTGAAATTCAGCTGGTTCTATTCGGATCATGTGATCCGGTAGCGCCAGCAGCAGGAGGCTCTGCCCATCTTCCCGGATGTCATCATGTCCCGTTTTTGACCCTCTGCGCATGCACTTGCATTTGTGAATCGGTAGCGAAGTTAAGTTGAATACCACGCCTGCTACAGACCCTTCGGCACCCAGCTGGCCTTCACTGTTTTCCTCCTGCTGTTGGGGAGGTACACCTGGCCTACCTTATGCAAGGAAGATGCAGGCCTTCTTCTCAAGTCCCACCCACCCGATTCTCCAAAGTGTTAGGGTTGAAATGAGGAAGGTCCTTAATGTTCCGAGCTTGCTTGTTTTCTTGCAGATGTTTCATTGCACAAACTAGGTTAGCATCAACAGTGTTAGTCAATGCTAGTCACTGATGATGTGCCCTAGTTTGGGCAATGAAACATCTGCCAGAAAACAACCAAGCTCAGAGAGCACTAAAGACCCCACAGTGCTCCTATTCTTCCTTCTCTTCCACTTCCACCCTCCTCTTCCTCCTCCTCCTCTTCTTCCCCACAACCCTCCTTCTAGCACTGATGATGTTCCCTAGTTTGGGTAATAAAATGTCTTCAAGAAACCAACCAAACACAGAGAGCACCAAAGACCCCACAGTCCTCCTCCTCCTCCTCCTTCTTCCTCCTCCTCCTCTCTGCAAACCCCACTCCGTTCTAGCACTGATGATGTTCCCTAGTTGGGGACGTGAAACATCTGCAAGAAAACCACCAAGCTCAGAGAGGACCAAGAACCCCACACTCCTCTTCCTCTGCTCCACATAACCCGCTCCTTTCTCGCACTGATGCTATTCTCTAGTTGGGTAACGAAACTTCTGCAAGAAAACCACCAAGCTTCAGAGAGCACCAAGGACCCCTCTCCAAAGTGTATCTGCCTTTCTCCAAAAGGCGTGTTCCGCTTCTCGCGATGCTTCAGAAAACCTTCCAAGAAAGCTTCCAAGCTCTTCTAAAGCATCGTGAGAACCATGCAGCTCTTGTTCTCCAGGTTGTTGTTGAAAGGTGAAGTCGTGTCCGACCCATCGCGTTCCTCCAGGCCTTCCTGTCCTCTACCATCCCCTAGAGTCCATTTAAGCACACGCCTTCTGCTTCAGGGACTCCATCCAGCCACCTCGTTCTCTGCCGTCCCCTTCTTCTTTTGCCCTCCAACGTTCCCAGCATTCGGCTCTTCTCCAGGGAGTCCTTCCTTCCTTCTCATCAGGTTGCCAAAGGATTTGAGTTTCCTCTTCAGGATCCGGCCTTCTAAAGAGCCGTCAGAGTTGATCTCCTCTAGGACTGACCGGTTGGATCGCCTTGCAGTCCAAGGGACTCGCAGGAGTCTTCTCCAGCACCAGAGTTCAAAGGCCTCCATTCTTTGGCTCTCAACCTTTCTTATGGTCCAACTTTCACAGCCAAACATTGCAACTGAGATAACCAGGTAGTGCACCCCATATAATTTGGATTCTCACGGCAGTACATCGGAGAAGATCCCAGAAGATCTCCAAAGGCTTTCCAAGATCCATGATGCTCTTTTTAAACATTTCAATACAGCATCTAAAAAGATGATTGCCGTTCACTAAAAGACACTTGAAAAGGCCTTATCTCAAAAAGCAGAAAGAATCTGGGTTGTTGTGTCCTAGGGCCAAAGAAACAGGGCAATTTCATTTTCCATTTCTACTCCACATTTTCGACAGTTCAGAATTAAAGCCTTCTATTGTCGGCAATTACGTTGTTAATTATAAAAATGACTAATTCATAGCGTAAGAAATGCAGGGACTAAATTACATTATAACTTAACTCTAAATGAAAGTGACTCTGCCCTAAATTGAATAAACCCTGAATTGTCATACAGGTGATCCGGTTGATATCTATTACGTTTTCCAAATTCCCAAATTTTTGATTCCGAGATAAAGGCACTACGGGGCAAGAATTAAACACATTCAGGATCAGGATCAGATCTGGCTTCCATTCACTGGCTTCAGGAGCAGAAGAAAACAATCGCAGGGCCATTCAATCCATCATTAAGCAGCAGGAATGCAAAACAAAATACTTTTGACATGCCCCAACAGCCTTCATCCTCCACCAGGCTCAACTGCACCTACTATCCTGGATTATTTATAAAACCTAATCACTTTCGAGACAGATTCCCTGTTGATAAATCTACTGTTAAAATAGCCAGCTTGTAAAGCCAGTTAATAAATATATTTTAGAGTCCTGAATGGAACGAGGACTTCAATACTTTCAATATTTAAAAGCTAAATAGGAAAGTTTCTATAATTTTCCATCCAAACTCCAAAATCTAGGAAACACTTCTGCTTAAAGTATTTTTTTAAAAAGCTGCTGAAAACCTTTTTTATTTTTTAAATCCACAATTGAAGAGCATTATCTAAGGCCGAGAAATACATTCTACTTAGAATAATTGTAAATAGCTCTTAACAGTACAGTGAGCAAGGCCAATGTATTTTTTTACACAGATGCCGACATTATTACTTGCCAGCTATTTCCTTGGCAGCACGACCTCAATTTTGGGAAAACCAATGCAGTTTTTAAAAGTTGAGTAAGTTTTGTTTTTCATGAGAAAATCAAATGAATGGCCAATCTTTCTCAAAGTTCAAGAAACATCCAATCTTGCACAAATAACAAGAGGGAGCGCAAAACATCGACAATCGTTTTCATCACAATCTTCTTCAAATCTAGCATCCTTCTAATGTAATGTATTACAAGATCCCATCCTGTCTCAAGGCAGCATGAAAAATTACTGGATTAATAACAATGTAGGGGGCAATCTTTGAGCTGGGGGGGGTGCAGGTGGGTAAAAGCTGATTTAGGAAGTATTTTTGGGACAGGTTGAAATCATGAGACAGATAGATATTTCAAGTCCCTTCTCTTCCTCCATCTTTCCCCCCACGAAAACAGAGTCCTTCGCGCAGCATTTGACAAGTGAAGTCACAACTCAAACCTTTGGCAATGACCTCCCTCCGTGAAACCTCTCCAACTCAACTCCTAGCAGATTGTCATAGCCGGTATTAAGCAACAACAACCATACGGAGTAAGTCAACCACAATGAACAACAAGGAATTGCAGCAAACATGTTTGGCAGTAAGAGGCACATTCTCAAATAAATAATCCAAATATTTTTGCCGATGGGCCAACAGATGAGTTTTTTTTTTTAACAAACCCGTCTATTCCGCGCTTCGAAACTGAGACACGCAAGAAATATGCTTTATACCCCGTTGAGAAGGATAAGCTTATGCCTAAAATGCATAAAATATTTGTATTTCATAGTGCTGACTTTATTCCACTTTGATCTGTTTCCTTCTTCTCATTCAAAAAGCCTAATAATACACATTTACGTTTTAGTTATACCGGTGATGAGTTAAACTGACGAGCTTCCTAAACCTGTTTTCATTTTTTTAAAAAACAAACAAAACAGAATTAACTCAGCTAACTTTTTTCCTTTTTTTAAATTTATCTCTCGACACTCTCTAAACAAAATGTTTAGGGCGAAAGAAAATGTAAAAAGAAAAATGGAAACATACTCCATTCTCTGTTCCCGTATCGCTTTCTTAAAACGCAACTAAGCCTGGGACGCCAAAAAAAAAGGCACACACCCGGGGAGGGGGTGTCTGTGTGTTTTGTGTTTTTTTAAAAAAAATAAAAACTCGGTGTGGAAATAATCCCCCCTCTCCCCCCCCCAGAATCCATCCGCAAAAGTTCTAGAAATTTCACTTAAATCGAGTCATGAAATTGCAATTACCTTGCTCGACGTGGCTTGGTGGGGATCCCCAAAAGTTAGACGGTACCTACAAAACCAAGCACTGGTGTGTATTTGTGTATGTGTGTGTGTGTGTGAGTGTGTGTGCAGTTTAAAATGGCTTCTGCGGATTGGGGAAGTGGGTGCTTGTGTGTTGCAGCTTGTGAGTCATACGTGAAACTAAGTCTTTGGGCACGCCCAGGTTGCTGCCAGCACAATTACTCCGCCAGGTCAAACATGCAAATCTTCCAGGTAAGAGGGGAAAAAGGGAGAACCAGCTTCATTTAATCAGACAGCCACACCTTAGCTAGCAAAGAGCAAAGGCCGAGACAACTGCTGAACAAAAAGTGGAACGCACAAGGCGTTTTACACACTCGACAAGTGGACAAAAAAAATAAAAAATAAAAAATAAAAGCCAGGAAGATGCGACGGTGCGGCATTTTTATTTTATTTTTATTTTTTTCAGATCCCTTGCACGCTCGCCTGGCTCAAATAAATGAAGCGACCCAACATTTAGAAAAGTTAATGATCAATCGACAACCCTTGCGTGCTCCAAACCAGTTTAACTGTGGTTTTTTTTTTAATTTTTCAAACGGGGTTGGAAATGAATCGGAATAAGGATTGGCTTCGATTAAAGGAAATCACGGGGAGTTGGGGAGGGGGGGATTTTTTGGGAGTGGGATGGGCTTTGTAGTTCTTACACGCATGCTGGACTTTGCAGGAAAGAGTGGGGGGGGAATAGTCCTTATTTCTCTCCTGTTTTTGTAAAAAGAAGATTGTGGGTTTTTTTTTTTTTTTTAATAAAGAAATTTCCCTTTCCTTGTGCCCCTCTCTTTGGAACCAAGAGGCAGATATTCCCCAGTTGCGAGACAATTGGAAATATTTTTTTTGAGAAGTGAGACTTCAAGAAAGGGGGGGGAGAGGGGGAAAAAGAAATCATCCGTCTCAAACCGGAAGGGAAGTCAAGAGGTTGTTGCCATACTGAGGACTAGAAACGTTGAAAAGGAGCTGCTAAGTCGGGTCAGAAGTGGATCCGGCCTGCTAAAGGCAGGCAGCCCTGGCGCTTTGTTCCAGAATCAGACAGCTGCCGCAACGAGGTGTGTCCTCAAGAAACCCACAATTGACAGTACACACCGGGAGTGGCTTCAAAATATATATTTAAAAAAGGCAGGCTGGTAAGGGAGGCCTCGGCTTCTGCTGGCCCACCTGAGCGGGGGGGTGTTTCCTACGCAGGTGCCGCCACTGCTTGAACCTGCCGATAAATGGGCAGGTGTTGGATATCATCAAGAACTCTCCCTGCCCGGCATCAAGGAAGCACCAGGGGTTCTGTTTCCACAAGGTGAAGTCAAGGAAAATAGGAGCGTAAACCTGGAGGCAGGTGCGGAAGGACAACCCTGCCTAGAAATGAAGAAAGGAAGAGAGGAAAAGGGAAGAGGAAAGAAAAGGGAAAAGGAGAAGGGGAGAGAGGGAGGGGAGGGGAGGGGAGAGGAGAGGAGAGGAAAAGAAAAAAAGAAAAGAAAAGAAAAGAAAAGAAAAGGGGAGTGGAGAGGAGAGGAGAGGAGGGGACGGGAGGAGAGAAGGAAGGGAAGGGAAAAGAAATCAAAGGAAAAGGAAACCAAAAAAAAGGGAAAGGGAGAAGGAAATAGGAGGGGAGGAGAGGAGAGAGAAAAGGGAAAGGGAAAGGGAAAGGGAAAGGGAAAGGGAAAGGAGAGGAGAGGAGAGGAGAGGAGAGGAGAGGAAAAGAAAAGAAAAGAAAAGAAAAGAAAAGAAAAGAAAAGAAAAGAAAAGAAAAGAAAAGAAAAGGGAATTAAAGAAAAGGAAACAAAAAAAAGGAAAGGGGAGGGGAGGAAAGGAAAGGGGGAAGGGGAGGGGGAGGAGAGGAGAGGGAAAAGGGAAAGGAAAGGAAAGGAAAGGGGGAAGGGAAGGAAAAAGGAAAGAGAAAGAAAAGTGGGGAGGGAAGGATATGATCATTTTTTTCAAGAAAATATTTTGCTCAATTTCAAAGAAGCAGAACTTTCCTTAATATATACCCTATGCCCGTGCTGGCGAACCTATGGCACGCGTGCCGGAAGTGGCACGCAGAGCCATCTCTCTGGGCACGCAAGCCATTCACCCGTTGCTCTTCCGGGTTCCCGAGCACCGGCCAGCTGGTCTTCACATGCGCATGTGTGCCAGAAACCAGAAGACCAGGTGGCCAGTGTGCATGTGCATGCCAGAAACCAGGTCATATTTCCGGTGCGCGCATCCAGATCGGGTGGCTGCTCTTCTGATTTCCGGGGCACGCGCACTCCCATTTCGGCACTCAATGACGAAACGGTTTTCCAACAGTGCCCTATGCACTTCCACAGTCTTCTGATTTCAATAAGCCTAGTCATTTGTATATGTATGGAATTGTCCACATTATACGTAGAAGTAACTTTTAAACTTAAAAAAAAAAAAAAACTTTACAGCAGAAATTGGAAAAAATGTTTCCTCCCTATCTTATATTTTTTTGAACCCTGAAATAAGCGCTTGGCCTTATTGCCATGTGCTCCAAAGCCCAATTGGGCTTATTATCAGGGGATGTCTTATTGTGGGGGAAACAGGGTATATGTATGTATATATATGTATGTATGTATATATGTGTGTGTGTGTGTCTGTGTGTGCATATATGTGTACATACACCGTATTTTTCGGTCTGTAAGACACACTTTTTTGTCTCCCAAAATGGGGTGAAAATGTCTCTGTGTCTTATAGACCGAATATTGCCAAAGCTCTGCCTACTGACTGGACGTTTTTTGGCCTCTGCACACCCCGTTTTCGGGCCTTTTTTGGGCCCATTTTCAAGGCTTTTTTCAACTTGTTTTGGATGCTTTTTTGGGCCCATTTGGGGGGCTTTTTCAGCCCATTTTCAGGGCTTTTTTCGGCCTGTTTTTCGGCCTTTTTTTTGCCCTTTTTTTGGGCGTTTTTCAGCCAGTTTTTGAGGGGTTTTTTGGAAAAAACGGAGAGAAAAAAGCCTTGAAAATGAGCAGGAAAAAAGCCCCAGAAACAGGCCGAAAAAAGGCTGGAAAAGGGCCGAAAAAAGGCCGGAGAAAAGAGAGGTCAAAAAAAAGTTTTTGTTGTTTTCCTCTTCTAAATTTAGGTGCGTTTTATAGTCCAAAAAATACGGTATATGGACACACACATATACACACACACACACACACACATTTCAAAGAGCTGAAAACTCAACTCCCAAACTCTTTGGTGGCGTGTGGATTCAATTAAACCAGTTTTGCTGGTTTTGAAAACGTTCTGAGCCATAACCCCCCAAACCCCAAAACAGGTCCTGAAAAACACGGCCAAACAATATACAGGGGTTCATGTTATCCTACCTGTATTGCAGGTATGTCATTAGGAGTATTAGAGCTATTTATGTGATCATCCGGTTCTTGATGGGCCACGCCCAGGTCTTCCTGTAAAACAGTAGCCTTCCCCGTGGATCCTAACTCTAGTAGGCAGAACAGGGCCCAGAGACACTGCGTGCACCGATCACATTTTTTTTTTCATTCTGAACATCTTTTTCCTACAAAATAGGGAAGCCGAGATGCCACCAAGCGATCGTCAGGCTTCTCAGATTCATATCGGTGGCCCAGGGTGCTCTCTGAGCTTGCTTGATTGCTTGCAGGCGTCTCATGACCCAACTAGGTAACGTCATCAGTGCTGGAAGGGAGCGGTGTTTGCAAAGAGGAGGAGGAGGGGGAGGGGGGAGGAAGAAGAGGAAGAATGTGGGGTCCTGGGTACTCTCTGAGCTTGTTTTCTTGCAAACGTTTCATGACCCAACTAGGTAACATCATCAGTGCTAGAAGGGAATGGGTTTTGCGAGGAAGAGAAATGTGGGGTCCTGTGTGCTCTCTGACCTTGCTTGTTTTCTTTACCCAAACTTGGGTAATACCATCTTAGTTCAGACACTTGGCAATTGCCTCGTATTTATGACGGTCACAGTGTCCCAGGGTCATATGATCCCCATTTGCGACCTTCCAACAAGCAAAGCCAATGGGGAAACCAAATTCACTTAACAACCGTGTTACTAATTTAACACCTGCTGTAATTCACTTACAACTGTGGCAAGGAAGGATCATAGAATGGGGCAAAACTCACTTAACCTAGGTCTCATTTAGCAACAGAAAATTTGGGGTCAATTCTGGTCGTAACTTGAAGACTACCTGATTGGTTAGCCAAGAAATATAACTCTGTGACTGCCAGACCAATACAATTTAACTGAGAATGCATGCATAATTTTGCAATATAAAGAGCTTAAGTTTCCAAATTATTTCAAATTGTTGTTGTTAGTTGCAAAGTCGTGTCCAACCCATCGCGACCCCATGGACAACGTTCCTCCAGGCCTTCCTGTCCTCTACCATCCTCTGGAGTCCATTTAAGCTCACGCCGACTGCTTCAGTGACCCCATCCAGCCACCTCATTCTCTGCCGTCCACCTTCTTCTTTTGCCCTCCATCGTTCCCAGCATTTGGCTCTTCTCCAGGGAGTCCTTCCTTCTCATTAGGTGGCCAAAGTATTTGAGTTTCATCTTCAGGATCTGGCCTTCCAAAGAGCAGTCAGGATTGATCTCCTCTAGGACTGACCAGTTGGATCGCCTTGCAGTCCAAGGGAGTCGCAGGAGTCTTCTCCAGCACCAGAGTTCAAAGGCCTCCATTCTTTGGCTCTCAAATCTTTCTTATGGTCCAACTTTCACAGCCAAATATTGCGACTGGGAAAACCATCACCTTGACTATATGCACTTTTGTTGGCAGGGTGATGTCTCTGCTTTTTAGTATGCTGTCTAACTTTGCCATAGCTTTCCTCCCCAGGAGCAAGCATCTTTTAATTTCTTGGCTGTGGTGATCTTGGAGCCCAGGAAAATAAAATCTGTCACTACCTCCATTTCTTCCCCATCTATTTGCCAGGATATAACGAATCAGAATAGTTCTATCCTTCCCTTCGCCTAGTCCCAGCCAACAAGATAAGGAACAACTGTGAGAATTATAGACTAAATATTTGGAAAATATAAGGCTGCCTGCCTCTTTCTTTAGGACATTTTTTACGAGTACAAGTTGGCGTTATATTTCCTCTGCATTTGACACGTCAATTATTTCTGAACGATATTCTAAGCGTTTTATATTTAAATGAAAAAGTCAATTTATTCTCCTCGGGTTCTGACAACATCCGAACAACCAGAAAGAAAATGCGCAAGTATTATTGTGGGGTTTTTTTATAAGCGTACAAAAACAAATATGGGAGGGGAATCTTTTAAATTCAATGCCTCTTGATCAGGCAAGTTAAAAATGAAACTAATCTCCCAGAAGCCCCAGGAGTTCATAGGAAGTCGGAATGCATCATTTTTAAATATTTTTTTTTCCCGATTTTTTTAAAGAGATGAACGGCGCAGGGTTAGAAGATAATTCTAAGCAGTCTGAGCAAAAACAGCAGTTTGGTCTCCAGCTGTTTGCTGACTTTCCCCCCCCCCCCATTTTCTGTACCTTTCACCCCTAGGTATGTCCTCAATTACCAAGCACAATGGAGCCTGACATTTCTGTTATTAAGCGAGACGCTTTTCAAGTTTTGCCCCATTTTGCGTCTTTCTCGCCACGGTTGTTAAGCGAATCACTGCAGTTGTTAGTCACACAGTTTTTAAGTGAATCTGGCCATCAGGAGGTCGCAAAAGGGGATCGTGTGACATTGCTGAAGACGCTGCAACCCGTCATAAAGATGAACCAGTTGCCAAAGACTGCGAATGTTGATCATGTGACTTCAGGGATGTTACAATGGTTGTTAAGTATGAAAAACGGTCATAGGTGACCTTTTTCAGGGCCGTTGTAACTGTCAACGGTCGTAAGAATTACGGTGGAAGAAGTTGGGAATTTGTTTCTGATGTTCGCTTCCTGTCCCTGCGCTTATATCGTGGTTTGCTAACTGATGTCAGGTTGTTTCTCTAAGGTCACCTCGATGGTTCTTTCCAACTAGCCATGAAGCTGAATGGGTAAGCCCTGGGCTAGACGCCCGTCTCTAAACTTGGTTTATCCCAGGGCTCTCTAAACTTGGCCACTTTTAAGACTTGTGGACTTCGACTCCCAGAATTCCTCAGCCAGGAGGAATTTCCTGGGAGTTGAAGTCCACAAGTCTTAAAGTTGCAGAGTTTGGAGAGCCCTGGTTTATTCCATAGAACTAGATAAAATGGGTGGGAGGGAGGGAGGGAGGGAGGGAGGGAGGGAGAAAGAAAGAAAGAAAGAAAGAAAGAAAGAAAGAAAGAAAGAAAGAAAGAAAGAAAGAGGGAGGGAGGGAGGGAGGGAGGGAGGGAGGGAGGAAGGAAGGAAGGAAGGAAGGAAGGAAGGAAGGAAGGAAAGAAGAAAGAAAGAAGGAGGGAGGGAGAAGGAAGGAAGGAAAGAAGGAAGAAAGAAAGAGGGAGGGAGGGGGAAGGAAGGAAGGAAGAGGGAGGGAGGGAGGGAGAAGGAAGGAAGGAAGAGGGAGGGAGGGAGGTGGAGGGAGAAGGAAGGAAGGAAGGAAAGGAAGGAAGAAAGAGAGGGAGGGAGGAACGCAGAACGGAAGGAAAGAAAGAAGGAAGGAAGGAAGGAAGAAGGGAGGGAGAAAGGGAGAAGGGAGGGAGGGAGGGAGGGAGATGTCCCTTTGATCAGTTGGGAGACAAGACTGATAGACATCACCACCACCAATGCTACAATATTTTCTACACAGCCTATGAGCACAACCTTTTCTGGGTCAAGGTTCATGGAACGATTACGAAAGTTTCCCGTACATTCCCTTAGAGAAAGGAGATTTGGGAAACCTATTTCATAACATAAATATTTGGAGATAATAATGAACTACCAGACTTCTCTGAAGGTAACAGCAAAGTGGCAACCAAAATTACAGTGAGCTAAAATTTCCTGCTAGGGGACCTGCTGCTGACTTTCCTGAATGTATGATTCAAAGAGCAATTACAGGATAATAAGATTTATTAAGATTTACGGTAAGCGCAAAGGGGTTTCCATTCACACCTCTACAGATGCCTGCATGTTGGTATGAAATTCAACACCCTAAATCAGTGGTGGGAAGATCGGCAGTCTCCTGGCCAAGATATCTTACTTTAATAGCCTAACAACGGTAGCAAGACAGCCTAGAAACTACGAAGAAGTTTTCTGATAGTTAGAACAATGGACCAATGGAACAGAAGTTGCCTCCAGAAGTTGTGGATGCTTCATCACTGGAGGTTTTCAAGAAGAGACTGGACTGCCATCTGTCAGAAATGATGTAGGGTCTCCTATTCAGCAGGGAGTTGGACTAGAAGACCTCAAAAGTCCCTTCCAACTCTGGTATTCTGTATTCTATAAAGCTAGTCATTTTTCCACCAAACCGTGCTATTAAAAGATTTTTTAATAGTCTGAGCTAGCAGATGCCTTCATCACAAGATTGGCTAACCATTGGATACATCTAAAAAATAGGAGGCTATTGACACTGGAAGGCCACGACAGGCAGATAGGGTGGCATGCTATACTCTGGAAGAGAGACGTAAGGCTCACCAGTATTTCCAGAAGAATTTTATCAAACGGGCACTATTAGATGTTTGGGTTAAAACTAAGCAACGTAACTATATGGAAATTCCGAATTGGCTATCGACACTGGAGATGTTCACACACCCAAATTTTATTAAATTAGGAAAACTAATTGCATACAAAGACATAGTAAATGAAAGAGGAGAATTGAAATCTATGAAAAACCTGTACGAGGAAGGAATAGAGCTTGAATGGTGGGCATTATCTCCAAGTCCAATCACGATACGTGAAAGATAAAAAAGAATGGGGCATAAAAACCGAGTCTACGGAATTAGATAATTTAGATAAAATTTTATTAGGAACAGAGGAGAAGGTGATAAGGAGAATAGACCAATATTTAATAATAACTTTATTGTAATTGTACGTGTATACCAGGGTGGATTTGATTTAAATCGAGTTGATTTAAATCACAATTTAAATCATGATTTAAATCACCAGTAAAAAGGCTTGATTTAAATCAACTCGATTTAAATCATCATTTTTAAAGAGCAACTGTCATCTCTGCTACTCCTTTGACCCACTGTTGACTCACCGATAGTCCCAGTGTTGCAGAATATACAGCCTCATGCTACATAACTAAGCTCCATTTCATGCTGAATAAACTAAATTATTTATGTATCTTAAATAGAAAACTATCTTACGATAGATTTTTACCCCAAAAGTTTTTTATTAAAATAAATTCGATAAAAATCAAAAAAATCCGATTTAAATCAAAAAAGTCTGATTTTTTTTGATTTTTTAAAAAAATCATTGATTTTTATCCACCCTGGTATATACATAGTATACCCATACAATGAAATTCACTTAACACCCAAAGACCAGGTCCAACACACATAACAAGCCTCAAACACCACCCCACCCACCACAAATTCCCCGCCCCTAAACCACCCAAACATCCACACAGCAGACCAAGTAATGCTGTCCAACAGCTCACTGATGGTGGCCCTTTAAAGTTCATTGTTGAGTGCAATTATAGCAATTTACTGGAACAAGCTATGTTTGAAGAACAAGTGAAAGAAACCATGTTAACTTGGAGGAAAAACTTTGGTTATAGCATCGACCCTAGACATTTGACAGGAATTATGGGAGAGAAATAGAAAACTTACTTTAGCTACCACATATAACGAAAATCTATACAAGATCTTTTACAGGTGGCACCTCCCACCCATAAGATCAGCCAAAGAGCAAAAACCTTTCACCGATGTGCTGGAAATGTGAGGCAATGCCAGGGACTTTTTATCATATGTGGTGGGAATGCCCGAAAGCCAGAGACTTTTGGCACCAGATAAAACAATGGCTGGAAGAGATGTTAACGCAAAATATTGAGTTAAAGCCAGAACTTTTTTTTACCGGGTATTACAAAGGATAAATATAACAAGGGAACAATATATCTAATGTTACATATTCTAACGGCAGCAAGATTGGCCTCTGCGCAAAATTGGAAAAATAAAGAGAGAACCCCACCACCACCGAAGAAGAAGTATTAGCTAAGATATTGACTTGTGCTGAAATGGACAGGTTGACTCTGGAACTCAAAAGATAAAAGCGAAACGGAATATTATGAAATCTGGAATAAAATGTATTATTGGTTGGAGAGGAGGAGGAATGCTGGGATAAAGGATTATTGATAAATTGAAAGTTTAGCAATCTTTATGTTGATATTCTGTGACAGATAGGAATGGAATTGGGATTGATGTAACCTTCACAGATGAAAGAATTGATGTCTTTGAATTGTGATAGATGATATATACTTGTATAGCGAAAGGGAACTGTATTAGTTGCAAAGTAAAACTTGACGGAAATGTTTAAACCGGAAAAGTCACACCATGTCCAATGTTTTTAATTGTATTACTAATAAAAAACTTATATATATATATAAATAAATTTTAAAAAAGACTGGCTAGCCTGAAATTTTCATTTATTTTTATGAAACCTGATCCAAAGATAATACCCTTCCTTTCTGCCAATCAAATGCCAAAATAAAAAGGGGTACGTTAATACCCTTGTTCAGAGTGAAATTTATCTACCTCCGCTACCGGTTCACGAATGTGAGCGTGTGCACCTCCTCCACGCATGCATAGGGTCTTCTGCGCATGCGCAGAGGGTTAAAAAGGGACTTGATGTCGTCCGGGCAGAGCCTCCCGTCACCGGCGCTACCAGTTTGCCCAAGCCGGATAGAACCGGCTGCATTTCAACACTACCCTTGTTTATAAAAGAGTGACGTGCAAAAATACTTATCCAACTTGCTGAACAAAAGGTGTTTTTTTTTTCATAATGGTACACATTTGGAATACTGCATCCAATGTTGGTCACTTTACAAAAAAGATGTTGAGACTTTGGAAAAAGTGCAAAGAAGAGCAACTAAGATGATTAAGGGCCTGGAGACTAAAACATATTAAGAACAGTTGGGGGATTTGGGTTTGGCTAATCTAGAGAAAAGGAGGACTACAGGGGACATGATAGCAGTCTTCTAATGTTTGAGGGGCTGCCCCAAAGAAAGCCAGACAAGAAGCAATGGATGGAAACTAATCAAGGAGGGAAGCAACCTGGAATTAAGCAGAAACTTCCTAGCAGTGAGGACAATTAACCAGTGGAACAACTTGCCACCAGAAGTTGTGGGTGCTCCATCACTGGAGGTTTTTAAGAAGAGACTGGACAGCCACTTGTCTGGAATGGTAGAGGGTCTCCTGCTTGAAGGAGGAGTAGAAGGCCTCCAAGGTCCCTTCCAGCTCGATTCTGATTTCCTGCAAATGTCATTTCGTTCCGATACACAAGTAAAAACATTACCATGAATTGTGGATGTTTGTTTCTTTTCCCTTCTGGGTTATGGGATGGCAAAACTCTCGCTTTTCCTGAATAGCGCTTTTAAGTCAGGAACAAATCATAGAGTCGAATTACTCTTCCCCCCGCCCCGCCCCACCCCGCCCCCCCATTCCAGCTGAACGTAAGCATTGAGTTTTGCTCCTGCCCCAAAACAGGTCGGACAACTCTTGTTTAGGGGAACAAAAAAAACCCCCAAAAATCACTGAAATCTTTCCTACAAGCCAGAGGTAATTCTGGGTCTAAATTGAAAAACTGATTAAGGAGATATTCAACCTAGAAATAAGAAGGAATTTTCTGACAGTGAGAACAATCAACCCATGGAACAGAAGCTGCCTTCAAAAGCTGTGGGAGCTTCATCACTGGAAGCTTTCAAGAAGAGACTGGACTGCCACCTGTCAGAAATGGTGTAGGGTCTCCTGCTTGGGCGGGGGGGTTGGACTAGATGACCTCCAAGGTCCCTTCCAACTCTGTTAATCTATCTATCCATCTACTTTATCGGCCAAGTGTGACAAGACACACAAGGAATTTGTCTCCGGCGCAGAAGCTCTCAGCGTACAGGTAGTCCCTGACTTACAACAGTTCATTTAGCGACCGTTCGAAGTTACGATGGCACTGAAAGAAAAAAGTGACTAAAGACCGTTTTTCACACTTACGACCATTGGCAGCATCCCATGTGGTCAAAATCCAGACTCTTGGGAACTGACTCGTATCCGTTGGCAAAATCAGACACTTGGCACACTCAAGCGTCATAAATATGAGTCAGTTGCCCAATGCCTGAATTTTTGATCATGTGACCACAGGGGATGCTGTAAACGGTCGTTAAGTGTGAAAGATGGTCCCAACTCATTTTTTTCAGCACCCGTTGTAACTTTGAAAAGGGTCACGAAACAAACTGTTGTTAAGTTGTGGGCTGCCTATATGAATTTGTTTTCGGTTGATGGTTTCTGCAATGATGGTTAATGATGGTTAATGATGGTTAAGCAATTTTACTGCCAATTTTACCTAACCTAGGTTGAACGTGCTATTGATGTGCAGGCTAATTTACGACCGCAACCGAGCCCAACGTTTCTGTCGCTAAGCGAGACAAGTGAGCTCTGCCCCCATTTTACGCCCTCTCTTGCCACTGTTGCTAAGTGAAACACTGCAGCTGTTCAACTGTAACCCGGTCATTAAGCGTATCTGGCTCCCCTGTCGACTTCACTTGCCGGAAGGTCACAAAAGGGGAATCACGTGACCCCCCAGAGGGTCAACGGCGACTGTTGTAATTACAAGTCAGTTGCCGAGCATCCAAATTTCGATCACGTGACCCTTGGGATGTTGCAAAGGTCATTAAGTGTGAAAAGGGGTTGTAAGCAGTGGTGAAATGTAAAATTTGTTACTACCGGTTCTGTGGCCATGGCTGGGGGGGTGGGGGTTAATGTGACTGAGTGGGCATGGCCAACTTTTTTTTTCTTTTAAAACCATTTTTTAAAAGGTTGTAGAAAAAATGCTTTTAAAAGCCTCTGACGATCCCAGCTGAGCCACGCGATCATCAGAGGCTTTTTTTTTTTTAACTTTTAAAAGCATTTTTTCAGCCAAAGAGGTTGTAGAAAATACGCTTTTAAAAATAAAAATTGTGTGGCTCAGCTGGGCATGCGGCGGGGGGGGGGGGGGCAGGGATTTTTGCTATCGGTTCTCCGAACCACCCGCCTCCATCGCTACCGGATCGGGCGATCCGGTTCAAACCGGGAGTATTTCATCCCTGGTTGTAAGTCACTTTTTTCCAGGTCTGTTATTAACTTCGAACGGCCACTAAATGAAGGGTTGTAAGTCCAGGATTGCCTGTATTCAGAAAGCTTGCCATCCATCCATCTTTAGCTGTAGAAAAACGGCATCCGTGAACTTAAAACTGGCAAATTATAAAAAATATATAAAGCCTGCCAGTTAGGATGGCAGCAGAGATGTTGAAAACATCACCTTCATTTAGTGACCGTTTGAAGTTACAACGGCACTGGAAAAAAAATGTTTTTCCACTCTTAGGACAGTTGCGGCATCCCCCACTATCACGTGATCAAAATTCAGAGGCTTGGCAACTGGCATGTACTTATGACAGTTGCATTGTCCTGGGGATCACATGATCCCCCTTTGGCAACATTCCAACGAGGAGCAAAGCTTAACAGTGGGGCAAGAGAGGTCATAAAATGTGAGCAGAGCTCACTTAACAAACTGTTTTGCTTAGCGACAGAAAATTCCAGCTCAATTGTGGTTCTTTGCTAAGGATCACCGTTTCCCCCAAAATAAGACATCCCCTGATAAGTTTACTATCAGTTTACTACCGCATGTGCAGTGCGCACCACGCACCAAATGCGAGGTGCACGCCAAAAGAAGGCATGCGATAAGTAGAACAGCATGCGAAGGGGAGTGATCAGCTGTGGCGCGCAATCTTTTTTTTTTTTTACTTTTAAAAGCATTGCTTTTAAAAGGTAAAAATAAAAGCCTCTGACGATCGCGCTACTCAGCTGCGATTGTCAGAGGCTTTTTTTTAAACCTTTTAAAAGCATTTTTTCTACAACCTCTTCAGCCAAAGAGGTAGAAAAAATGCTTTTAAAAGTATATATAAAAAAAAAAGCCTCTGATGATCGTGTGGCTCAGCTGGGCATGAGGGGGTGAGGGGGACAGAGATTTTTGCTACCGGTTCTCCGAACCACCCGCTGCCATCGCTACAGGATCGGGTGATCCAGTCCGAACTGGGAACATTTCACTCCTGGCCAAACGCTTATTTCAGGGCTCAAAATAATATAAGACGGGGTCTTATTTTTGGAGAAACACGGTACCTGTCCAACCAGGTAATCGAGTTGACCTTACAAGGAATTTTAAAACTTCTAGTTATTAAATCTGGGAGCCTGCAGGGTGAAAGGAAACTCCAGGAATCACCACAGTAACATGTTCCAACAGAAGAGAAAGAAGATTATTATTGCTTCCATAATTTTCCCCAGGCTATACAGGTATTAGTCACTACCCAGTCCCTGGCATCACCTGTTCTGACCCAGCCTTAGCAGAAGCAAGAAACAGACTCCTTGTCACAAAAAAACCCTCTTGATTTATCTCCTGTGAATTAATTGCATTCACCCACCGAAAAATCCAGGCAAGAGTCCTTCAAGGAGTTAACGGCAGTAACAGACCTTATCAGTTCCTTGCGATAATTGCCAGGCCGTGAGCTCCCAGCTGCAAATTAAGTTCTGACAAGCGTCTCTGTGACATGAAACACAATAAGCGAAATCTCCAGAAATACGAACGGTTGTCTCCTACGATCACCACTCCCTTTTCCTTCTATTTCTTCCCCAGTCAGGGAGGGGCCATTCAGCGCCCACGTCTGCTTTGCTTCCCGAGTCAACTCGTTGTCTTCCCTTGTTCTCCTCTCCTAACAGCTCTGTGCATACGTGCATCTGGAACAGGCCCCAGCTGTTCTTCCTCCTCACTCATCTCAGCCTCCAAAGGCAGCTGCCTCTCCGGTGGCTGGGAAATGTTAGACGGCCCTGGCTCTATCTCTGCATCCGATGCAGAGCATCCATAACAGCCTTCCCCAGACTCCAGGACTGGCCCAAGTTCCTCCCTAACCTCCTCATCATCCGAATCTGCCTCCAGCTCCACTGGCAGCTGGCGGGCCACAACACCACCTCTTAAGATGCCCATAATGTTATTTTTATAACCTTAAAAGCTATGAAGAAACTATTACTTACTATTTATTAATTCAATTTATATAAACCCGTATCACAAAACACGACTCTGGACAGCATACAGTGATCGAATAACCACAAATTGTGCATTTGCTGTTACGATATATTGTTATCTATGCTAGCAAATATATCAGAGATAGGGTAAAAAAATATATCAGAGATAGGGTAAAAAAAAAAATTTTTTTTTTTTTAAAGCTGCGACAACAATGGAAACGCTTGTTATTGAGGGGTTAAAAGCTTCAGTAAAGTTTATTTATTGGTCTACTTATAACTCGTTCCAGTCCCCAAGGACGCTGGGAAGCATATATCTGAAATAATTCAAGATTTTCCAGTTCCAATTGCCAAAATGTGAATAGATGCGCCTTAAATCACACAGCTTAAATCAAAACCTTACCATTCCAACAGAAACCTGCTATGGCAAAAGAAATACAACCTACCCGTTCACGAGACTCGGTATTTATTAGCCTTATACTTTAGCTGATGTCTCAGTGCAAACGTTTTTCATCAAATTTGGATTCTTAGGGCATCTTTACGTTTCTATTTTGCTAAAAAAAAAAAAAAACATTTCGTAGAAACAAAACCCCAACCAGGAAAACTCCAAATATTTATTATCACATATCTAAATATATTGACAAGCAAATACAACCTAAAGATCTCTGTAACAATGTCAGCAAACATACAGACAATAAATAAATACTTTTGACTTCCAAAATAATCAGAGTTCCTCACCTAAGGCTTATGTGCCAACTCAGGGTCCTTGGGCTAAGAAAACAGGCACTTTCAGGGCTTACTGTAGTCCTCGACTTATGACCACAATGAAGCCCAAAATTTCTGTCGTTAAGTGAGACGCTGGTTCAGTGAGTTTCTCCGACCTTTCTTGCCATAGCTATTAAGTGAATCACTACACTTGATAAGTTAGTGACGTTGTTGTTAAGTGAATCTGGCATCCCCACTGATTTCTGCTTGTCCGAAAGTCACAAAAGGAGGACACAGCAACGGTCGTAAGTATGAACCAATTGCCAAGCCTCTGAATTTTGATGACATGATCATGGGCATGCTACAGAGGTCGTAAGTGTGAAAAATGGTCACTGAGTCACCTTTTTTCAGTGCCGTTGTAACTCTGAACAGTCACTAAATGGACTGTTGTTAAGTCGAGGGCTATCTACACAGGTAATCTGGACTTACATCAGTTCGTTTAGTGACCATTCAAAGTTAAAACGCCACTGAAAAAAAGGGACATAGGGCAGTTTTTCACACCGTTGTAAGCATCCCCACGGTTACGCCATCAAAATTCAGAAGTTTGGCAACCGACTCATCTTTATGACGGTCGCGTGATCCCCTTTTGCGACCGCCTGACAAGCGAAGTCAACGGTGGTTAGGCAAATTCACTTAACAATCGGGTTACTAACTTCGCAACTGGAGCGATTCCCGTTACGACGGTGGCAAGGAAAGCCGTAAAATGGAGCAAAACTCAACTTAACAACCATCTCGCTTAGCAACAGAAATCTGGAGCGTCGTAAGTCGAGGAGTAACCACCAAAAGGTTAAGAGTTGCTAATCATTGGTCAGGAAAGAGATCTTGCAGTCACGCTGAGTAACTGAATGAAATTGCATCAATCGATGTGAAACGGCTGTAAAAATGCATATCCAATACGCGAACTAATTGGGAAAAAGCACAGGGGATACAGAGATAATGTTAAAACTGCACTTGGAATATTCGAGACAGATTTGCCATCCCATCTAATCAAAGGACTGGAAAAATTGCAATAAAATAAAATATAATAAAAATGGGAGGCAGCCGAAATGATTAATGCGGGGGCATTAAACTATTAGTAATGACTTGACATTACAGCTGTTTATTATCTCTGCAATCCATGAAGCATACCTTAATTGCCAACTGTAGCAAAGAGTAGTGAATATTCTAGAAGTTTAAAAGCTTCTTAAATGTGTCTGGTTAGGAGACCAAAGGAATGACTTGCCTGGCACAGTCTTACAAATGCATGAAAAAAATCTCATATTAATCTACCAAATTTATATTATTATTGATACACTGTTATGTGACACTCAATTAATACTATATCTGCCCCATTCAAATTAACTTTTAACAAACAATACAGGTAACCTATTGCAACAATAGAATTGTTTAGTTTCATGCAAATGAAAGCTTATAAAATTTCATAATCCCAACACTTTAAACACTGGCTTATTTAGCGTAAAGAGGCCCTCAAAAATTTCAAGTATTTAAATTATGCGCACTTTCCTGGCTATTCAAATCAGCTTTCGCACACAGGCCACTTCGTGAACTCACAATAAATATCAGGAAATTAACCTGCTTGTATTTGCTTATGAAATGTAAAAGCCAACTTAAATTTAAATCCATACGGTTCAATACATATAGTCATCCACTTGATGGCAGTCATTCAGACACAAAATATATAGTTATGGACTAAGGATTACAATAGCACTTTTATAGGCATATTAATATCTGGGTAGAGAATGGGAGCAGATCAGAGAAAATTAGGTCTCTGGAGAATAGAGGGGGTTTTTTCTTCCATGGTATATATAAGCTTTCCTACTGCCATAAGATAGAGAGACAGACAGACAAAGATGATAGATAGATAGATAGATAGATAGATAGATAGATAGATAGATAGAGTTAGAAAGATAGATATAGAAAGATAGAAAGAATGATAGAAAGGAAGGAAGGAAGGAAGGAAGGAAGGAAGGAAGGAAGGAAGGAAGGAAGGAAGGAAGGAAGGAAGGAAGGAAGGAAGAAGACAAAAAGATGGATGGATGGATTGGTAGACACGGTAGGTAGGTAGATGATAGATAGATAGACGATGATAGATAGTTGATATAGAAAGCGAAAGAAAGAAAGAAAGAAAGAAAGAAAGAAAGAAAGAAAGAAAGAAAGAAAGAAAGAAGACAAAGAGATGGATGGATGGATTGGTAGATTAGGTAGGTAGGTAGGTAGGTAGGTAGGTAGGTAGGTAGGTAGGTGGATAGATAGATAGACAGACGATAAGATAGATAGTTGATACAGAAAAAGAAAGAAAAGAGAAAGAAAGAAAGAAAGAAAGAAAGAAAGAAAGAAAGAAAGAAAGAAAGAAAGAAAGAAAGAAAACAAAGAGATGGATGAATGGTTGCAGGAGAGAGAGAGAGAGAGAGAGAGAGAGAGAGAGAGAGAGAGAGAGAGAGGGAGGGAGAGGGAGAGAGAGAGAGAGAGAGAGATCCCATTCTCATTTTATTCAGCCATAAAATAAATGCTAGGATTAACGTCATGTTTTGGCTTTCATATACCAGTAAAAAAATTATTTGTGAAGCTTTGTGAGACAGTACACTTTCCCTTATCACAGTGTGCATTTTTATTGTTTTGAAAATATAATTAGCAGTATATTTATCTTTAAAGTTGACCTTGGGATGAGCTCATTAAAAAAAAAAGGCTAGGCCTCTTTGGCAGCAGAGCTGAAACAATACACAACTGTTTTTGTTAGCAGAATGGGTATCGCTCAACCCCTACAAACCTATATGACATTATAACATTGTGGAGATATTATACAGTGTAATTAGGGGATACACACAGGGAGACAGAATATAGAATATGGAATGACGGGAATTGGAAGGGAAGGGAAGGGAAGATCAAAAGAGGAGGAAACAAAGCAATCTAGAAAAACTATATCTGAAGGATGAGATTCTGCATCATATCAGTCTCTGTATGGCTTGCACAAAAAGGTTAATAATATAACTATTTTTTTTACGATTAGCTAGGTATGCCAAGCTTTGGGTAGAACTTGGTAACTAGCCAAAACTGGCTAGCTTTCATTTTGACAATTAGAATATAGAAAATCAGAGTTGGAAGGGACCTTGGAGGTCCTCTAGTCCAACCCCCTGCTCAGGCAGGAAACCCTACACGCCGTGATGGCGAACCTATGGCACGCGTGCCAGAGGTGGCACGCAGAACCCTCCTGATGGCACACGAGCCGTCACCCCAATTCAGCTCCCGTGGCCAGCTGGCCTTCTGGTCTCTGCAGCACATGCATGGGGGGGCGGGACGCATGCGGGGGGGTCACATGTGCATGCACGGAGGGGCCAGGCGCATGCGTGCGGGGCGGGGTGCATGCACAGGGGGGCACATTGCATTTTGGGGTTTCAGGCGTGCGCGCGCTTGGGCATTTGGTCTGGAAAAGGTTAGCCATCACTGCCCTACACCATTTCAGACGAATGGTTGTCCAATCTCTTAAAAACTTCCAGTGTTGGAGCATTCACAACTTCTTGTGGCAAGTTGTTCCACTGATTAATTGTTCTCACTGCCAGGAAATTTCTCCTTAGTTCTTAAGTTGCTTCTCTCCTTGATTAGTTTCCACCCATTGCTTCTTCTCCTGCCTTCAGGTACTTTGGAGAATAGCTTGACTCCCTCTTCTTTGGGGCAACCCCTGAGATATCGGAACACTGCTATCATGTCTCCCCTAATCCTTTTTTTCATTAAAGTAGACCTACCCAGTTCCTGCAACCGTTCTTCATATTTTTTAACTTCCAGTCTCCTAATCCACTTTGTTGCTCTTCTCTGCACTCTTTCCAGAGTCTCAACATCTTTTTTACATCGTGGTGACCAAAACTGGATGCAATATTCCAAATGTGATTTTACCAAAGCATTATAAAGTAATGTTAACACTTCACATCATTTTGATAACTGTGAGTGAAAAATCTGTAAATTTAACCTCATAACATAAACGTATTATATTCCCCCAAAATCTGTAAGTCCCACTGTTTATTAGAATGCTTTCTCATAATTAGCCATTTTATGGCATCCATAAAATATTAGGAAACCAACCGTCATTATTTTGAGTTCGGTGTTTCACTTACCATGCCCAGACATAGTTTCGATGACAATATGAAGAATAAAATGCTTATTTCAAGCAACTTTACAGGTAGTCCTGTGATTTTGCTTGTCAGAAGGTCGACAAAGGAAGATCACATGACCTCAGGAGACTTCAACCGTCATATGTACATGCCAGTTGCCAAGTGTCTGTATTCTGATCACATGACCATGGGGATAACACAATATTCATTAAGTGAAAAATAGTCATGTCACTTTTTTCAGTGCCATTGTAACTTTGAACCGTCACTAAACAAACCGTTGTTAAGTTGTCATGTTCTTATTAAGAGCTATCTTTGCCACGTAACTCTAAACTATGTAATTAAGCATCTCTTCCAGAACAACTTCTACTGCAAGGAAAAATTTAAAAAGAAATTATCCTGTTTTGACTATCGACAGCTTACAATGGACATGAATAAATTGAGGAACTGAACCACGTTTTGACTGAAATAAAGCATCTTCAAATCGCCGTCTTGCTTCAGATACTGAAGAAAATCCATTTCTAGTTAAAGTAAAGTTAAAGATTATAAGTTAAAGCACTTACAATCTTTAAAAAGCACAAGTTCCTTGGCTAAGACCACAGTCCTTAAAGGGAGAGACAGACAAGGCATCCCGTCTGTCATGTGAAAACAAGATTTAATGACAGGATGGGGTTTTTTTTTTCCTTTTTCCCCCTTGAGCTAAATTCTGATTTTTGTAGCGAGTGAGTGGCTGGTAGGTTGGTTTTTGGCAAAGCAAGAAGCATCGGAACAAAACACGATAAAATGAAATACATCAAATTTACACCAGAAGAAATAGCATGCATATTTGTTGTCAGATCGGTGTCCAGTGTGGAAGAAGCCGTTTTAAACCGTCTGCCACTGAAGCCGTAGCCCCATATTTCAGCAGAAAAAGTGACTGTAAGGAAGAGACACCCCAACCTCTAAAGGCAACCCCCCCCTCCCCATCCCAATGTTATTTTTCGATTGCACCACCCTTTTGTCTTGCAGTGAGTCAGATCCCAGCAGCCTGAATCAGACACTCACAAAGCTATGCGGCTTGACTGGTTTTAGATCAGTGCGGTATGACGTGTAAAGCAGACCATGATGGCTTGTTCCATAAACAATGGTTACAGCAAACGGTGCACGCAAGCAACCCAAGTGCAACCAAGAGTCTGGCAGACGGCTCCCCGGGGCTTTGGTTTCAATCTGTCCTGCGTGGATTTATTGCAATGTTTTGGGTTTTTATAATCGAATAATCATCTAATCCAGGCGGTTGCGAAATCACAGAGCCTCTCAAAAAGGCTGGAAAACTGGGAAATTCCTCCTCCTGGATAGTGAAAGCCTGAAGTTCCCAGGAGGGAGAGGAGTTTTAGGCGTCTTTGGAGGGGGGGAGGGAAGGAAAGAGATGGAAGAAGGAAAGAGAAGGGAGGGAGCGGAAGGAAGGAAGGAAGGAAGGAAGGAGAAATGAGGGAGGGAAGAAAGGAAGGAAAAGATGGAAGGAAGGAAGAAGGAAGGGAGGAAAGAGGAGGGAGGAAGGGAGGGAGGAGATGGATGGAAGGAAGGAAAGAAAAGAGGAAGGGAGGAAGGAGGAGAGAGGGAGGAAAAGTTGGAAGGAAGGAAAGAGAAGGGAGGGAGGGAGATGGATGGGTGGAAGGAAAGAAGGAAGGAAAGAAAAGAGGGAGGAAGGAGAATAAGAGAGAGAAAGAGAGAGAGAAAGAAAGAGACAAAGATGAGAAGGAGAAGAAAAGGAAGGAATGAGAATAAGAAAGAGAGAAAGAGAAAGAGAGAGAGATGGGAAGGAGAAGAAAAGAAAGAAAAGAGAGAGAGAGAGAAAGAGAGAGAGAGAGAAAGAAAGAGAGACAAAGATGAGAAGGAGAAGAAAAGGAAGGAGAATAAGAAAGAGAGAAAGAGAGAGAGAAAGAAAGAGAGAGAGAGATGGGAAGGAGAAGAAAAGAAAGAAAAGAGAGAGAGAGAGAAAGAGAGAGAGAGAGAAAGAAAGAGAGACAAAGATGAGAAGAAGAAAAGGAAGGAGAATAAGAAAGAGAGAAAGAGAGAGAGAAAGAAAGAGAGAGAGAGATGGGAAGGAGAAGAAAAGAAAGAAAAAAGAGAGAGAAAGAAAGAAAGAGAGAGAAAGAGAAAGAAGGAGAGAGAGATGGGAAGGAGAAGAAAAGAAAGAAAAAAGAGAGAGAAAGAAAGAGAGAGAGAGAAAGAGAAAGAAGGAGAGAGAGATGGGAAGGAGAAGAAAAGAAAGAAAAAAGAGAAAGAGAGAAAGAAAGAGAGATGGGAAGGAAAAGAAAGAAAGAAAGAAAGAAAGAAAGAAAGAAAGAAAGAAAGAAAGAAAGAAAGAAAGAAAGAAAGAAAGAAAATGACCCCTTCTAATGTATTTATGGGATGAATTTAGTGAGTTTTGTGCAAGTTATCCCCCCCCCACTTTTTTGGGATCAAGGCTCCCCCCACCCTGAATCCCACTGCCAGGGGTGGTTGGGGGGGAGGGGAGATTTGGGGTCTTTAAAAAAGGTTCTTTGGGGCCTCTGCGCCCCCCCAAAAGCGCCCCAGGGGGTCCTGCCCCCCAGGCCCCCCACTCCTCCCCCTCTCCTCCCCCCTCCCCGGCAATGCTGACCCCCCACACACACCGCCCTCCCTTCTCCCGCTTCCCCCCGCCCCGCCGGTCCGCCCCAGCCTACCTCGCAGGGCTGTTGTGTGTCGAGAGAGGTGGTGGCGGGGATGGCAGACTATCGGAAAAGAGGCAGGCCGAGAGAAAGGAGGCTCCTTCGCCGACTCGCCCGCCACCTCCCGGCCTGAGGACTCCGAGCGAGGCCGGCCTGGAAAGCCCCGAGACGCCGCCGCCGAGCGCCGACCTCCCCTCCGCCTCAGGGACGAGAACGCCGCCCGGATTGGCCCTGCCAGGCCGCCGTCCTCCTCCTCCTCCTCCCCCCCCTCCGCCTCCTCCTCTCTCCGCCTCCTGCGCACGGCGCGGGCGTGACGTCACTAAAGCGCGCCGCCGTCGCGGGCGCCCAGTTCTTGGTTCGGCTGATCGGCCGGTGGCGCCGCCGCCCCTCCGCAGGGGAAGGGAAGCCATGTGAGTCCCCGTCTCGCCCCCCCCCTCCCCAATCCCGGCCCCGGCCCTCCTCGCCCCCCCCCGCCTCTAAGACTGGGTTCAGGGGGAGACTTTGGACAAAGCCCCTTCCCCCCCCCAACCCCCCCCCACAGAGACACCATTGATCAGCCCTTTTCATCCTTCCCTCATGAGGAATAATTGCATTTCATCCTTCCAATTGCTCCCTCATGTCATTTAATGGACATAGGATACATGTCATAGTAATCCATACTCTTAAGGTAAGGTAATATAATATAATATATCAATATAACGGTAATATAATATATATCTAAAATATAATAACAGCCTAATATAACATAATATAGCCTACTATAATATTAGCATAATATAATCATAGCCTAATATAACACGATATAATAGCCTTATATAATTATATATGATGTGATATAATGCAATGTAGTTTATATATCACTATAATAACAGCCTAATATAACATAACACAATATAATAGCCTAATATATGAAGTGATATATGATATCACATATCACATATCAATATATGATGTAATATATGTTGTGATATAATGCAATGTAGTTTATAAATATATAACTATAATAACAGCCTAATATAACATAGTATTGTAGCCTAAGATATTAACAGAATATAATATATAATAACAGCCTAATATAACGTAACACAGTATAATAGCCTCATATAATTATATATGATGTGATATAATGCAATGCAGTATATAAATATATAACTGTAATAACAGCCTAATATAACATAGTATCGTAGCCTAAGATATTAACAGAATATAATATAGAATAACAGCCTAATATAACGTAACACAATATAATAGCCTCATATAATTATATATGATGTGATATAATGCAACGTAGTATATAAACATATAACTATAATAACAGCCTAATATAACGTAACACAATATAATAGCCTAATATATGATGTGATATATGATATCACATATCATACATCACATATCAATATATGATGTGATATATGATGTGATATAATGCAATGTAGTTTATAAATATATAACTATAATAACAGCCTAATATAACATAGTATCGTAGCCTAAGATATTAACAGAATATAATATATAATAACAGCCTAATATAACGTAACACAGTATAATAGCCTCATATAATTATATATGATGTGGTATAATGCAATGTAGTTTATAAATATATAACTATAATAACAGCCTAATATAACATAGTATCATAGCTTAAGATATTAACACAATATATAATAACAGCCTAATATAAAGTAACCCAATATAATAGCCTCATATAATTACATATATATTTATATATATAATTATAAATATATAATTATGCAGCCGCGCGGGTGATTATGGGAGCGACATGGCGCTCACATGTAACACCTCTCCTACGCAAGCTGCACTGGCTCCCGGTGGTCTTCCGTGTGCGCTTCAAGGTGTTGGTTCTTACCTTTAAAGTGCTCCATGGCTTAGGACCTGGGTACCTACAAGACCACCTTCTGCAACCGATAATCTCCCACCAACCAGTACGCTCCCACAGAGTGGGCCTCCTCAGGGTGCCGTCAGTAAAGCAATGTCGACTGGTGGTTCCCAGGGGGAGAGCCTTCTCTGTGGGAGCACCTACCCTTTGGAACAGGATACCCCCAGGGATACGAATGATCCCAGATCTCCGTACTTTACATCGTGCACTGAAGACCTTTCTGTTCCACCAAGCCGGGCTGGCATAAATTTTCAAATTGTCTAAATTCTATGCTGAGGATCTTAACTGATGAGCCAAATTGGTTTAATTATTTTAAATTGTTTTTATTTCACATTATATGTATGTTATTCTGACTGTTCACCGCCCTGAGTCCTTCGGGAGAAGGGCGGTATAAAAATTAAATTAATAATAATAATAATCATCATCATCATCATATTAATAATAATATATGATGTGATATAATGCAATGTAGTATATAAATATATAACTGTAATGCCTAATATACCATAGTGTCATAGCCTAAGATATTAACACAATATAATATATAACAGCCTAATATAACATAACACAATATAATAGCCTAATATAATTATATATGATGTGATATAATGTAATGTAGTATATAAATATATAACTGTAATAACAGCCTAATATAACACAGTATCATAGCCTAATATATTAACACATAATATATAATAACAGCCTAATATAACATAACACAATATAATAGACTAATATAATTATATTACTGTGTTTTCCCGAAAATAAGACCCTGTCTTATATTTTTTTGAACTCTGAAATAAGCGTTTGGCCTTATTGCCATGCACTCAAAAGTCCGATTGGGCTTATTATCAGGGGATGTCTTATTTTGGGGGAAACAGGATTATCTATGATGTGATATAATGTAATGTGATATATCATATAATATAAATATATAATATAATATAACATAACTATAACAGCCTAATATAACATAATATAGCCTAATATAATAGCCTAATACAATATTAACACAATATAATATATAATAACAGCCTAATATAATATAGTATCATAGCCTAATATAATAGCGTAATAATATTAACACAATATAATATATAATAACAGCCTAATATAATTATAATATATGATGTGGTATGATATAATGTGAACTGAAGACGTGGCTCTTCCGTCAAATAACCTGATCTGCTAGGGGTTGCACAAACTGTAATAATTTTAAATATGGTTTTTAAGGGGTTTTTAACTTATTTTGTGATTTTGTGATTTGTATTATTGATTGTTGTTGTAAGCCGCTCTGAGTCCTTCGGGAGAATGGCGGGATATAAATCGTAAAAATAAATAAATAAATATAATTAATATAATATAATATAATAATATAATATTATAATATAATATAATATAATTATAATATAATTATAATATTATTATAATATTATAATATAATATAATATAATATAATATAATATAATATAATATAATATAATATAATATAATATAATATATATGTAATAACCTAACATAATATAATTAATAACAGCCCAATATAATGCAGTATAATACATAATAAAAAGTAAAAAGTACAGTATTTTCAATATTAAGCAAAAATGAAGAACACGGAGGCATAACCTGAAACTGACAGGAAGTTCAAAAGTCACGTTCGAAAATATGGCTTTACAGAAAAAGCAGCGGAAGCAGCTCGGAACCAACTTCCTGTGGAGATAGTGGGTCAATCAATCAATCAGAAACTGAGTTTAAACACGCTTGGGATAAATACATGTCCATCACATTACATCCAACAAAAATTCTATGTGTGTGTAATTAATTAAAAAGAAAACAAAAAACAGAAAAACTCAAAAGGGCAAATAAACTTTATGAACCAACCATTACATCTTTTTCTGCCGTCTATTTTCTATGTTTCTTATTTTTTAAAAAAGTCCTACTATTTTCTTTCCAATATCTCTTTTTCCAGGGCTGATTACTGGAAATCTCAGCCCAAGAAATTCTGTGATTATTGCAAGTGCTGGATAGCAGACAACAAACCGGTATGATGAACTTCTGATTAAATCTAAGTCCTGGGATTTGGGTTTTAACATTTTAAATTTAAGCTTCATCAGATAACATTTGATATTTGGTTAGTTTCCTAGCCTTTTTTCTTGTGGCTGGCAGGGTAGAATAAATGCAGGCAATATAGACTAATGTATTTAATGTTTAATATCTTCAGGTTTAGTTGGATCTGGATTCTTGGGATTAAATTTGGAACTTTGCTTGTTCATTTCGGTGTCACCTTTATTTAAGAGCTGAAACATTCCTCATACAAATTTATACGGTTTAGGGCACCTTTTAAAATCACCTAAAATGCCTGCAGGAATAAAATGGCATTGAAACCATTCCTGGTCAGATTCTTTGAAAAATTAGACGTTCTTAAAACAGGGTTTGAAAGTTGAAATATTTACCTTAGCTGCCTCAGGTAGATGTGCTTAGCTTCAGTATTTAGACGTAGTTGTAAAGTTTATTTTTCTCTAATTTAGGAATGTCTCTTCCTTTTTTTACAGAGCATCGATTTCCACGAAAGAGGAAAGAACCACAAGGAAAATGTGGCGAAGAAAATTAGCGAGGTAACTTGCCTGCCACCTCCTTGAACCTGACCGGAATGTTTTTTAAAACCCCGCGTCACGCATTCCTGCTCCATCTTCTTTTTAAATTGCAGATTAAGCAGAAAAGCTTGGACAAGGCGAAAGAGGATGACAAAAGGGCAAAGGAGTTTGCGGCCATGGAGGAAGCAGCCACAAAGGCCTATCAAGAAGATTTGAAAAGGCTTGGATTGAAGGCAGGTAGGACTATCGAATCGAAAAATCATCATTGGCAATTTCAAGTAGCCTCCCTTGACTCGAATATACAGAATCCATAAAAATACAGTTAGCCTGTATTTTTAGTGACCGTTCGAAGTTACAATGGCACCGAAAAAAACTGATTTAGGACCATTTTTCACACTTACGACCATTGCAGCCTCCCCCTGATCACGTGATCAAAATTTTGGAAGCTTGGCAACTGGCACGTACCTACGACAGTTGCAATGTCACGTGATTTTTGCGACCTTCTGACAAGCCAAGTCAATGGGGAAGCCAGATTGACTTCACAGCCACGTTACTAACTTAACAACTGCAGTGATTCACTGAACAACCGTGGTAAGAAAGGTCGTAAAATGGGGCAAACTCAATGAGCAAATGTCTCTCATTTAGCAACAGACGTTTTGGACTCAGTTGTGGTCATAAATCAAAGACTACCTGGGATAATATTCCAGTTTGGTATCATTTTGCAGGTAATACCCTTACTATTCAATTCAATTCAAATCTTTATTGTCAGTGCACAACACCTGTACAATGAAATTGATTGAGCTCCCTCAGTGCACACACACCCTCAACACAATAAAACTCACAGTGAAGACAGAAAATCCCTAACCCAATAAATCATATTAACAAAACACTCAGTCCTATTGCACCAGTGTGAACATGTTACACGTTGCGCCGGCCCTGCAGTCCATCATACTACTAGCAATACATGACTTAAGAAAAGATCCATAGGTCTAGCAGAACTTTCTTTGTTGAATTACACCATCTTCCACTTGGCACACATCGCTAGAGTTTCAGAGATTTGAAACTGAATATTCATTATCCAAACGGTTGGCTAAGTTGTCTAGCTGTGAGGTTCTCTTAGAATTTCTCAGGTGGGCTTTAAAATCTAATATTCCGTGTCTCAGAACCTGTAGGACAGCCTTCCTTGCCGATAAAACAGGAAGAAAAGAAGGAGAAAAAGGAGAAAAAAGAAGAGAAAAAAGAAAAGGAGAAAAAAGAAAAGAAGAAAAAAGAAAAACAAACTAAGGGAGTTTCATCCAATGAAACAACGGAATGGGTGCGAGGATTTTCTCCAGAAGGCTACATTTATTATTACAACACAAAATCTGGAGGTAAATTTGCAGCTAATCTCCTTTTATAAATCATGTATCCAAAAACCATAAAAGTTATCATCAAAACACAACACAAATGATATTTAGCAATAGATTTCTCTTTTATTTTATGATTGCTATTTATTCTTCCTCTCTATATCCTTTTATTATATATCATCAAACTAGCAGGAATAGCCAACACTCCGGAGGATAGGCTTAAGATACAGAAGGATCTTGACAGACTTGAACATTGGGAGCTATCTAACAAAATGAAATTCAGTGGTGAAAAAAGTAAGGTTCTACATTTAGGCCAGAAAAACCAAATGCACAGGTACAGTATAGGTTGTACCTTGTTCAATAGTAGTAACTGCGAGAGGGATCTTGGAGTCCTAGTGGACAACCATTTAAATATGAGCCAGCCGTTGCAGCAGCTGCCAAAAATGCCAACACAGTTCTAGGCTGCATAAACAGGGATAGAATCAAGATAATGTGAAGGGTTAATGCCATTTTATAAGGCCTTGATAAGGCCACACTTGGAAAACGGCATCCAGTTTTGGTTGCCACAATGTAAAAAAAATGTTGAGGCTGTAGAAAGAGTGCAGAGAAGAGCAACAAAGATGATTAGGGGACAGGAAGCTACAACATAAAGAACGGTTGCAGGAACTGAGTATGTCTAGTTTAATGAAAAGAAGGATTAGGGGAGACATCATCATTATTATTATTATTATTATTATTATTATTATTATTATTATTATTATTATTATTTATTTGATTTGTATACCGCCCTACTCCCGAAGGACTCAGGGCGGTGAACAGCCAAACAATAAAATACATAGATACAAAAAATTTAAAAAACCAGATAAAATCGAATTAAATAATTTTGGCCCTGACAAATTAAAACATCCCAATAATTTAAAGCAGATTAAAATTTACATATTTAAAAAAGAGGGAAAGGATTAGGCCAAGCCCGCCTGGTGGAATAAAAAGGTCTTCACAGCGCAGCGGAAAGTGCGCAGATCCGGGATCCTCCGTATCTCCAGGGGGAGCTCATTCCAGACAGTAGATGCCCCCACAGAGAAGGCCCTCCCCCTACGGGCCGCCAGTCGACATTGTTTGGCTGATGGCACCTGGAGGAGCCCCTCTCTATGAGAGCGTACCGGCCAGTGAGAGGCTGTTTGTGGTAGTAGGCGGTCCCGTAAATAACCAGGTCCTAAGCCATAGAGCGCTCTAAAGGTGGTGACCAAAACCTTGAAGCGCACCCGGAAGACCACCGGGAGCCAGTGCAGCTCGCGCAGGAGAGGTGTCACATGGGAGCGCCATGTTGCTCCCATAACCACCCGCACAGCCGCACTATGCGCCAGTTGGAGCCTCCTGGTGCTCCTCAAGGGGAGCCCCATGTAGAGAGCGTTACATGATACCAGTCTTCCAATATCTCAGGATCTGCCACAAAGAAGAGGGAGTCAAGCTATTCTCCAAAGCACCTGAGGGCGGGACAAGAAGCAATGGGTGGAAACTGATCAAGGAGAGAAGCAACTTAGAACTAAGGAGAAATTTCCTGGCAGTGAGAACAATTAATCAGTGGAACAACTTGCCTGCAGAAGTTGTGAATGCTCCAACACTGGACGTTTTTAAGAAGAGATTGGGCAACCATCTGTCTGAAGTGGTGTAGGGTTTCCTGCCTAAGCAGGGGGTTGGACTAGAAGACCTTCAAGGTCCCCTCCAACTTATTCTATATGTAATACTGCATGAATGATTTTTTTTTTCCGGATCCCAAATTAAAGTCTTTTTTTTAAACTTTTTTTTATTATTATTAAGAATCACAATGGGAGAAGCCAGAAGGATTTCAGGACACCGCTCAGAATTCTGAAACGGTAACTGAATGCTTATTTATTATTATAGCTATCTCAAAAAAAAATCTGTCTTCATTATTTAAAATGTATTCTCAGTTCATTGAAAAATTAGTTTCCTTGAATCTGTTCTGAATGGATATGATTGGGAATACAGTTATCTTTAAGAACGCATTTATCAGCCGGAAGTCTGTAGTTTATGTAAAGTCCTTTAAGAGCATTATTTCCGACATGTAGGGGGGGGGGATTCTGCAATAATTGAATTTTATTATTGCCAAAAAGGAAGGAAGCTTATAATGGCTAAGTTATGATGTTTCGTTTTTAAATGAACGTATCTTTACGGCACCTCGGATGAGGTAAAATAAAATCAGCCTATGATGAGAAATGGGTGAGACTTTAATCAGATTTATCCTTTGCTTTTCAGGAAGCAGTTTGGATAGAAGGGACAGACGACGAAGGCCACACCTATTACTATAACACGGAGACTGGAGGTGAGAGGTTTTACTCGGGGCCGCTACTTAAGACCCAAAGCCACATCTATTCGACAAGGAATGTTTAACTGTAGGTAAAAGAGAGGCAACGAACACGTTTGACATTTGGAGAATTTGCCTAAATGCTCTCACAAAATGGCTCCCACAAGGGATGTGGCCCATCCAATCTTCCTACCCCCAGAAACCATTTATAGGAATGTTTACCTCCCTCCCTTTGATCTCTCCCTTTCTTTCTTTCCTTCCTTCCTTCCCTTCCCTATCTCCCTCCCTTTCCTCTCTCCCTTCCTTTCCCCTTCCTTCTTTCCTTTCCTTCCCTATCTCTCTTTCCTTTCCCCTTCCTTCCTTCTTTCTTTCCTTCCTTCCTTTCCTTCTCTCCTTTCCTTTTCCATCTCCCTTTCTTTCCTTTCCTTTCCCCTTCTTCCTTTCCTTCCCTATCTCTTTCCTTTCCCCTTCCTTCTTTCTTTCCTTCCTTCCTTTCCTTCTCTCCTTTCCTTCCCCATCTCCCTTTCCTTCCATTCCTTTCCCCATCTTCCTTTCCTTCCCTATCTCTTTCCTTTCCCCTTCCTTCTTTCTTTCCTTCCTTCCTTTCCTTCTCTCCTTTCCTTCCCCATCTCCCTTTCCTTCCTTTCCTTTCTCCTTCTTCCTTTCCTTCCCTATCTCTTTCCTTTCCCCTTCCTTCTTTCTTTCCTTCCTTTCCTTCTCTCCTTTCCTTCCCCATCTCCCTTTCCTTCCTTTCCTTTCCCCATCTCCCTTTCCTTCCTTTCCTTTCCCCATCTTCCTTTCCTTCCCAGAACAACTAGACACAAGAACAGTTTTTTCCTGAACACCATCTCTCTCCTAAACAAATAATTCCCACAACACTGTCAAACTATCTACTAAATCTGCACTACTATTAATCTTCTCATCGTTCCCACCACCCATCTCCTCCCACTTATGACTGTATGACTATAACCTTGTTGCTGGTATCCTTAAGATTTATATTGACTGTTTCTCTCAATGGACTGTGGAATGGTCCAGAAGTGGGTTGATACAGTGCAATCTGCCCAGAGACTGAGTTATAATTTTGCTGGCCATGCCCCCAGTCGTGTCCGTTGGGCCCAGTTTTCGACTCAGTCGTCTGACATAGACCTATTCTATTCTATTCTATTCTATTCTATTCTATTCTATTCTATTCTATTCTATTCTATTCTATTCTATTCTATTCCATTCCATTCCATTCCATTCCATTCCATTCCATTCCCTCCTTCTTTTCCTTCCCTGTCTCCCTTTCCTTCCTTTTCCCTTCCTTCCTTCCTTTCCTTCCCTCCTTTCCTTCCTTCCTCCCTTCCTTCCCTTAAATAAACTATTTGTTCGGTTTCCCGTCTCTCAAATCTGCAGTCTTAAATCCTTACATCTGGCATGTAGAGGCTTCTTCTTACTTTTAGAGATTGCTGCTCTAATATTTATTGCATCGTTTACTTTATATATTGAGGCTCTGTTTTTAAAAACCAGTGTAACAAAATGAAATAACAAAAAATAAGCTACAGAAGTCCAACCTTGATTTTTGATGGGGTCCAGCAGTTTTAATAGGGATCTAAGAGTATCTCTTAGGTTCGTGAAATGTGAAACAAAACATTTATTTAATCTTATTAATTTGGTCCCACTGAAACATACATTAGGGCCTTTATGTGTTGGGTTCTATTTCTGGCATTTCAGATTTTCAGAAAGCTAATTTCCAGACTGGTCACATACCGTATTTTTTGGAGTATAAGACACTCCGGACGATAAGACGCACCTACCTTTTTTGGTGAGGAAAACAAAAAAAAGAAATCTGCCTCTGCCTCCCAGCAATTTTGCCTCGTTGCAGCAAACAGCCTGCTTTACTTTCATTTTCGTTTTCAGCATAGCTTGATTAGCACAAGAAAAAAAAAAAATCTGCTCCCAGCAATTTACCTCCTTGCAGCAAGCAGCAGAGGCCCCCACAAAACAGCTGGGAGCAAAACAGCTGAGAGTTGGGAGGCCGATCCAATCAACTTGTGCTAATTAGGCTGTGCTGAAGCTGAAATGAGCTGTTTCTTCTTGCTGCTTGCTGCAAGGAGGTAAATTGTTGGGAGGCAGAGGCCAAAGGGTGGTGGCCGGTAGGTGGTTGGGGCTACATTTGGTGTATAAGACGCATCTAAATTTTCACCTCCTTTTTTGGGGGGGGGAAAGGTGCGCCTTATACTCCGAAAAATACAGTATGTAACATTTTGTTTGCTTTTACTTAGTGTCAACGTGGGAGAAGCCTGAAGGTTTCGTATCTTTTTCCATAAAGAATAATCCAGATGAAAACTCTTCTGAAGAGATCAGCAAAAACGAATCACCAAAGGTAATATTTATTACCTCCAGCTAATAAATATTAATACCGTATGATTTTTATATGTGTCCTACAATGGCCATCTATGAATGTTTCCACGTTCCTTGATTGGGTTACTGTTTGCTTGATTGTTGGTCTAGAATTAATCTTGGTGTTAATACCTATTTATCTGGGTGTTGATTGTTGGCAAGGAGGTGTTTTGGGTTTTTTGTTTCTTTTCTTGGGGTTTTGGTTGTCTCTTTTCAATGGTATGTAAATGTTCTTTATCTCTATGTGCCTGTTGATAACTGTTTTGTGTGAAAGCCAGACTCCCACAAATTCTCTAATGTTTTTGGACGTGGTTTGGTCTCAAAATGTTCAGAGTTTCCAATTGAAATTACATTCAAATCTGTCCATGTGTTGTGCAGTTAAATAGACTATTGCAACGAGCATGTAGTTCCTGCAGTTGGATTGTCCTAAAAGGAAGATCGGTCTATCATTATATTGCAGTTAGAGGCATAAAGACACACAGCATAGTTATAGCTTATATTTATCATTAATAGCCATTACTAAGAAAATACTGCAAATTGTATCAGTAAAATTAGGGAGAGAAGCTTGAATAAACTCAAGAGAGTGGTTGAAAAATTGATCTTCTTATCGCCAAGATTGTATACTCACTGAATATAAAAATCCAAATATCTTAACTTTGGGCTTCTTCTTTTTTCTTCAAAGAAAGTAATCATATTGTCCTAGGGGATAATCACTTAAAATAAATGGGAGCCAGCCGTGTGCAGCAGCTGCCAAAAAAGCCAACACAGTTCTAGGCTGCATAAACAGAGGGATAGAATCAAGATCACGTGAAATGTTAATACCACTTAATAATGCCTTGGTAAGGCCACACTTGGAATCCTGCATCCAGTTTTGGTCGCCACGATGTAAAAAAGATGTGGAGACTCTAGAAAAAGTGCAGAGAAGAACAACAAAGATGATTACAGGACTGGAGACTAAAACATATAAAGAACAGTTTCATCTTTTTGATGAAAAGAAGGATCTGGGGAGACCTGATAGCAGTCTTCCAATATCTCAGGGGCTGCCACAAAGAAGTGGGAGTCAAGCTATTCTCCAAAGTACCAGAAGGCAGGACAAGAAGCAATGGATGGAAACAACCTAGAACTAAGGAGAAATTTCCTGACAGCAAGAACAATTAATCAGTGGAACAACTTGCCTGCAGAAGCTGTGGGTGCTCCAACACTGGAGGTTTTTAAGAAGAGATTGGACAGCCATCTGTCTGAAGTGGCATAGGGTTTCCTGCCTGAGCAGGGGGTTCAACTAGAAGACCTTCCAACTCTGTTATTCTATTCCAGAGGTCTGTTCCAGGGGTCTCCAAACTTGGCAACTTTAAGACTTGTGGAATTCCTCAGCCAGCAAAGAATTCTGGGAGTTGAAGTCCACAAGTCTTGACGTTGCCACGTTTGGAGACCCTTGTTCCATTCCATTCCATTTCTATTCTATTCTATTCTTACATCATTGCATAACAGGATGTTCCCTCTCTTGTTTCTCAGAGGAAGACAGGCAGCAATGATGAAAAGCCTCGCAAACCCAGAAAGATCAGCCCTTACGGAGAGTGGCAGGAGGTGAAATACGAGAATGCTGACCGCAAGAAGAGCCCATCTGTTCCATCCATAACCTCTTCGTCTCAGAAGCCCCTCTCTTTCGGCAAATGGGAGGAAATCACGGAAGAAGAAGCATAGTAAGTCCTGCTTTATCCACCTGTAAGCCAATGACAGCTAGATTTGGGCAGCGTGACACCGATAATCCCAGTGTCCAAATTACATTGCATTATATATATTTTTTCTGGTTCCTGGTTAATAGTTATAGTATGAACTGAGGTGCTGAAGATATTGTCTTTGCAAGGAACTGTCAGATTTTGTTGCAAAAATCAAATCCAGAAAGCACACACAGGCAGATTGATGCAGCACGATTCATTAACTTCTTTATATACATAATAATACATGAAGATGAATGTACAATACCAATGTAGAAGATTCTTCCAACGTAGCAGTTACAAGCAAAACACAAGGCAGGAGAGAACAGTTAGTTTCATTTCAGCAGAGCAGACTAGTTTCAGTTTCTCTGCACAGACTCAGAAGCTGCAGACTAAGACACGCCCTGGCTCCAGTCTGTCTCAGCTCCCATTGGCTGACTTAGTTGCTAGGCCTATTCATTGGCTGACCTTGTTACCATGTCTGCCAGTTCATGAATAATCTGACAGGAACCTGCTTAATAGGTATATACAGGGGGACACCATGCATTTGTGTCGTATCTTTTATTTACAATACCAACCTGCCTAAGCAGTTACTGCTGTAAGGGAGATGGGTGATTTAGAAAGAGTAGAGTAGAAGGGGAAGGGGAAGGGAGAGGAGAGGAATGAGAGAGAGAAAAATGAGATAGACATAGATATAAACAGATGATATAGACAAGATAGAGAGAATTGAGATAGATGATAGAGATAGATGGATGATAGATAGATGGATGATAGATAGATGATAGATAGATAGATAGATAGATAGATAGATAGATAGATAGATAGATGATGATAGATAGATGAGAGAGAGAGAGAGAGAGATGGATGATAGATAGATGATAGATAGATGAGAGAGAGAGAGGGAGAGAGAGAGATGGATGATAGATAGATAGATAGATAGATAGATAGATAGATAGATAGATAGATAGATAGATAGATAGATGATAGATAGATAGATGAGAGAGAGAGAGAGAGAGATGGATGATAGATGATAGATAGATAGATAGATAGATAGATAGATGATAGATAGATAGATAGATAGATAGATAGATGAGAGAGAGATGGATGATAGATAGATGATAGATAGATAGAGAGAGAGAGAGAGAGAGAGAGAGAGAGATAGAGAGATAGAGAGATAGAGAGATAGATAGAGAGATAGAGAGATAGAGAGATGGATGATAGATGATAGATAGAGAGATAGAGAGATGAGAGAGAGAGAGAGATGAGAGAGAGAGATGGATGATAGATAGATAGATAGATGATAGATAGATAGATGATAGATAGATGAGAGAGATGGATGATAGATAGTAGATAGATGATAGATGAGAGAGAGAGAGAGAGATGGATGATAGATAGATAGATGAGAGAGAGAGAGAGAGAGATGATAGATAGAGAGAGAGAGATCTATATCTATCATCTGTTTATCTCTATTATCTATCTATCATCTATCTATCTCTCTGAGATAGATAGATAGATAGATAGATAGATAGATAGATAGATAGATAGATAGATAGATAGATAATAGAGATAAACAGATGATAGATATAGATATAGTCAGATGATAGAGATAGCCAGATGATAGCCAGATAGATAGACAAGTGATAGACAGATAGACGATGAATGGACGGACAGACAGACAGGCATGACCTATCTTATAAACATAGACATATAAACGTCGTGAGAATTTAAAGTAAAATTGAAAAGTAATATTTTGGGGAATAGCTGGAGATTGTGCACCCTTAAAACACCCTTCAAACCTACCACTTCAGAGTAATTTACTCTTCAGAAGGTTTGACAGTCACCTGGACTTAATTTTAATTTAAACCAGAACGGTCAAAGAATGTTCATTTAAGGAAGTTTGTTTCTTTTCACCGACTTCTTTTACCTACACATTCTGCTCGTTTGTCCTCCTTCAGAGATTTTAAATTTTCGGTTTTTGAGAAGAAAAAGGGGGAAAACAAAAGTTCTCATTTTATGCGCAACGGTAGATACGGGCAGGATTGCCTTCTCGTAGCCCAGTGAGAACCTTTGCATTTGTGAAGATAACACTTTTTTTATTGAGCAAGATAATTCTCTGTACGCTGCCCTGAGTCACTCGCGAGAGGGAGATGGACGGTCTCTAAATGTGATCAATAAAATTTGTCCCCAAAATAACCCCCTCCCTTCTGATATCTGCCATTATTAATAGCTAGAGCTATGCAAACTTCTCTCTGACGGTTATAACATTTGTGAAATTCGCTGGTCACAACCTTCTTTCTGTTTTCAGGAAACACTTGCGTTAAAAGAAGTGAGTGGTGCGTTGGCCCAAAGGTGTAGTTCTCGCCTCACAATCAGGAGGCTGTGAGTTCAATCCTAGGTAGAGACAGATATTTCTCTCTCTGGGCACAAGGAGAATATATCTGCTGAACAAAACTCCGTACTGGTGACAGGAAAGGCATCCAGCCAATAATCACTCAGCTCCATTCAGTTGCCCAGACTCCACCTCGCAAGGGATTATGGGGTCATTAAAAGAGGATGACTTGAGTTAAATGATGTTTATATACACCCAGGCACCTTGGTACCTGAGCCAGTTTTATTTTCAAATAACTTTTGTTCAACAAATTTTTCATTTTCCTTTAGTGAGAAGGTCGACTTGGAGCTTCCAAGTAAGGAGAGCAACAGCGCCCCAGTTGTAGAAATACCAGACGACGCCAAAGTGATTTTCAAAGAAAAAACCGTCACTTCCCTCGGCGACACCACGGAAGCGATGCCGGTTTTCAGAAAGCGGAAATTTGAAAACGGGAAATCTCGAAACATTCGGCAGAGGCTGAGCGATCACTAACATCCTGGCTGCATTGTCAAAAAAAAAAAAAAAAAAAAACACTTTTGAGGACAAGAAAACGAAAGGACGCCGGGAAAAGACGGACTGTTTAAACAATTCCTTCACAAGACACGACTGTAAAAGCCGATTTTTAGAGCTCATCGTTTTTCAAACAGTGTCTTGGGTTTAAAATGTACATAATATTTGTTTTCCTCCCCCAAGTTATGTTATTTTAGTTTGCTGGGTTTCTTTTTTCCCCCTTTGTGAGGTCGTGTAAATATATTTTTTAAATAGCGGGTCAAAGGCGGTTCAGCATACCTTACAAAGGAGCATATTGTTGTGAATCCTTTTCCAAGAAAAATAAACGCAGTTACTTGCTTAACGACGTCTTTGTAAATTTTAGCAAATGCTGGGTTCCAAGGAGAGCAAACGTAAAATACCGCAGCTGAAAGGCATGAAACATCGGTATCACGCATAAATTCCAGTTCAGAAGATTTTATCACTCAAGCCTATAAACAAAAATTTAATCAACTAATGGTCAGGATTAAATTGATGCCAGATTAAGAGTTAAGAGAATTCAGGAGTGATTGGACTCGGAACATTTGTGGAGACATAACGATTCTAGGCTACGTCCTCTCTTGACTCCACCCCAGTGGTGAAATGCAATTTTTTTGCTACCGGTTCTGTGGGTGTGGCTAGGTGGGCTTAGCTTGGTGGTGGTCATGTGACTGGGTGGGCGTGACAATTCTTTTTTTTTTCTGCCTCCGACGCAGAGCCCTCGTCCGGGCCTTCCTCAGACTCCAGGACTGGCCCATGTTCCTCCCCAGCCTCCTCGCTGTCCGACTCCGCTGCCAGCTTTGCAGGCTGCAGGCGAACCACAACATGGTCATTTGCATATGTGTGTGTAGAACAGTGGGGGAAAAAAATCAATTCGCCCAACCGCACGTTCCCAGCTAAGGTCAAACAAAGTGACCCTCTGCCGCCTTATTTCAGCTCTCGTGCAACACGATTTATTAGTGCAATTAAAACATTTAATAACAACATTATATTCCCGGCAAATCTTTGGTTTTCCATTCTTAGCTTTCGTGCTAAGAGCAGGTGTTCCTTTTAGAATATCGATAACAGAAGCAGAAAAAGTTTAAAACTGCAAATATTACTTGGCTTTTAAATTAAAATAATTTTCAGGATTGTGACTTGAAAACACAGATTAGGGGATCATCCCTAATTTAACCCTTTCACTAAAACTAATAAGATCTCAAGTTACCTTGTTTATACAGTTTGTATATGCAGTAAAACTGGATGACCATTTTCAAGAATGCATTGGACTTCCTTTGAAATGTATGTTCTCCTTCACTGGGACAAAATGTAGTATTATACAACAGTTACTAACAAAGTTTTCAGATGTATTCAGTCATGGGTAACAAATAGCTTAAAGCCCGTTAAAAATTAACATTAGTTTTGTTGTAGTTTGGTGTCTAGCAACCCTCGGATATATTCAGATAAGCGTCTTGACATAAATCAGTTTTCTCTAGTTGCTAGTCAAAGCTGACTTTTGCACAGGGACCTAAGAAATACTTGACATTGAAGAAGAAGAAGAAAAGCAACTATTGAATTAAAACCAACAGGTAAGTAAGAAAGAAACTTGGATGATCTTGCATGAAAAAAGTACTTTTTATTCTTTTACCATTTTAATGATGCGATGGGACTCACTGCCTTTAGAAATATTTGCAGAGTTGCGTTCTCAGAATCCCCAAGCTATCTTTTAAAGGAAGGAAATTCAGTTTGTATATGCAGCATAAATTCATCTAGTCCAGTCTATACTAGCAGGAGACCTATACTAGGGATTCGAACTGCCAACCTTTCTGATCGACAAGCTCAGTGTCTTAGCCACTGAACAGGATTCAGCCCTATGTGATTCCACCAGAAAACCCATCACGTTGAATTTTATAGACTGCCTTTAAACATGTTTTAAGATTGAGAGCGCTACCATAAAACGCTAAATTACGATTCCTTCCCTTTTACTGTTTTTTTTTTCATTGGTAAAGCCAGTCTTTGAAGAATTGTTCTTTGCAATGAAAGGGTTATCGAAATAATTAGGATCAATTTATTTAACTGTGACACCAAACGTAATTAAGAAGACATTACTTCTTTAAAAAATACATGTTTCTCATTGCAGATAGAGGAAAGCTAAGCTCCTGTATGGTATCTAACTATCAGGAAACAGGCTTTTTATTAGACTAATCAATTCGATTAAAAGGCAGGCACTTCCACACCTTTTAATAAAATGGATTTCTGTCTGAAGAAGTGCTACCAGACTCCTCCTGATTTACTGATAAAAATAATGACCTGGGAACGACGCATGGCAATAAATTTTAATAGAAATCGAAACTCTTTTATTCCTATCCAGCTTTCCTCTTGAATCAAAGCACCTGGTGGTTCCTGAACCAGAATGCCAAACAAAGCCCAAGAGGTAAGCCAAAAATATTTTATTTTGTCAGAATCCTTCTTTGGAATCAAACACATCTAATTATTTTAAGTATGAGACCAGCGTTCTGGACGCCTAAGTTTTGAGCTGAATTTGTGGCTAGCAAATGGTAGTGTGGTGCCATCAGAAACAGTAAGAAATGTAGGTTTTTCTAAAAAAAAATAATAATAATTCTAAAATGTGGGGGGGGGGTTACTGTTCCTTATAAGGAGCAGGGGCGCTAATAGGGAAAAAAACCCGCATTTCTTAGTATTTTTTAATTGTTCTAGTGTTATAAAACTTACAGAATGCATTCTATTGTTGGCATACATAGTGTTTATACAGTGTTAATTAAAGATTGTCAACACTAATCCTTAGGCCATTAAGGGAAGGGAGGGGAAGGGGAGGGAAGGGAGGAAGGAAGGAAAGAAGGAAGGAAGGAAGGAAGGAAGGAAGGAAGGAAGGGAAGGGAGAGGGGAGGAAAGGAAAGGAAAGGAAAGGAAAGGAAAGGAAAGGAAAGGAAAGGAAAGGAAAGGAAAGGAAAGGAAAGGAAAGGAAAGGATGATTGAGATAGAAAGAAGGGAAGAAAGGAAAGAAGAAAAGGGAAGGAAGGGAAATCAATGCTAATTAAAATTTAAATGTCAATGTTAATGAGCTTAAGATTGCACAAATATTTTGATGCAATTTGCAGCAGTTTTTTAAATGTTATATTAAAATTCTGGATACTTTTTTTTTTTTTTTAAATAAGGAGGTAAGGAGAACAGAAAGCAATTCATCTGAATCCGTGGTTTTCAAACTCGGCAACTTTAAGATGTAAGGATTTCCACTCCTAGATTTCCCCAGTCAGCATGGCGGCTAGAGAATCCTGGGAGTTGAAGTCCACGCTTCTTAAAAGTCCCCAAGTTTGAAAAAAACATTGATTTGAATGTTAAAAAGTAGGGAGTGGTTTTGATTCTTCATACCGCTGCTTTTATGGTAGGCTTATCTGTCAAAATTGCATATTTGTGGGCTTGTCTGTTAAAGTTAGGCTTGGTAGGCTATGTGGTAGGGTTGAAAACATTGTAAAAGTTATTTATTGGCTTGAATGAGTGGAGACATAAGAGAAAGTCCAAGGAGAACCTGATTTATAGAGGAATTTCCTCTTTGCCTCTATCCTTTACTTGGTCAGGATGAAGCCCCACCTTAGAAAAATGCTTAAGAGGAATATATTATGTCATTCCAGCCTCTAAGTCATTGGGGTTTGGGGAATAACGGAACTGCAACTCTGATTCTGACACCCTTTTGACTCCATCAAGTGCCTGACCGTGTTCTACGGATGTCATATCAATTACTAGGATGCCGTCATCAATCTCCAGTCCCTCCGAGATCTTGGCAAGCAACTGAGCTTCGAGTGGCCCATGGTAGCCTATGAACTGGGATTTACCAGGGCTGAAATTAGCCAGATCCATGCCCTCACCCCAGAGAAGAAAAGTCAGGCTCAGAAGATGCTGGAACACTGGTAAGACTTTGGCTTTGGCATAAGTTCTTGAGAGCTGTACTTATTATTTTCAAATTCATCTGGAATTATCCTGATCCAAGGTGGGTGAGTGGGTAGGTGGATGGATGGATGGATGGATGGGTGACTGGATGGATGGATGGATGGATGATGGATTGGTGATGGATGGATGGATGGGTGAGTGGATGGATGGATGGATGGATGGATGGATGGATGGATGGATGGATGACTGTATGACTGTGTCAGACTTCGATGCTATCTCATAATAAATGAATTTCCAAACTGCCAATCTTTAAGGAAATCTTCTCTTTAATTGAGCACAGCAACCGGATCATGACTCGATGCGGACAAGACTGACCTTTTGCCCCCCAATCCCTCCCTTTCCGATCCCCAATTATCTGCTTCTCATTGGCTATCTTCCAAGTCACTCCACTGACTTCTTGTCTCGTCATTTCACAGGAATGTCTTCCCCCTCCTCATTTCCACCACGACCGGGCTTCAAAGGGATTTAGCAGGCAAAAGTTCAGGGCTTATCTCTCTCCTCTCTATGCCAGTGGTGAGACGCTGACATCCGGCCCCTCTCCCTTCACTCTCCCAGTGGGGCCTGCGTGAGATAAACAACAAGTTTAGTACCTCACCCCGTCTGAGGGTGTACCCCTCCCCCTCCCGGCGTGTCCGGGTGATCTGCATGGAATTTAGCTATGAGGCGGTCAGCTTGGATGTTTGTGCTCTTCACCCAGGAAGCTTCTGACAAGGGGTAACCCTTCCACTCACTTAAGTACTGGAGGCGCCCTCTGTGCCACCTCGAATCAAGAACTCGCTGTACTTCATAGTGGGTCTGGCCTCACAGGAATGTCTCCCCCCTCCTCATTTCCGCGACGACCGGGCTTCAAAGGGATTTAGCAGGCAAAAGTTCAGGGTTTATCTCTCTCCTCTCTACGCCAGCGGTGAGACGCTAACAGACTGGATGGATGGATGGATGGATGGATGGATGGATGGATGGATGAATGAATGGATCGGTGATGGATGGGTGATGGATGGATGGGTGAGTGGATGGATGGCTGAGTGGATGGATGGATGGATGGATGAATGGATGGATGATGGATGGGTGATGGATGGATGGCTGAGTGGATGGATGGATGGGTGGGTGGGTTGGATGGTGAGTTTGGTTGTTTTCTTGCAAACATTTAATGATCCACCTAGGTAACATCACCAGCGCTAGTAAGGAGTGAGGTTTGCCTTACTAGCACTGATGATGTTACCTAGTTGGGTCATGAAACATCTGCAAGAAAACAAGCCAGCTCAGAAAACCCCAAGGACCCCACAGTCCTCCTCCTCCTCCTGGCCCACACTTCCTTCTAGCACTGATGATGTTACCTAGGTGGGTAATGAAATGTCTTCAAGAAATCAGCCAAGCTCAGAGAGCACCCAAGAACCCCTCTCTTAGTTCTGCATTTCTGAGTTCATGAGTTTATGCTTTACAGGTCCTTTATTACTTCTTTGACAGTGTATTAACCTTGAAAAAGTTATAGCCTGGTTTTACATTTTTTTTTTTAGTCCTCTGATTTTACCAGCTTGCCTCAGGAATGGAGAACGGCCTTTTGAAATATTCCAGATGTGTAAAGCTTGACCTGACCAAAGAAATTAGCTCCAGAAGAGAGTATGTAGAGGAATAGAGTGGTTTTGAACATGGAAGAATGCTTCTTGCTCAAACCAGCTTGGAAGCCATCAATATAAATCCACCTCTCTATATTTTTTGCTAGTTATCTTGAGGAAGGAGCCATGCGGACATTCTAAATTGAGAAAAGGATTATGCCTGAGATGTAATCATTTCCAGAAGAGGAGGAGGAGGAGTGTGGGGTCCTTTGTGCTCTCTGAGCTTGGTTATTTTCTTGCAGACATGTTATTACCCACCTAGGTAACATCATCAGTGCTAGTATGCAGTGAAGTTTGCCTTACTAGCACCGAAGATGTTATTTATTTATTTATTTATTTATTCATTCATTCATTCATTCATTCATTCATCTTGTATGCCGCCTTTTTCCGAAGACCTGGTTACCTGGTCTCTGTTCCCTGGTTAGGTAATCAAACTTCTGCAAACAAACAACCAAACCCAGAAAGCACCAAGGACCCCCCCCCCTCATTTCATCCCCCAGCTACAAATATTCTCCTTTCTTAGAACTGAGAGAGGATAACTTGAAATGGCAAAAGGCACAAAGACTTGGTGAGGAGAACAAATCAAACGTGCCATGTGCAAATAAGCGGCAATGTAAATTTCCTAAATAATTTTTTTTTAAAAAAAAATAAATAAATACAGAGACCGTCGAATGATTGGGCACGTGCTTCCTTCGGCAATTTTTTTCTGAACCTGTTGGGCCATCCCTCTCCAGGTACGAACGATCGTGGGAGAAACCGAACAAGACCAAACTGCTTCAAGAGGCTTTGGAAAAATCCGGAAGGCAGGATCTGGCCGAGAAGCTTCGTTGCCTTCACTGGGGCCATCAGAAGTTGAGCAATAAGGTGGAGCTGCCCTCGGCATTCCCCTTCCTCATCACCGTGTATAAGACGACGAACAACAAGGAGCGTCTCAAGAAAATCAACCAGCTTACTCATAAGTAAATCCGGAGATTCCCAATCCTCACATCAAGAGCTGAGCCGAGCTCAGCAGGATTCTTTAAAATTTAAGAATAGGAAATGTCTATGGAGATCCTCAATCATCCAAGTCATGGTTGTCCCATGTCCCAAGCCATGGTTTGGCACAACCATGGCCTGGATGAGCTAAAGAAGCTTCTTGGATGAGAAGCGAAACGTCTTCAGAGAAAAAACCAGAAAGTCCAGTTGACTCTTGAAAAAAGCACCTTTGGGACTCCAAGTGACCTCAACAATTCTCAGAAAGAGTACTAATGACCAGATGACTGCAAGGAGTGTAAACCCTTCCATTCTCCACCGTTTGTTCAGAACTGAAGAAGCTTCTTGGATGAGAGGCGAAACATCTTCAGAGAAAAACCAGAAAGTCCAGTTGCCTCTTGAAAAAAGCACCTTTGGGACTCCAAGTGACATCAACAATTCTCAGAAAGAGTACTAATGACCAGATGACTGCAAGGAATGTAAACCCTTCCATTCTCCACCGTTTGTTCAGAACTGAAGAAGCTTCTTGGATGAGAAGCGAAACGTCTTCAGAGAAAAATCAGAAAGTCCAGTTGCCTCTTGAAAAAAGCACCTTTGAGACAACTATGACCTGGATGACTGAGAATCTCCATAGACATTCCTTTGAAAATGTTTTGCTTCTCATCCAAGAAGCTTCTTCAATTTTGAAGAAGAAGAACTGAAGAAGCTTCTTGGATGAGATGTGAAATGTCTTCAAGAAAGAAAAAAAAGTCCAGTTGCCTCTTGAAAAAAATACCTTTGGGACAAACCATGACCTGGAGGACTGAGAATCTCCATAGGCATTTAGTTATGCAAGAGCTGGAGAAGCTTCTTGGATGAGAAGCGAAACATCTTCAAAGAAAAACCTGAAAGTCCAGTTGCCTCTTGAAAAAACGCACCTTTGGGTTAAGAATAGGAAAGAGTAGCCACGAACAAGATTGCAACAGGAGAAAAATAGAACGGAATAGAATAGAGAATTCTTTGTTGGCCAAGTGTGATTGGACACACAAGGAATTTGTCTTTGGTGCACACGCTCTCAGTGTACATAAAAGAAAAGATACGTTCGTCAAGAATCATAAGGTACAACACCTAATGATAGTCATAGGGTACAAATAAGCAATCGAATCATACTAGGAAACAGTCAATATAAATCGTAAGGATACCAGCAAGAAAATTACAGTCATACAGTCATAAGTGGGAGGAGATGGGTGGTGGGAACGATGAGAAGATTAATAGTAGTGCAGACTTAGTGAATAGTTTGACAGCGTTGTGGGAATTATTTGTTTAGCAGAGTGATGGCATTCAGGGAAAAAACTGTCCTTGTGCCTAGTTGTTCTGGTGTGCAGTGCTCTATAGAATCGTTTTGAAGGTAGGAGTTGAAATAGTTTATCTTTAAAATCTGTTTTAAATCTGTTTTCTACACCGTCATCCAGACTTTTCTCTACGATCTGCTGTTGTTTGATTTCTCAGCTTTTAAAATTTGAATGCAGGAGGCCCGAAATGATTTTGAAAAAAAAAAACAACAAAAAAAAAACCCAGCGAAGTAATTTAAAATAAAATCCTATTAACTGGAGTTGGGAGAAGCTGTAAGCTTTCTGATAGATTTAACGCCACAGATTCAATGCATTTGTGTTTTGTCGATTTTAGTAGAAGCACCCTGAAATGCAATTTAAATTTACAACTTGGGAGTCTCGAGTGTACAAGTCCACTGCTTTTTGCCCTCTGCATCCTGGAGACGTTTTTTCAACCTGCATTTTTAGCAAAATCTGCCACGGCAACAACTGAATTCCAGGTAAAAAAAGGCTGCACGCTGTATCCCCACAGGTAGTCCTCGACTTACGACCACAATTGAGCCCAGAATTTAGGTTGCTAAGCGAGACACTTGTTAAGTGAGTTTTGCCCCGTTTTACAACTTTTCTCGCTACATTTGTTAAGTGCATTTTGCTCCATTTTGTGACTTTTCTTGGCACAGTTGTTAAGTGAAGACTGCAGCTGTGAAGTTAGTCACACAGTTAAGTGAATCTGATTTCCACATGGATTTTGTTGGTCAAAAGATTGCAAAAGGGGCTTGAAGTGATCTCAGGGGACACTGCAACCGTCATAAATGTGGACCAATTTTCCAGCATCGGAATGTAAATCCCTGCAACCCTGGGGATCCTCCAACGGTTGTAAGTGTGAAAAATGATTCATAAGCTGAATCATTTCAACTTATGGTTGAAATGGTCATAAGTCACTTTTTTCAATTCCGTTGTAACTTTGAAGAGTCACTAAATGAATTGTTCTAACTTGAGGATTGTCTGTATTTAAAACCAACTAGAACTATCCAGGTTTTCAGAATCAAATCTGTGTTTATTTTTCTTTCTCTCTACTCATTCCCATTTTTATCCATCCCTTTCCCTTATATTCACAGAATGAACCTCTGCACTTTTTTGTGTGACTTTTGATTAACTTATTACAATTATTGGCTCAATAAATTGGCTGGAATTGTTTCTACAGTTGTTGTGAGCCTAGGACAGGGGTCTGCAACCTTAAACACTCAAAAGAGCCATTTGGACCCATTTCCCACAGAAAAGAAAACACCGGGAGCCACAAAAACCTTCCCGTGCTGACTATTTATTGAGCGGCCACAAAACTAGCACATGAGGTTGAATTAAACCTTCTGTTTTCTTCTGAATTTTTTGGGATTTATCCAAGGTTGGCCTACCGGGGGTTGAAAAGCTCAGCAAATAGGGTTCAAATAGTATTTATTTGTTCTCTAGGAAATAGGTTCCCGTATCAGTTATGTTCATCAGCAGTCTTCCTAAACTATTTATTTATTTTATTTTATTCAATTTGTATACTGCCCTTCTCCTAGTGGACTCAGGGCGGTGCACAGCCAGAACTAAAACACATACCAATACAAAATTTTTAAAAGAATTTCATGACTTTGGCCCAAAATTTAAAACATTCAAACTAAAACCCATTGACAATTTAAAAAGTTTTAAAAAGGGGGGGGGCGGTTTTCACGCCAGCCCTGCTTGATGGAAAAGAAAAGTAAAAGAAAAGTTTTTAGGGCACGGTGAAAGACCCGGAGATCCGATATCCTTCGTATCTCCAGGGGCAAACTATTGATTTTGTTCTTATTTCACTTGCTGGCAAATCTATTTGTCCTCTCTGATAAACCAATCAGAACTAGACACAAATGAAATCACATCTTTGTGAAGTGATGTGCACATTTTGCATACAGTACAGGGGGTGGATTATTATTTGAAAAATGCTTGCGAAATCAGAGACCATGTTAACCAAATATGAAATTAAACAAAGGGACTAGTGTTTCTTCGATAGTTCTCTTTAATTTTTTATCAACACAATAAAAAAAAAGTTCGTTCATCCATTCAGGAGCCTGCCGACAGAGATTTCAAATTGTTTTCCAACAGTTCAGCCAAAAGTTTCATCTGCGAAGCCTCCAACAGGCTGCTGATTAGATTATCCAGATGTTCCTTACCATTTAAAAATCCCTACCAAACAAAGCAAACATTTGAAGGAGTTACTGTGGACAGAGACAATCAAAGTCAACTTTATTTATCTTTATCTGGACAGATCTGCCTAGCACAACACTCCAAAATCTAGTTGCCAAAGAGAGCTATGAAACGATTCCCCAGTACTTCAGATCTTAGGATGTACATCTTATTATTCAGTATGCAATAAATTCTTTTTTCTAACTTCTTGTTAGAAAAATTGAGATGTTACAGTGACCTTCCTTCCTCTGTGGAGTTACAAGTCCTCTCCCACTCCCACCCTAGACCTGATGGGTGGGAAGAATGGTTCACATTTACTTTTTTAGTATTTTTTGGACTATAAGACGCGCCTAAATTTAGAAGAGGAAAACAACAAAAGAAAAGTTTTGGCCTCCGTGTCCCATTTTTGGCTCTTTTTTCAGCCCGTTTTCGAGGTGTTTTTCGGCCCATTTTTGAGGTTTTTATGGCTCGTCTTTGAGGCTTCTTTCAGCCCATTTCTGAGGCTTTTTTGGCCCATTTTTTAGGCTTTTTCAGCCCATTTTTGAGACTTCTTTCGGTCTCAAAAACAGGCTGAAAAAAGCCCCAATAATGGGCTGAAAAAAGCCTCGAAAACGGGCCAAAAAAAGCCTCAAAAATGGGCTGACAAAACCCAAAAAATGGGCCAAAAAAAGAGGCCCGAAAACGGACTGTGTGGAGCCCCAAAAACAGCCAGTGGGTGGGCGGGGCTTCAGCAATATTCGGTCTCTAAGACGCACAGGCCTTTTCACCCTTTTGTGAGACAAAAAAAGTGCATCTTATAGTTCGAAAAATACGGAATATTTTTTTTGTGCTGCTATAACATTAACTGGCCACTAGAAGGCAGACAACAGCTGCAAAAATCCATCATTGCCGCCTCCTGGTGGTCAATTCTTAGCAAAACACTTCAGATCACAAGACAATACTTTTCTGTTATTCACAGAGCAGCCTTTCCTTTTTCAGGCTTCTGCACTTTAGAGTCAAAATAATTTTAATGAACTGACTCTTTAAAGCAGCTACATCATTTACATCCCACCCATTATAAGCTTGTGGGGGGGGGGGGAACCCAGCCCATTTTAAGGAATTAGCAGAGGTGCTGTTTTCACACAACATGCAAAACCTTTCTTCTGAAGTTTTAAGTTTACTTTATTGTCATTGCACCTTGTACAACGAAATTAAATACCATCTTCAGTGTACATTATAACTATAAAAATAAAACACAAAACACACATCCTTCACATTCTATACAATTGAACTGAAAACCCCCAATATTGTATTAATATTGCACTATAAAGTAGAGGGACATGGTGGCTCAGTGGCTAAGATGCTAAGCTTGTCAATCGAAAGGTTGGCAGTTCAGTGGTTTGAATCCCTAGTGCCGCGTAATGGGGTGAGCTCCCGTTACTCGTCCCAGCTTCTGCCAACCTAGCAGTTCTAAAGCACGTAAAAAATGCAAGTAGAAAAAATAGAGACCACCTTTGGTGGGAAGGTAACAGCATTCCATGCGCCTTTGGCCTTGAGTCATGTCGGCCACATGATCACGGAGACGTCTTCGGACAGCACTGGCTCTTTGGCTTTGAAACGGAGATGAGCACCGCCCCCTAGAGTCAGGAACGACTAGCACATATGTGCGAGGGGAACCTTTACCTTTACCTTATACAGTAAAATTCAACATAGTTACTGCTCTGGGACAGAAGCTGTTTTTCAGTCTATTTGTCCTTGTTTTTATTGTCCTGTACCGTCTGCCCGATGGTAATAGTTCAAAAAAAAAAAAAAAGGTTGCCCAGGAGGAGATGGATCTTTAAGAATGTTTTGAACTTTCTTAAGGCAGCGGGAGCTATAAAGCTCTTCCAAGGAGGGGAGAGGGCATCCAATGATCCTCTGGGCAATGACGTTGACCCTCTGGAGCGCTGTCCTATCTGCCACTGTGCAATTGGCAAACCATACATAGGTATTACATCTCCTAAATCACACCGAGGCCCTCGGAAACCCCATTTGTTCTATTCATGTCAGGACCCATTTCCTGGTTACCAGGAACTTTCAAATTCGCTGCAAGATTCTTGACCCCATTTTTACGTTAAAACGGCAGGAGCGGCAAACCATACACAGGTGCAGTAAGTTAAGATACTCTCTATGGTGCAGTGGTAGGAGATTACCACTAACAACCCTAAATTACGATATAGACACGTTCGGTTTCAAAAGAGGACATGTCATAGCTTTGACTTAAAGAGAAGTGTTTGAATGACTCCTCTGTCGACCAGAAATAGTTCTGGACCAAAAAAAAAAAGAATATTGGACAAATATATCTTTCCACTAAGCACTATATTGTCATCATTTTAGAAAAAAACAGCTGTCAGCCCACATCCAATTTTGTGACCTCTGTAGTTTTAGCACTTAGGGGTGACACAAATCAACGTTCCAATATTTGAGGGGCTGCCCCAAAGAAAAAGGGGGGGGGTCAACCTATTCTCCAAAGCACCTGAAGGCAGGACAAGAAACAAAGGGTGGGAACTAATCAAGGAGAGAAGCAACTTAGAACTAAGCAGAAATTTCCTAACAGTTAGAACAATTAATCCGTGGAACAACTTGCCACCAGAAGTTGTGGGTGCTCTATCACTGGAGATTTTTAAGAGGAGATTTGACAGCCATTTATCTGAAATGATATAGGGTTCCTGCCTAAGCAGGAAGGAGCATAATCCCTTGCAGGGTGAAGCCTGGGCAACTGAATGGAGCTAACAGAGTATTTACTGGCTGGATACCCTTCCTGTCGCCAATGCGGAGTTTTGTTCAGCAGATATATATTCTCATGGTGCCCAGAGAGAGAAATATCGGCCTCTACTTAGGATCAAACTCACAGCCTCCTGATTGTGAGGCAAGAGCTCCACCTCTAGGCCACCGTATCACTCCACAGCTGCTCCTGGTTGCCGGAGGAAAAAATCCGCCCACCTATTTTAGAATAAATACCTTGATATCACGGACTTCATAGGAAATCCTATGGTCGGTCACCCGATCTTGGTTGAAGTTGTACGTGCGAATTCTCTCCGATTGGGATCTTGACCCTAACTGTGAAAGAAGGAAGAGGCAGTCCTCAACTTACGACCATAACTGAGCTCAAAACCTCTGTCGCTAAGTGAAACCGTTGTTAACACACAATTATCAGGCGATTCTTTTATGTAGCGTTCTTCCCCCACGCTCTTTGCTATTTTTAATTTCTCGTAATAAACCTTAACATTTATTTCAGCACAGGGTTGCAGGGAATCCCAATCAGGAATGAGTTTTCCGTCTTGTCTGGTGACCCGGAAGAAGAAGACAAAAACCAGAATTTGGGCATTTGCTGTTGTGACTTGGAAACGGGGCAGGATCATGGATGCACAGCACAGTCCTTGGGTGTGCACTTTCTTTGGACTACCTCACAAGACGGGCGGTACAAAGCATGTACTCTCCGAAGGAAGGCTGTCCTGTGTCCTTATCTCCCACTTCTACGGAGTCAAATGTGTTGTGACCCCGACTCCCGAGCCTGTCCTAACAGAGGAAGAGGACTCAAAAGGTGATGGGGAGGAACTGATAAGGCCTCCTTCTCCAGGACACTCCTCCTCTCTGGCAATGCCTCAGGTTCCATCCGAAGGCCAAGAGGAACAGCCTGGGATATGCCAGGAAGAAAGCATATCGGAACAACAACAGATAGGGAGCGAGGATGATGAATCCTGGCTTGATCCCAGGCAGCGTTGGAGGGAGAAGCGTGCGCAGCAACGAAAGAGGCGTGGGAGGGCCAGAGATTAAGCTGAGTCACTGAGCCACACCCCACAAGGAATAAAAGTGGGTGGGATTGCTCTTCAGGCTTTGTGACGGTCAAAGTTAAAAACCTGAGAGTCACATCGCGTTACCTGAAATCTGGTTTGGGCATATTTGGATTGGACCTTGGCTAACTCTTGCTTCGTGGATTACTTTTTGCTACTGAACCGGACTGAGGATAAACTCTCTCTTGCTGGCTGTGAGTGAAAACTGACTTGGCAGGCATTTCGCAGCTTACTGCCAAAACTCTTATCTGCAAGGGTTTCTAGTCTGATTGCTTAATAAAATCTTGGCAGGAGTGCCTGGTTGTGTGTTTGCCTGTGTGGGGAAGGGGGACAGAACAAAATGAGTCTAATATCTGAGGATGGGCACTGATGACGTTACCTAGTTTGGTAGGGAGACGCCTGCAAGAGAACTACCAAGCTCAGAGAGCACCAAGGACATCACATTCCACCTTTCAGCACTGATAATGTTACCTAGTTGGGTCATGAGCTGTCTGCAAGAAAACCACCAAGCTCAGAAAACACCAAGGAACCCACAGCTGTCCTCCTCCTCCTCCCCATTCCCTTATAGAACTGATAATGTTACCTAGTTAGGTCATAAAATGTCTGCAATAAAACCACCAAGCTCAGAAAACACCAAGCAACCCACAGTCGTCGTCCTCCTCCACTCTGCAAACTCCACTCCCTTTTAGCACTGATAATGCTACCTAGTTGGGTCATGAAACGCCTGCAAGAAAACCACCAGGCTCAGAGACCCCCAAGGACTCCACGGTTCAACCCTGAGCTACAAATGCTCTTTTTGATGGCGTCTTCATCTTTCACACTGATTCAGAGGCATCCCCGCTCGATCCTACCTGCAGCTTTCTCGTACTTTGCTGTTCGTTTATGTCCTTCGTGACAGTCTGAAGGTAGAGCTTGTCTCTCAGTGTCTGCAATGCCGTCTCCTTATTCGTTAGCTGAGATCGGTCCTGCTGGCACTCCACCACGATCCCTTCCAAAGAGAAGAAAGGATCCGAGAAGACATCCATAAATTCATTTTTGCAAACTGGTGAGATAACAAGGCCATCCCTGCCCTTTAATTAACACCCCAAATGCCCCTTTCATAAACAGAAATGTCTCTAAACAGGATGAATGAAAGTCTGTCATTTATAGATCTTTTACTTTGGGCTTAAAAATCCATTTTTTTTCCTACCATAGAATTGTATTTTTTGTATCAGGAAAGCATTACGAGCATGTTGGTCTTAACGTAATTTGGGGGAAAAGCACAAGGTGAAATTTTATGTAGGGGATGAACAATAAAGTAAAGGAATATAGCAAACCTTGAGGTCTAAGCGAGAAAAAAAGTCACCTATTAAAATATTAGAAGCTAGGACATTGATATTGGATTAATATTTATACATATTTACACGAATAAGAAAATGATGATTAAAAAGAAAATTGTACACCTACCTGTAGGGAGGTGTACAATTCTAACAGCGCTGTCTGTTTTGTTAACATGCTGCCCTCCGGCGCCTTTGGCTCGGAATGTATCGATCCGTAAATCGCTGGGGTTGATTTTTATCTGTACCTGGAAAAAGAGAAGTCTGAGATGTAATTTAATGGGGAGATGGATGGATGGATGGATGAAAGCAAGGAAAGAAGGAAAGGAGGGAGGGAAAGGGGTAAGGGAGGGAGGGAGGGAGGAATGAGGAAGGGAAGGAAGAAAGGAAAGAGGGAGGAAAGGAGGGAGGGAGGGAAGGAAGGAGGGAGGGAAGGAGAGAGGGAAAGAAAGGGAGGGAAGGAGGGAGGGAAGGAGGAATGAGGAAGAGAAGGAAGGAAGGAAAGAGGGAGGGAGGAAGGGAGGGGGGAGGAAAGAGGGAGGGAGGGAAGGAAGGAAGGAGAGAGGGAAGGAAAGGGAGGGAGGGAGGAAAGAAGGAAGGAAGGAACGGAAGTCCTGCCTTAGCACTTGGCCACCACAGGTGTCCCCGACATGAATCCCGGATAGATGGATGGATGGATGGATGGATGGGAGATGGAAGGGAGATAGAAGGAAGGAACAGAGGGAGGGAGGGAGGAATAAGGAAGGGAAGGAAGGAAAGAAAGAGGGAAGAAGGAGGTAAGGAAGGAGGAAAGGAAGGAAGGAAGGAAAGAGGGAAGGAGGGAGGAAGGAAGGAGGGAAGGAAGGAAGGAGAGAGGGAAGGAAAGGGAGGGAGAGAGGGAAGAAGGAAGGGAAGGAGGGAGGGAGGAAAGAAAAAGAAAGGGAGGGAAGGGAGGGAGGGAGGAAGGAAGGAAAGACAAGACAAGACAAGACAAGACAATAAGATGGATACAGCAAAGGAGGGAAAAAAGGAAAAGAGAGAGGAAGGACAAAGGAAGGGAAGGAGGGAAAAAAGAGATCCAGCAACAGGTATACATTGAATTCCTCCTTCTAAAAGATGGAAACGTTTGAAGCCTCTCGAAAGACGGAGTCAAAGCTATGGAAATAATTGATTTGATGCTAACTTACATGTGGCATTCAACAAAAGGAGAGAGAGAGAAAGAGATAGAGAGAGAGGGAGAGAGAGAGAGAGAGAAAGACAGATACAAAGACAAAGAGAGGGAGAGAGAAAGATAGACAGAGATGGACAGATAGAAAGACAAAGAGAGAGAGAGACAGCGAGAGAATTAAAACCCGTGAAGGAACGGCTACCTCCTCTGACAGAGGGAGGACGATGATCGTCATGGTTCCGGTGTGAATCCGCTGCATTCTCGAAGACAATCCGGTCTGAGGGATCCTTTGTACGCGGTGGGTGCCTCCTTCAAACTTCAAGCGTTTGTAGACGTGGCTTCCTAAGACCCGGGCCGCTGCATGGTGGAGCCCCCCTAAAAAAAGCAAAACTCTTTCATTTTGGGGGGGAAAGGGGGGGGAGGCACCCCGTGGAGGTATCCGGGTAAGGGGCTTCTCCTACCCATCTCAGCTCGGCAGTATTTGGTGATTTCAAAAGTCCAGCCTTTGTATTCCGCGTAATTCTGGTACATGTCAAAGACTTCTTTCGTGAATTGCTGGCAAATATCGCCTGAAAACATAAAACCCTCTGAAATGTCAGCGTGAACAATATTTTTAATAAAGAGTTTGCAAGCACGACGAAGGACAAGGCAGGCCATCCTTGACTTACAACCGTTTGAAGTAACAACGGCGCTGAAAAGGGAGACTTATCACCGCGTTTCAGAGTTATGACCGTTGCAGCATGCCCACATGGTCACGCAATCAAAATTCGGACACTTGCCAGCCGACTCATCTTTATGACGGTGGCAGTGTCCCAGTGCTTGTAACCATCTGACCAGCAAAGTCAAAGGGGAAGCCGGACCTGTTTAACGACCATGTTGCTAACTTAACATCTGTGGCAATTCATTTAACCACGGTGATTAAGGCAAGGTCGTAAAATGGAGCAAAACTCACTTCACAGCTAAGCAAAATTTTGGACTCCGTTGTGGTCGTAAGTCGAGGACCACACTGAAGAGAAAAACTGAGGAAAACTGAGGAATGCAAGAAAATAAATCAATTCCGCAAAAGCCAGGAACTCCATTTAGAATAACGTTGAAATTATGATATTTTTGCTTACCTCCTGTCGTCCTGCCAGATGTGACTTCTAAAAGGACGCTGTTTTCGTCGTATTTGTCCCTCGGCGTTATCTTCTCACAAAGCTGAAGAAAGAAAAAAAACCAAAACATCGGTTGACAAATAACCTTATATGTCCATTTCGACGGTGTTCGTAACTTCCATTTCGGATCTTAAGAATTCCTTTCGTAATTACAAGTAGTCCTCGACTTACGACCACAAGAGAACCCAAAATTTTGTGTTGGTAAACGAGACATTTGTTCAGTGAGCTTTGTCCCGTTTTACGACCAGTTACTAAGTGAATTCCAGCTGTTGTTAAGTTAGTTGCCCGGTCATTAAGGAAATTCGGCTTCCCTGTTGACTTTGCTTGTCAGAAGGTCACAAAAATATTGAATAATTAAATAATGGAAGATAATTACATAAACATGTATGTAATTATCTTAACATAAACCTGTGTATTACTCTTAGAACTATATAAGTCTGTTAAATGTAACAAATATTATTAATATTTTATTTGTAGTAAAAGGAATGACACTCAGAATATAGTGATTGGCATAAAAATAACATGTTGAAATACTGAATAACTAAATAATGAAAGATTATAATTCAACAAAATATGTGTACCATTACCAGAACTATATAAGCTTGTCAACTGTAGTAAATATGATATTATTTTATTTGTACTAAAATGTAAAACACTCAGGTGCCACACTGTTCATGTATTCATATGTTTGTATAATTTTTTTTTAAAAAAAACTTGTAAATTTTAGGAGGTCACAAATAGGGGATCACATGACCCCGAAAAACTGCAACGGTTGTAAGTACATGCCAGTTGCCAAGTGACTGTATTTTGATCACGTGACTGTGGGGAGACCATAACGATCAGAGCTGAAGAAGCTTCTTGGATGAGAAGTGAAACGTCTTCAAGGAAAAAATCAAGGAAGTCCAGTTGCCTCTTGAAAATATGCAATTTTAGGATCTGGATGACTGAGAATCTCCATGGACATTCCTTTGAAAATGTTTTGCTTCTCATCCAAGTAGCTTCTTCAAAGGAGGAGGGGGGAGGAGGAGAAGGAGGAGAAGAAGAGGAAGAGGAAGAGGAAGAGGAGAAGGAGAAGGAGAAGGAGAAGGAGTAGCAGCCATCCATGGCCTGCTCTTGAGTTGCCATAGAGAAGGGGGATGGGAAAAGCAGGTAAACAGCACAGCAGCCAAAAACAAAAGCACATTCCAGACATATCTCTCTCAAGGCTGTCTCCCAGGGTTACCCACAGCGGCCGAAGAGGAGTGATCTCTACAACCCGTGAAATTGCTCCGTTGGCAAATGTGACTGATGACACACCCTGGGGGGAAGGGGGGAAACAGGGTCATGCCTGGATCGTAAATTACGTGGGGTCAGAGTTGGCTTCACTTGAAACGTGCCAACATGAAGCTCCTAATAAATAACTGGATTTCTTTTGAAGCTTGGCTGGAGACTCATGATTTAATTAGGACATCCGTTCGGAATCCTGACAGCAGCAGCAGCAGCAGCAGAAGCTTGGATAAGAAGCAAAACATCTTCAAAGAAAACCAAGGAAGTCCAGTTGCTTCTTGAAAAAGCACCTTTGGGACAACCATGAGCTGGAAGGCTGAGAATCTCCAGAGACAAGGCTCTTGATGCACACAAGACCACAACAGCTGGATGCAGCTGGCTTCTGCTCACCTCTAGATAGAGTGCTCTGATCACCTGGCTCATGCCTTCCTTCTCCTCTGTAGCAAGTTCTAATAGAGGTTTCTCTTCCGACTGAGTTAGCTCTGTAATAAAACGGCAGAACAATGGAAGTTGAGTAACTTCAGTAAGTTACACCAGACGTCTGAAATTCAGGTATTGGCACACGGTTCCCTCAGATGTAACGGAAGCAAAGAAATTGTGGCGTTCCCCAAAGGCCACAATTTTGGAGGGCCAAAAAAAAAAGTTCTATACAGGCAGTCCTCGACTTATAACAATTCACCGTCCAGCTTCAAAACATACTCGTGCTGCTTTCACTTTTACTGCTCCTCAGCTTGCCAATGAACTATGGGACAGGAAGGAAGAGGGAATTGGGAGTGTGGATTTTAAACCCCAAGCAGTCAGGCTGTGAGAACCAAGGTCACTCCAGCAGGGGTTTGCCAGAGTTTCAAGACCTCTTCTCAGAACAATATTGTGAGACTTAATTGGATAAGGAATAGGAGGGAGGGAGAATGCTATGCTTTAATAATACTGAATTACGCGGGAATTAGCCAGAGCTGGTTTCGCTTTCGTGCCGTGCCGAAATGATGTACTCAATAAAGTTTAGCATTAAGAGATCGTCAGTCGGAACCTTGACAGTTCATTTAGTGACCGTTCAAAGTTACAACGGCACCGAAAAGAGTGACTTAGGACTGTTTTTCACACTTACGACTGTTGCAGCATCCCTGTGATCAAAATTCAGATGCTTGGCACCTGACTCATATTTATGACGGTTGCAGTGTCCCGGAGTCAAGCGATCCCTTTTTGCAGCCTTCCGACAAGCAAATTGCACAGGGAAGCCAGATTCACTTAACCAACATGTTATTAACTTATCCACTGCAGTGATTCACTTAACAACTTTGGCGAGAAAGGTCGTAAAATGGGGGAAAAAAACCCATTTAACAAATGTCTCGCTCAACAACGGACTTTTCGGTTCAACGGAGGTCGTTAAGTCGAGGACTACGCGGATAACATACCCGTACACATTTTCTCCAGTTCCCGAATTTGTTTTTCAGCCTCTTGTATTTGTTGAAACGTCTCCACAAAGGGGGATAATTCAGCCCGTCGTTGGGCGAGGTCCTTTTCCTTAAATTCGCTCACGGAGCAGGTGCTGAGCAACGAATCGATCCTTTCGTATTCTTGCTTCAAAGTCTGCAAGTACGCCTGCAAGGGGCCGCTGTCCCAAAGCGTGGCCAAAGCCCTGGGGCTGGTATGGAAGGTCCTCGCAGATGTGACGGTCCTGCACTTACAGCTGTGTGGAAGGGTTTTCAGCTCCGTCCAAAGGGGGCTTTTTTTAGCAAGGGATGGAAGAGGGCAACTCCGGTGATACTTGAAGCATTTGGGAAAGAGTAATCTAAAAACGTGGCTTGCTTGGTGAGGTTTCATCTCGGGTGGAAACTTCTGGAATACACAGATAAAACCATAACATTTTTCATTCATTTCTTTCAATGGTATCTGTCTTTCTATCTATCTATCTATCTATCTATCTATCTATCTATCTATCTATCTATCTATCTATGAGTGTGGCCACGAGGGTGGTTATGGGAGCGACGTGGCGCTCCCATGTAACACCTCTCCTGCGCAAGCTGCACTGGCTCCCGGTGGTCTTCCGAGTGCGCTTCAAGGTTTTGGTTCCCACCTTTAGAGCGCTCCATGGCTTAGGGCCTGGTTATCTACGGGACCGCCTGCTACCACCAATAGCCTCCCACCGGCCGGTACGCTCCCATAGAGAGGGGCTCCTCCGGGTGCCGTCGGCCAAACAATGTCGACTGGCGGCCCCCAGGGGGAGAGCCTTCTCTGTGGGGGCACCTACTATCTGGAACGAGCTCCCCCCGGAGATACGGAGGATCCCGGATCTGCGCACCTTCCGCCACGCTCTTAAGACCTTTTTATTCCACCAGGCGGGCCTGGCCTAATCTTTTTCCCCTTTTTAAATGGAAATTTTAAATTTGTTTTTAAATTATTGGGGTTTTAAATTTGTTCAGCCAAATTATTTAATTCGTTTTATTTTATTTTAAATTTTGTATTTATATGTTTTATTCTATGGCTGTTCACCGCCCTGAGTCCTTCGGGAGTAGGGCGGTATATAAATTCAATAAAATAAAATAAATAAATATGAAAGAAACGTGAAGGTAAAAATAAAGTTTTCCCCCCTAGTTTGGGGATCCCAAATAGCACATCCTTTCAATAGATGTTTGATTATTGCTTGGAGGAATGGCCTCTTAGGTGGTAGGGACGAGCTTCCATGTCCAGAATAATTTTATATGTGAAAAGTAAATCTCAAGCACCAGGGAAATCAGGAGATCCCGGCAGATTAAACGGTTATAAAGATTTATTGCAAGCTTAAGGTGTCTACAAGAATCTGGCCAACTAAGAGTCAAGGCAAATGAGCGGGAGATAAGATCTCTATCTTTTCTCTCTCATCTATCTTCTCTCTCATCTATCCATCTATCTTCTCTCTATCTTCTCCCTCTCATCTACAGTATATCTATCCATCTACCCATCTGTCTTCTCTATCATCTGTCTATCATCTCTCTTCTATCATCTATCTATCTATCATCTATCTAGCTAGCTAGCTTTCTATCTATCTATCTATCTATCTATCTATCTATCTATCTATCTATCTACCGATCCTCTCTCTATCATCTATTTATCTATCCTCTCTCTATCATCTATCTTTCTATCATCTCTTCTTTCTATCTTCTCTCTCATCTATCCATCTATCTACCCATCTATCATCTCTCTTCTATCATTCATCTATCAATCTATCTATCTATCTATCTATCTATCTATCTATCTATCTATCCATCTTCTCTATCATCTATCTGTCTATCCACCCATCATTTATGTCTCTCTCTAATCTATCATCTATCTGTCTGTCTATCTAATCTATCATATCTCTCTATCCATCCATCTATCATTATTTTTACAAATAACCCAAGGTGGCAAACATATCCAACACACTTCCCTCCTCCTATTTTCCCCAAAACAACAATCCTACGAGGTGGGAAGCGCTGAGAATGATTAACTGGCTTTCATGTCTAAAGTGGGACTAGAACTCAGAGTTTCCTGGTGATTGGGCTAAAGTCCCCCATTCAGCTTTCATATCTAAGGCAGAACTAGAACTCTCTTCCTTTTTCACCTGGTGCCTTCAATGAATTCCTGGGATAGTAAAGGAAACTAATTTACTAATCTGAAGCCAGCGGAACCAGGCTAGGAAAATCTGTTCTACCTGAACATCTGAAACACAGTTACAATAAGTTTTGTAATACAAATAACAAATCAGTACAACCATTCTCTTTTATGTAACTTTTAAATTACAAATAAACATTTCTAGCCCGAAGTTACATGCAGGGTCCTTGGTGCTCTCTGAGCTTGGTCGTTTTCTTGCAGACATTTCATTACCAAACTAGCTAATAACATCAATGCATCCGGTAGAAGTTACATAGGATGAATTTGTGACATTAAAAATTAAGCCAAAAAATAAAAATAGCAGTATAACTCAAATCCTAGGCATGCCAATTCAGAAAGGAACCCGGCTTTCCTTCGCAGGGTTATTTTCCAATGGCATAAAATAGCTTGCCAACGCTAAGGCTGTTTCTGACCACCTCTCTAACTGAGCAAGGCCCAAATCAAACAAACCGAAGTTTGTTTGTGTTCTGCAAAACACAAGAGCTGCGTTTTCAAGGCAGAAAAACCTTCAGATCCCCCCTTTAAAGTTTATTTTATTGCAAAAGCGAGGCCATTCCTTCCTAAATTTATTCCTGGGAAACCTACGCTTGCTAGATCCACCTACCATCCTAGTCCCAAAAAAAGCTGCAGCAAAGAGATGCTCCTTTGCTCCTAGCCTGTTTGCAAGCAAAATGCAAATCCAGACAAACAGACCCTTTAATTTTTTTTGCAAAAATCCCATCTTTAATTTTTGCAACTTTTAAATTTTTGCAAAAAAAGAAAACCCCATCCCTCACCTTGAAGGAAAGCAGACATTCAACGGTAGCCAATGCCGGCTCGAAGAAGGAAACTGCAGAGACCAAGTAAGGAAGTGGGGGAAAAACCACATTTCCCATCAGCCCTTTCGTTCTGAACTACAACTCCCACAAGGCTAGTGGGAGATGCTGGAGTTTTAACCTCTGCCATGCCACAATCTTACAAACAGCCTTAAGCCTGCAAAAGCAGTACAATTTAAAAAAAAATGGAGAGGAATTTCCAACCTTATTTTCTTTTGTGGTTCAGCAATTTTTTGCAATTTAACTTGGTTCTCCTCCCTTAAACCTCCATCCCTGCATCTCAATTTTTTTTTTGTCAAAGTGGTTATTGTTGTGTTTTTAAATTTGGCAACTTTAAGACCAGTGGACTTCAACACCCAGAATTCAAGTGGTGGAGAATTCTGGGAGTTGAAGTCCAGTTATCTGAAAGTTCCCAAGTTTGGAAAACACTGGTGTGAATTGTATTTCTTTTTAGAATGACTCAATGCCACTTTAGCCTGTTTTTAAAAACACTGTCCACGCAACAATTGTGTTAATGATGGAGTTTCAGCCATCGCTGGTCTGGATATGAAGCAAAGGGATGTAAGGAAGTTTTCAAAATTTGCTGGCATCTCGTGGTCATCTGGATTTTGGAAACCCGGACCTGGTGGCCTAATTATATATACAGTATCCTGCAAATAGTAAAAAATGCAATTAAATATTCTTATTCTGCCTTCCGCTGAACCACTTAAAGTGGATAGCTTAAATCAAGACAGCATTTGCATAATTGCAATTTTATTTACCACTCCCTTTTTGGCATTTAATCAATGATCACATGATTTGCTTTCCAATGTCAGCTTATCTTGGTTAGTACAGGTCGTTCTCGACTTGCAAACTTTCATTTAGTGACCGTTCAAAGTTACAACAGTACTGAAAAATGTGTCATAGGACCGTTTTTCACACTTAGGACCGTTGCAGCATCCCCAATGATCACCAGAGCAAAATTCAGATGCTGGGCGTTCGTATTTATGACAGTCGCAGTATCCTTATTGACAAGCAGAGTCAATAAGGAAGCCAGGTTCACTTAACCGGGTTAGTAACTTAACAAATGCAGTGACTCACTCAACCACGGTGGCGAGAAAGGTCGTAAAATGAGACAAGGCTGTCTTGCTTAGTGACAGGAATTTTGGGGTTCAATTGTGCTCGTAAGTTGAGGATTACCTACAATGATTTTAGAAAGCAGATTCCTAAAGGTAAAGGTAAAGGTTCCCCTCGCACATATGTGCTAGTCGTTCCCAACTCTAGGGGGCGGTGCTCATCTCCGTTTCAAAGCCGAAGAGCCAGCGCTGTCCGAAGACGTCTCCGTGGTCATGTGGCCGGCATGACTAAATGCCAAAGGCACACAGAACACTGTTACCTTCCCACCAAAGGTGGTCCCTATTTTTCTACTTGCATTTTTTACCTGCTTCTGAACTGCTAGGTTGGCAGAAGCTGGGACAAGTCACGGGAGCTCACCCCGTTACGCGGCACTAGGGATTCGAACCGCTGAACTGCCGACCTTTCGATCGACAAGCTCAGCATCTTAGCCACTGAGCCACTGCATCCCCTAGCAGTTTCCTAGTTGCAAGTAATTCCTTCTAAGATAAACCCGAGATTGAAACGTTCCTGATTTCTATTTTATCAGCAGTGCAAATAAGATAGATCAGGCAGCTTCAAATCCAAACTCGATGCTTACTCCTGTCATTGGTCACCACTCTGAAAAAAACCCTCGATATAAATGCCAAAAAATATATATTTAAATAGCAATGTAACATCTGTCAGCTCCTTCGCTTTCAAATCACAATGGTCAGTCACCCGTCCGATCTGCTCCTTGCAACCAGATTAGTGGCTCTCCAGCTGATTTTTGCCGTGCTGATCGGAAGAAAGATAAATAAAGCAGAACAGGTCAGTCCAACCTGGATAGATGGGCATCATTTTAACACGATTGTGTGGGCTAATAGCACCATCTCTCAGTTCTTCCAAACTCTTGCTTGCGTCCTCACTAATCTAGCTAGTCTCTATAGTATAATAAAAGAATAACAGAGTTGGAAGGGTCCTTGGAGATCTTCTAGTCCAACCCCCTGCTCAGGCAGGAAACCCTATACCATCCCAGGATCCCACATTCCTCTCCTCCTCTTCTTCCTCTTCACAAACCCCACTCCCTTCTTACACTGATGATGTTACCTAGTTGGGTCATGAAACGTTTGCAAGAAAACAACCAAGCTCAGAGAGCACCAAGGACCCTTCCTCCTCCTCCTCCTCCTCTCCAGAAACCCCCTCCCTTTTAACACGGATGATGTTAGCTAGTTGGGTCATGAAACGTATCTCCTCCTCCTCCTCCTCTTCTCCACAAACCCCACTCCCTTCTAACACGGATAATGTTACCTAGTTGGGTCATGAACCATCTGCAAGAAAATGAGCGAGCTCAGAAAGCACCAAGGACCACAGTTCTCCTCCTCCTCTTCTCCGCAAACCCTACTCCCTTCTAACACTGATGATGTTACCTAGTTGGGTCAGCAAACGCCTGCAAGAGAACCACCCAGCCCAGAGAGCATCAAGGACCCTTCCTGTCAATCCCGAACTCCAAATCTTCTCCTTTTTTTTCTCTCTTCTGATTGACGGATCAGGCTCTGAGCCAGGCTGCCCACTTCTCTCCCCCCCCACCACCCCCCAAAATGATCTCTGCCCCAGATCCTAGTCTGTCTGTCTGTCTGTCTGTGTGTATTTTGCAAAAAACAGCAGCTCCGGGAAGCGCAGTCTGCTTGGAGGCCCCTGGCTTTTGCAAGGCGGCGCTCGCGGGCGCCGGCGGGGAGGGGAAATCCCGGGCGGGCGGGCGGGCGCGCGCAGGGAAAGCGGGGAAGGGGGGGGGGGTTTGCGCCGGGCGGCCGCGCGGGGGCGTCTCGTGCACGAGCCCCGAAGCCCGAGCCGAGCCGAGCCGAGCCGAGCCGAGCCGGGCTGGCCGAGCCCCGGGCCGGAGGAAAAAAAGGCACCATGCCTTCCGCGCCGCTGCCGCCCAAGGAGAGCAACCTCTTCAAGCGGATCTTGGTGAGCCAGGCGGGGACCCCCCCTCCCCACATATCCCCCCCACCCCCCCACCCACCCAAGAGAGGGAGGGGGGGTTTCTTTGCAAGCCCCCCGACCTCCCCCAGGGCTCCCCCCCGTTGCAAAGACCCCCCCCCAAAGCTCCCGGAAGGGGCCGCGCCTCCTTGGCAGCCATGCACGACCCCCCCACCCCCACCCCGGGAAAGGGGGCGGCCCTTTTGTCCTTGCAAAGAGCGGGAGCCCCCCCGCCCCCCCTCTTGGCCAGGCCCGGTGGGTGAAGGAGGGGAGACGTCCTCGGAAGGGCCCGGCGCAAGGACAGGGTGGGCAGAGGGGCTTTGGGGGCTGCAGTCTTGGGCCAGACGTTGGCAGGGCCTCCCCTCCCTCCCTCCCTTTCTCCTTCCCTCTCTTTCTTTCTCCCTCTTCTCTCTCTCTTTCTCCTTCCCTCTCTTTCTTTCTCTTTTTCTCTCTCTTTCACTTTTCCTCTCTCTCTTTCTCCTTCCCTCTTTCTTCTCTCCTCTTTCTCTTTCTCTTTTCCTCTCTTTCTCTTTCTCCTTCCCTCTTTCTTTCTCCTCTCCTCTCCTCTCTTTCTTTCTCTTTTCCTCTCTTTCTCTTTCTCCTTCCCTCTTCTCTCTCTTTTTCCCTTCCTCCCTCTTTCTGTCACACCTCCCTCTCTCTCCTTCCCTCTCTCTTCCTCTCTCCCTCTCTTTCTGCCTCCCTCTCTCCCCCACTCCTCTCTCTCTCCTTCTCTCTTTTGCACCCTCTCTCTTTCTTTCTCTTTTCCTTTCTCTTTCTCCTTCCCTCCTCTCTCTTTTTCCCTTCCTCCCTCTTTCTCTCACTCACTCCTTCTCTCTCTTCTTCCCTCTCTTCCTCTCTCTCCTTTCCTCTTCCATTCTCTTTTTGCATCTCTCCTAACGTCTCTCTCTCACTTTCTCTCCCTCCCTCCCTCTTTTTCTCACCCCCTCCTCTTGCTCCTTCCCTCTCTCTTCCTCTCTTTCTCATTCTTCCTTTCTCTTTTCCTCTTTCTCTTTTTCTCCTTCCCTCCTCTCTCTTTTTCCCTTCCTCCCTCTTTCTCTCTCTCTCTCTTCTTCCCTCTCTCTTCCTCTCTCTCCTTTCCTCTTCCATTCTCTTTTTGCATCTCCTAACGTCTCTCCCTCTCTTTCCCTCCCTCCCTCTCCCTTCTTCCTCCTCTCCTCCCTCTTTCTCTCTTTTTCTCCCTCCATCCTCCCCCCCTCTCTCTTTCTCTCCATCCTTGATCTTCTCCCTACCTGCTGCATTAGAAGTGGAAACTGAGGCAGGCTGAAATATTGGCCTGGCTTTGCTGAGCTGCTGGGTGGGAGTTTGGCAGGGCTTAAATGAATCCCATCACTGGAGGATTTTAAGAAGAGTCTAGACAGCCACTTATCTGAAATGGCATAGGTTCTCCTGCCTCAGCAGGGGGCTGGACTAGAAGACCTCCAAGGTCCCTTCCGGCTCTATTTCTATCCTAAATGCTACGCTGTTGTCGATAAACACCCTTCGAGTCCTGCTTTCCTTCCATTCTTTCCTTCTCCATATCCGGTCACTGACCACTATTCTCCTAAGGCCCCAAAACAAAACCCAAATGTGGTTTACAGGTAGTCCTTGACTTACGACCATTCGTTTAGTGACCGTTGAGATTTACAACGGCACTGGAAAAAAAGGGACGTAGGAACAATGAAGGAGAATATTTGTAGGCCAGGCTAGGCCTTGGTGCTCTCTTCAGCTTGGTTATTTTCTTGCAGACCTTTCATTACCCAACTAGCTAACATCATCAGTGCTAGTAGTGACGGTAGGCTGTTAGCACTGATGGCGTTACCTAGTTGGGTAATGAAAGGTCTGCAAGAAAATAACCAAGCTCAGAGAGTACCAAGGACTCCCTCATTACTTAGGACTATTTTTCACACGACAGTTGGTCAAGTGATCAAAATTAGGAAGCTTGGCAACTGGCATGTACTTATGACGGTTGCAGGGTCCCAGGGTCAGGTGATCCCCTTTTGTGACCTTCCGACAAGGAGGGGAGGCAGATTCACTTAACAACCGAGTTACTAACTTATCAACAGCAGTTATTCACTTAACAACGGAGACAAAAAATGTCATAAAATAGGGCAAAACTCACTGAATTTTGGGCTCTGTTGTGGTTATAAATTCCAGCATGACCTGCAGTGGGTTACCTACTTTTGTTTAAAGGATTTTGCAGAAATATTTTGCAATGCTAGATTTTGCTCTTCGCGGGGAATTGTTGGTCAACTGTCCCAAAAATGAGGAAATCGCTTAGAGACGGTCACACAAACAAAAGTTGTTGGTGGCTTCTAAATTGTCTTTGTGGCCTTCAGGAACTAAGGTGACACCCACCTCCATGATAACTTTTCGCCAGAGTTTATGTGTTTCTCCAGAAAACCTGTTTTTTTGCTCTTTTTAATTGCAAATAATTGAAGTTCACCAACCTGGAAGTGAGCTTCAGGAGTTTAGAGCAAGATTTCTCCATCTTCAGCAACTTGAAGACGTGTGGACTTCAACTCCCAGAATCCCCCTCAGCCGACTGTGCCGGCCATGTTGGCTGGGGGGGAATTCTGGGAGTTGAAGTCCACCCTTCTCCAAGTTGCCAAGATGGAGAAACACTGGCTTAGAGGGACTTACTTCTATACATGTAGTCCCTGACGTACATCTGTTTCATTGAACAATGTTTCAGAGTTACAACAGCCTTGGAAAAAGTGACTTACAAGCTGTATTCTCACTTAACGACTGTCACACCACCCCTGATGTCATGTGGTCGCTGTTCAGGCGCTGGGCAGCCAGCTCGAGTTACGACGGGTTGCAGCATCCTGTGGTCGCATGATTTTTGATCTTTTTGTTACCGATTTCCAACAAAAAAAGGAGTGATTTGCTTACCTGCCACTGTTAAAAATTGTCGTCAAATTGGGTCCAGCTTGACTTACAGCACAACTTAGGATGGATATTCAGTCGTCGTAAGTCGAGGACTGTCTGTCGAAGTTTTTGAATTCTCTGTACTGATGTGTAGATTGAAGGCAGTGAAAATGTTGTGGCCTGTCTTGTCAACGGCCCCTCCAGCGGCCGAATCAGAGGAGGAGGAGGAAGAGGCGTGGGAGTCAGTGTCAGCATCAAGGCAACCTGAGAGCTCCGAGGGGGAAGAGGGAATGGAGCTGGCAGAGAGAGAGAGAGAGACAGAGGCGGAGCCTGGGCTGTCCGTCAGCCCTCAGATAGAGAATCAACAGCCGCCAGGTCTGGAGGTGGCTGATGAGGAAGAGGAGGAACAGCTGGGTCCAGTGCCTGATGCACGGATGCGCAGAAGGCAGAGGAGAGGAGAGCAGTGGAAATCTATGGGCCGGTCCTTGGGAAGGAAGAGCCACCGCTGCTAGCGAAGCCCCTCCCTAGCTCTGGGGATTAAAGGCAGGGGGATGGAGATGAATAGATGTGGCAGACAACTTCATCTCCCAGCCGGCCAGACTTGTTAGCCTGCGTTGAGAGAGAAACTTTTTGCCGGGGATGCTGGCGCCCCTAATAAAGGAATCTTTTGAGTTAACTTCAGAGGGTTTGTTGTGTTTGAGGATCTGGGTCAGAACAGTAGTGCCCTGACATTTATAGGACCAAATTTTGTTAGTAAAGATTTAAATCTAAATTAAAAGCTTGGTTTCCACTGTTCATATTTTTGTAACTTTTATTTTCCTCTGAACAGGAATACAAGCTTCAGAAAGAAGTAAGGACGTAAAAATATTAATAGATGATATGTCCTAATAAGTCATAGAAACACTAATGTCAGGGTTCTGATCGCCCTAATTAATTAATGAGCCTCGAGCCAAGTTTCAAAAGAAATCCAGCTATTTATTAGGAGCAACATGTCAGCACGTACCCAAGTGAAGTCAGCTCTGCTTCAGGAATGCTTTACAAGTTGACAAACTAATAGGTAATAAGTCCTAATAACTGTGAATAAACAAGGTTCGGACATGATACTCTATAAAATCTCTTTAATACAGGTAGTCCTCAACTTACAATAGTTCATTTAGTGACTATTTGAAGTTACAACGGCACCGAGAAAAGTGCCTTATGACTATTTTTTTCACACCACTGTTGCGGCATCCCCACAGTCATGTGATCAGAATTCAGAGGCTTGGCAACTGGCATGTACTTATGTCAGTTGCAGTGTCCCGAGGTCATGTGATCTCCTTTTACTCGTGGGTGGATGAATGGATATAGATATACTGTAGATAGACAGACAGACAGACAGACAGATGATAGACAGACGGATAGACATGTTTGTTCAGCACAATAACTTATTACATTATGAAAACTACCTCACTATCATTGTCAGTCTGAGTAAAACCTTCCAAGTCAAAACGTAACAAGTAAAACATCATGAACTTTACACTAAATTCTAATTCCAGTCTCCATAGCTTGGGGAAAAAAATTAATTAAGATTTTAGAAATGCATCTTCTCGCTTAGCCAACAAATTGCGGAGGCATAACTGCACCTGCGGTGTTTTTGCAAATATTCACATAATTATTCATGTGAAACGGGTTGAATTCTTGTAAACTAGGAGCTGCTACTCTGGGGACTGCATTCTGGTTAATAATTATTATATCCTAAACTGCTTTGTGCTTTAAGCATACTCTGAGTTATGACGGCTGATTGGTACACTAATCAGCATACAATAAAATGAAATTTCATTGCATACAGCTCTCAAAGGATCACCACCTCAAATATACACTACATGAACATGACGAAATAAATAAATAAATACAAAATTATGTATATAATATTATGTACTGTATATAATATAATGGGCTAGCATTATATACAATAATACATATCCCAGTCAATTTCTACCATTAAGAATGAGAATTCACTACTGCAGAAAATGAATGCTATTAAACCATAATGCTATTATTTGTTTTCCATTTATGACAATATGGGAATCCAGCTATTGTACCTAATGCAGCAATCTTATCATTTTAAAAAATTCTGTCTCAGCAATGTATCTGATCCAGGTGTTAGTGAAAATGACCACAAAGATGCTTAAGTTATCTTGCAGGTTTCAAGAGTGTATTATTTTACACTGCTCCGATTTTTCACAAGCTAGTTTTCATTTCTAGAAAGGTCCTTCTTTAACGTGATGAATGGGTGTTATCATTCAAAATGACGCTATAGAGCACTGCACCCCAAAACAACTAGACACAAGAACAGTTTTTTCCCGAACGCCATCACTCTGCTAAACAAATAATTCCCTCAACACTGTCAAACTATTCACTAAGTCTGCATCACTATTAATCTTCTCATTGTTCCCATCACCCGTCTCCTCTCACTTAGGACTGTATGACTGTAATTTTGTTGCTGGTATCCTTGCGATTTATATTGACTGTTTCCTAATATGATTTGATTGCTTATTTGTACCTTATGACTATCATTAAGTGTTGTACCTTATGATTCTTGATGAACGTATCTTGTCTTTTATGTACACTGAGAGCTTATGCACCAAAGACAAATTCCTTGTGTGTCCAATCACACTTGGCCAATAAAGAATTCTATTCTATTCTATTCTATTCTATTCTATTCTATTCTATTCTATTCTATTCTACTCTACTCTACTCTACTCTACTCTACTCTACTCTACTCTACTCTACTCTACTCCACTCCACTCCACTCCACTCCACTCCACTCCATTCTTCATTCCAATATCTCATCCCTTCCCCTCCTTTCCCTTCCCTTCCCTTCCATTCCCTGTTCTGTTCTACTCTACTCTACTCTACTCTACTCTACTCTACTCTACTCTACTCTACTCTACGGGAATCTAAACAATGAGTTTCTAATCCAAGCTTTATGGCTTACTGTGATGCGTGAATGTAGCCATTGGGGCTTATTTAACAAACCATGATGAGATATATACTCATGATTTAAACTAGAAACACCACCTGTGTATATTCATCAATGTTGGATATGCTAGCTAGGTTCATTAATTCATTAAGCCATAGTGTCGTTTGATCATTTTTGATGATTTAGTTGTGATTTATTGAAGCCTGCCGTTACATAAATAGATGTCACATGAAATTATATTTCCTAATACGTCATTTATTTTGCAAGTCATAAATAATCCATTATATTGACAGCAGAGATAGGATATGGATTCATATTTTTAACATTGTTATTTTTTAAAAAAAATATAATTATATACTGCGTAAACGGAGATGATGCAAAAATGTATATTTCTTTGCTTTGTTATTTGCCTTGAAAAGCATAAATGTATCATTTAAGATCTTCTGTTTTAGATCATACCAGTGTGAAGTACAGGATTTGACATCTAAATGGCTTTATATTAGCACTCTTGGCAGCAAATAATAGCTAATAAGAATTAAATGTAGAAAACATTGTTTCTGAATGTTCTCACCGCTTGGAATGCAACCACGTTTCTCTTGTATTATTGTCATTAAATTGTTCAATAATTGCGATTTTTGTAAAGTGGCTATGAAAGCAACTGCAACCAACATACACTTTCTTCATGTGTCTTTTTCTCTTACGATGTGAAACAGTTTGGTCTAGTGGTTAAGATACTACGCCAGAAGCCAGGAGATTGTGAATTCTAGTCCCGTCTTAGCCATAAAAATTAGGCTGGGTGACTTCAGACCAATCACCAGGAGACTGTGAATTCTAGTCCCGCTTTAGGCATCAAATCTGGTTGCATAGCTTTCGACCAATCACCAGGAGACTGTGAGTTCTAGTCCCATTTTAGCCATAAAAATCTGGCTGCGTGACTTTGGGCCAATCACCAGGAGACACTGAATTCTAGTCCTGCTTTAGGCATCAAATCTGGTTGCATAGCTTTCGACCAATCACCAGGAGACTGTGAGTTCTAGTCCCATTTTAGCCATACAAATCTGGCTGCGTGACTTTGGGCCAATCACCAGGAGACTGTGAATTCTAGTCCCACCTTAGTCATAAAAATCTGGCTGGGTGACTTTGGGCCAATCACCAGGAGACTGTGAATTCTAGTCCCACCTTAGGCATGAAATCTGGCTGGGTAGCTTTGGGCCAATCACCAGGAGACGGTGAGTTCTAGTTCCGCCTTAGGCATGAAATCTGGTTGCATAGCTTTGGGCCAATCACCAATCACCAGGCATGAAATCTGGCTGGTGACTTTGGGCCAATCATCAGGAGACTGTGAGTTCTAGTCCCGCCTTCGGCATGAAATCTGGATGGGTGACTTTCCCCATTGACTTTGCCTATCAAAGGTCGCAAAAGGGGATCACACCACCCCGGGACACAGCAACCGTCATAAGTATGAGTTAGTTGCCAAATGTCTCTGAATTTTGAACACGTGACCACAGGGATGCAGCAACAGTCATAATTGTGAAAAACGGTCATAAGGTACTTTTTCAGTTCCGTTGTGAGTTCGGACGATCACTAAATGAACTGTTGTAAGTCGAGGACTACCTTTACGTATGTTTTCATCCTTTTCTTCGCCTAGCAACGCTGGACCTGTTTAGCGGAAAATGCAGGTGAATCTCATTCCTGCTATTTCTTGCTTACAATGTGGTTTAGGAATGCCTCTTAGCAAGTTGCTCTAACACGCCACTCTCTGCTAAAAATAAATCCCTAATTTTAGAACAGCTAAGAGATTACTTTTTCTAGAAGACAGGAAAGTTTGCAGTAACACTGGCTGCTACTTCGATCACGGTCCTTACCCACCGTTTTAAATTTTCGCGCACCCAAAGTGATCGTTTTAATTAGCTTCACTAGCTATTAATGACAAGCATTTTACTAAGGGTGGGTTTAACTCTTCTTTTAGCACAAACTTTAATGTTACCTGTAGTCTGGATCGCTTTGGTTTCTTTACAACCGGTGTAAATGTAGAGGATTAGCCAAAATTTCTAGCATATTATTTTTTTCCAGTTATAATTTTCCACTTTTACTTTTTCAAATATGAATAGACGTTTATTGGTTCAATCATTCCTTCAATTTACTCCAACCTCCAACAAGAGGGAATGATTCCGCACCCACAGCGGGCAAGTAACGGATGTCCACCCATGCCATTTGCACAATGGAGCTTTGCGCCCAAACGCTGGTTGTGTGGTCTGATTCCAAACGGGTCTCACCCAGGGGTGAAATGCTACTGGTTCAGGCCGGTTTGCCCAAACCAGTAGCAAAAAAAGTTTTTTTAAAAAGTTCTGATGATTATACGGCACAGCTGATTGTTGCACAGCTGATCATCGGAACTTTTTTTTTTAACTTTTTAAGCATTTTTTTTACTACCGGTTCACCGGAATCGATAGTAAAAAAATGCTTTAAAAAAGTAGGAAAAAAAAGTTCCGAGTTCGCATGGCACAGCTGATTGTTACACAGCTGATCGTGGGAACTTTTTCTTTTTACTTTTTAAGCATTTTTTTTTACTACCGGTTCACTGGAACTGGTAGTTTAAAAAATGCTTTAAAAAGTAAAAAAGAAAAGTTCCGACGATCAGCTGTGCGTCGATCAGCTGTGCTGCGCAATTTATATTCGCTAAAATTGCTTTCTAGCAAATATAAATCACGTGGCACAGCTGTTTCCCCCCACCTCGCTGTTTTACTTACCTTTGCAGACTCAGAAAAGGCTTCTTGGCGCCTGCGGTGTGCGTGAAGTGTGTGTTTGGCATGCATGAGCATGAAGCGTCCATGCGTGCGCAAAGCGAATCGGTAGCAGACTTCAGAGCATTTCACCCTTGGTCACCCTAGTACCGGGCTGTGATCGGTGGGTTGGACGCCCCTGTTCTAGACTAATTAATTAAAAAATAAAACTCAAGGCAGTATACTATGGTGTTTCTTTCATTGATGTATTGGGTCCAGCCATCTTACACACTTCTTAATTGCAGGATTCAGCACTGACAAACATTTCCATTGTCGATCGATTGTATGCCTTTAAATTGGTGTTGACTCTTAGATAAATTTTCTCCGTGACTTTCTCCTGGAAGTTGGAACTACCCATTGCCACTGACATTGAGTCCATCTCCCCGAGCGGAGAAATTGGAAAGGAACAGGTTTTAAGCAGTGGTGGGTTCCAACTGGTGTTACCACCGTTTCTCTTCGCGTTAGCCGCACGTTAGGTTTCTGCCCAGCTGAGGTATGGCAATCCACTCTGTCGCGCCTATCATCTGGGCTAAAAACCAAGAAATAAAGGTAGGAATAAAGCGGGGCCGGGCGGGAGGGCACAGCTCCCAGTCACAGAAAACCGGTTCGGTGACATCACATCGTCACCACTACCGGTTCGGCCGAACCGGGAGCAACCCACCACTGGTTTCAAGACAGTAAGATGTTCGCGCTTCTGCTCTGAATGTGGAGAAGAATTAACAGCTTACTCTCTTGCAATCCCTTTCTCTCCTATCTCTTTGCTGAGGGAAGTGGGGGAAAGACACTGGCCAAGAACAAGATAATATGTACTGTAACGGCGATCCTACAATTGAGGGATGCTGCAACGGTTGTAAATGGACTGTAAAGTTATTGTTGTAACTTAGAACGGTTACTGAAAGAATGGTCAGTAAGTGAGGACTTCCTGTAGTTTTGTCTTTACGTTTAATTTTAATCCCATTTTTTCATTCTGTTCTTGACTTTTTTTTTTTTCAAAAAACTTGCAGCTCCTTTGCATCTTCAGCTATCAGAACAGTATCATCTTCCTAATGCAGATTATTATCTCCAGATTTTAAAACCATGCTAATCTTTTTCCATTCCAATTTAAGATATATTCAGTATGTGAGTTGAATAACTAAGGGAAGAATATACAGCTTCATCTCTTACTTTTGCCAACCCGGAGCCAGTCTGTTTCTCCATATTCTATTTGTACGGTGACTTCCTGCCCTGCGTGTAGATTTTGCATAAGAACAATGTGATATTCTAGATTTCCCATTTTTTTAAAGCACGTCCCACCGTTTGAGACAATTGACCCAGTCAAATGCCTTTCTCTAATCGATAAAATACATACTGACTTATTTTTCTCAGTCTTTGGCCTTCTCGGTTATCCAGCAGGCATTAGTAATAAATCTCCTATCCCTCGGCCTTCTCTAAAGCCAGTTTGAACATCTGGCATCTCTTTTCCATCCCGGCCTCTTAATCCTCAGCATCATTTCGCTTTTATGCAAAATTAAAGATATTGATTTAATAGTTTGCACACTCCGTTAAGTCTCCTTTCGGGGATTTTTAGTTGACCTCATATGTTAGCCGCTGTGCCATTCTGAATTTCCGGAGATCACAATTGTTCTGTCCTCACTACGTTAGTCTGTGTGCAGCTCGACATGCAGCTAAACCAGTGGTAGGATTTAGCCAGTTCACACCTGTTCGGGAGAACCGGTTATTAACTTTCTGAGCAGTTTGGCAAACTGGTTGTTGGAAGAAATCATTAGGGCAGAGAACCGGTTGTTAAATTACTTGAATCTCACCACTGACTTAAACTCACCTATCCTCCAATAAAACGGACGGTGTGCATAGATCTGAATGCTTTATTGAAAGAACAGGATATTGTGAAACGGGGGAAAATAGGGATACATACAATGGGAGCCAAATAGAAGATAGACAGTATTGAGTTACTGCTGAACACAACAATTAATAAATACAAGCAATTTAAATTTCACCAGCGATGCTCTGTGTGTGGGATGTGGGTTTGTCCTTGGATGACCATGTACCACAGATGAAGATGGATTGTTCTTTGTGCTTTTATTTGTTTAGACTTTGTTTAGACTTATATGCCGCCCTTTCTCCGAGAGGACTCAGGGCAGCTCACAACAATAAAACAGAAAAATAAAACAAAAACTCCGGGTTAAAAGTTACACATAAAATCCCTAAAATCAATTAAAATCCATTTTAAAACCCCCATCAGTCAAGGCCGGCCAGGCGAAATAGCCACGTTTTGAGTTCGCGGCGGAAAGAGCGAAGGTTGGGGGCCATCCGGAGTTCGAGGGGGAGCTGATTCCAGAGGGTAGGTGCGCCCACAGAGAAGGCCCACTCCCTAGGGGTCGCCAGCCAACACTGTCTGGCCAACGGCACCCCGAGTAGGCCCTCTCTGTGGGATACTCCGGTCCTGAGCCATGTAGGGCTTTATAGGTAATCACCAGCACCTTGAATCTCACACGGAGGGCAACCGGTAACCAATGCAGGTTGCACAGGAGGGGTGTAACATGAGAGCGTCGGGACACTCCCATCACTACCTGCGCGGCCGCATTCTGCACCAGCTGAAGCCTCCGAGTGGTCTTCAGGGGCAGCCTCATGTAGAGAGTGTTGCAGTAGTCGATCTGGGAGGTGACCAACGCATGAGTGACCATGCGTAGGGCATCTCGGTCCAGGTAGGGGCGCAACTGGCGCCCCAGACGAATCTGGGCAAATGTCCCCCTGGTCACGGTCGTAACGTGATCTTCCAGAGACAACCGTGAATCCAGGAGGACATGTAAGTTGCGCGCCCTGTCAACAGGGGGCAACACCTCACCTCCTATAACCAGCAGTGGAACATCCCCTTTTGCCTTCTCCAAATGCTAAAGGAAATGGAGTCTGACTTTCCAATGTGCACTTGGTTTGAGACTGCGGGCTGATAGGTAATGGGGTGGGGTCAGCTTCAAACAATACTTGGTATTTGTCTGTCCGACCACTAGATGGGGCTAGAGAGAAACAATAGTATATAAAGATTGTATGTTGGGGCATATTTGTCCCTCTGGCCACTAGATGGGGCTAGAGAGCAACAACAGTATAAAGATTACCGTATTTTTCGGAGTATAAGACGCACCTTAGTTTTTGTGGAGGAAAATAAGAAAAAAGCTGATAGGTGGGTGGATCGGCCTCCCAGAATACCCCCTATTAGCTGTTCCCAGAGGTGAATTTTAGCAACAGGTTTGTTGGTTGTGAGCTCTGTGCCTTGTTTTTTTTTCAGCCTCTGAAGCTTTTTTTCCTGCCTCTGAAAGCCTCTGAAACAGAGCTTCAGAAAAAAAGCCTCTGAAACAGAGCTTCAGAAAAAAAGCCTCTGAAACAGAGCTTCAGAAAAAAAGCCTCTGAAAAGTTTCAGAGGCTTTTTTTCTGAAGCTCTGTTTGGAGGCTTTTTTTTCTGAAGCTTCAGTTCTGAGGTTTTTTTCAGCTTGAGAGGCTGGGTGGGGCTACATTCGGAGCATAAAATGCACCCAAAGGTGCTTCTTATACTCCGAAAAATATGGCATATGCTGGGGCATGACAACAATTGAGCCCCAAATTTCTGTTGCTAAATGGGATATTTGTTAAGTAAGTTTTGCGCCCTTTCTTGTATGATTGAGAATCTCCATGGACATACAACATTTCTCAAGGATTTTAGCTGTTTAAGGTTTGTGATCCTCGTTGTCCTTTCCCTGCTGTGACCCAGTGGCACCATTTGAACCGTTGTAACAATCTCCAAGGCTATGAGCTCCAGAGAGGACTAATTTCTCACCTCAATCCTATTCGTGGCTGATGGTACATTAATCATAATATAGGTAGTCCTTGACTTACGACCACAATTGACCCCCAAATTTCAGTTGCTAAGCAAGAAATTTGTTAAGTGAGTTTAACCCCTGTTCTACGGCCATTTTTGCCACAATTGTCAAGTAAATCACTGCAGTTGTTAAGTTAGAAGCATGGTTGTTGAGTGAATCTGGCTTCCCCCATTGACTTTGCTCGTCAGAAGGTTGCAAAAAAGAATCACACGACCCCGGGAGACTGCAACCGTCATAAATATGAACCACTTGTCAAGCATCCGAGTAAATCATGTGACCATGGTCGTAAATGTGAAAAGCGATCATAAATCAGTGCTGTTGTACCTTCAAAACGTTCACTAAATGGATCTATCTGTATAGTTTGATTAGAACTTCGGCTAGTTCTCCTTCTGTTACTTTGTCATATTTCAGTGAGTTTTCCATCGGTTCCTGTAGCTTTCCAGTTTGATAATGACTAATATGCTAATCTTTCTTTTTCTTCTTTTTACTAATGGGTCTTATAAATAGGGAATATCTTCTAAAGTATCTCAGAAATATACAATATTTTGGAATAGTCCTTCCATCCTTGTTTGTAGCGTTTTGAAATGGTTACTGTCTGTAGGAAAAGAGCAGTCAGAACTGGGGTTGGCGTTAAATGCGCCATTAGCTTAGAATCTTTACATTGCCACAAATGTTCCAATTCCTCCTAAATCCCCTTGAATTCTTATCTGGCGCCACTTTCGTGTTGAACTTGAGTTGACCAGATTCTTGTGTCTAGCTTCGAATCAATTTTCAGTGCTACAACCTCACCGGTGACCCTTATTCTTTGCGCCGGACATTAATCTGGTCAGTTCAAATTCATATGTTCAGATATTGTATGTGTGTGCAGGATGTGTTGCTGACTCGGGTCTCCTAATTCCTTGTCATTCTGTGTTTTTTTTTTCCCCCTTAGAAATGTTATGAACAAAAACAGTACAAAAATGGTCTCAAATTCTGTAAGATGATTCTCTCTAATCCAAAGTTTGCTGAACATGGAGGTACGTTTGAAATGTTGGTTAAATTTATTTCCTTAAAATGATGCTTTGTTTACCAAGAGCTGTTTAAAGGCAGTTGCCTTACAAATACTTTATGGATGTGAACCCACCATTGTTGTAACAACACAAAGCTTGTGTTAATTACGTTGATGCATTGAGAGTTGGAGATAAGATGCTATACATCTAGTAACCAAATACAGTAGTGGAAACCTTTTGGGAAAAGTGTATTTTCTAAAACTAGCTAATAACACCACTTTTTTTGGGAGTAGTACCATAAAATTGTATATCAATGGAAAGATAATTTAGTCAGGAATGTAATGCAATAACTTTTATGAAGGATTTGCTATTAGAATAGCAGTTACAGTATAAAGAAGAAAAAGTGAAACACATAGAAAAAAAATGAGATATATAAAAATGATCACCATAGAAAAAACGAGATATACAAAAATGATCCCCATGTCAGTTAATACTTAGTTGGGTAACCTTTAGCATGAATTACAGCCTTACAACGTATTCCCATGAAGTGAACCAAGTCTTTTAGTTCTGCAGCTGTTCTAATGTGAAACCAAGATGGAATAATTGCTTCTATTAACTGGGTTTGATTGCTGGGTTGCTTCTGACTAACCAGTTTCTTTAGTCGGCTCCATAGATTTTCAATTGGGTGAAAGTCTGGGCTATTCCCAGGCCATTCATTCCAGCAGTGGAATAGGATTATCTTGAAACCCCCCCCCCAAAAAAGTGGTGTTATTAGCCATCGAACCTCAAAAATGCACTTTTCCCAAAAGGTTTCCACAATTTTGGCCATTACTGTAGATGAAGTATTCATATTTGTAAGAAACTGTTTAGAATCCTAAATCAGAACTTTATGTACAACTGAAAACACCATCAACAGACCTTTCCATTCTCAAACCTAAAGTAACTAATTTTGAATATGACTTTTCTGAAGAAAACATCGATCACATCTGGCAGAATGAGATCACAGAGCAATTTTAATCCTGTTTAACCTGCATAATATCTCATATTTTTCAATGGACTCCTCCCTTTTTTTTTTCTTTTTTTTTTTAGAAAAAAGGTAAGAAATCTCCAAAATGGAGAGAGGACTGCTAAAAAATATTTACTTTTGTGAACGATTGTCTCTGTCTATGCTTGTATTTTTAACCTGGATTTTAACCTTACCCTTAAAAGTTCATTTAAAAAAAATCTCTTTCTTTGTGTTAATATTTTTTATAGTGTTCAAATAGGATTTTTCCTTGGCTGTTTGAAATAAGATTGTCCATTATATCATCTATTTCTGCTGATATGTGTATCTCAAAAAGAGTCTATGACTTGGGAGAAGTGTTGAAGCGGAAGTAGCTGATCATAACATAAAAGAATTAAAATCCAAAATTGTCCTGTATGTGAAGCAGTGGTGGCTGTTCCTCTCCCATATTCAGGAGAAAGACCAACACCTGATCATCCTTCAGAGATCTCCCACCTTGTAATCCCCTTGAAGGGATCAGAGGAATCTTGAGATCCAAGTGAAGAATCTTATGGTGATCTGGAGCCAGAGGGCCTGATAGTCACAAAGCAGAAACTGAGAGCATCTACAGCAGGATCTCCATTTTTTTTTTTTGGATTTTTTTTTGTTTTAAACAAAACATAAAACAAATCCATCATCCATTATAATTGCAAATAGTGTGTCGGTCAGTTACAAGTCTTTTGTGCTTCATCCCCATATTCAAAATTTATTAATTATCTAATTTCTCATATTATCAAACAAATAAGTATCCTCATTTATCATTTATTTAACTATGGCTTTATCATTTCATAAAAATTATTTTCAAATATTATAACATTTCATGATTCATATTTCATTTCCGTGTTTTATTATCTAGCCATTGATAAAATAAATCCCATCTCTTATAATATTGTTTATCTTCTTGTTCTCTAATTTTAAATGTCAGTTTACTCATTTCAGCACGTTCCATGATTTTCTTAATAACTTCGTCTTGCGTTGGTATTTTCTCATTTTTCCAGTTTTTAGCAAACACAATTCTAGCCGCTGTTAAAACATTCACAATCTCTGTTTTTAAACCAAGACAAAACCTAGCTTTTCATCCCAAAAGTGCTTTTTTCAGGAGGCAATTGGACTTTCTGGTTTTTTTTTTCTTTTGAAGACGTTTCGCTTCTCATCCAAGAAGCTTCTTCAGCTCTGGCTGGATGAACTGTCAGAGTTCATGAACATTTGGGATAAGAACCCTCTGAATGGGGTGGGAGTAGGAATGGATTTCCAGAGAGAAAAATTGTAGACTACAGGAGCCATTTGCACCACTCAGGGGACCCTGAGGACACAGGTAAACCTCCAGGTGCTTCAACGACCCTCTCAAAGGATGCAAATGACCAGCTGTCTGCAAGGAGTATAAATCCTTCCCTTCCTCACCATCCAGTCAGAGCTGAAGAAGCTTCTTGGATGAGAAGTGAAACATCTTCAAAAGTAAAAAACAAGTCCAGTTGCCACCTGAAAAAGCACCTTTGGGACAAACATGACCTGGAAGACTGAGAATCTCTACAAAATCCTAGCTCTTCATTATCCTAGTTTTAGAGCTTTCCTATCCTCCTCGCTTCAAAATGCAGTTTGTTAAGTCAAGTTGGAAGATCACTTGGGTCTTCAGATTGATATATTTCAGTGGGTAGATGAGAGAGGATGGAAATTCTGTCTTGGATAAAAAAAATATATTGTTGTGGAATGATGAGACCAACGCAACATTTCTAGGTTAGTCAGAGACAGTGTATTGCGCAATAGGTTCAGAGCCAGTTTTGTACATGAAGCTTTGAACAATGGTTTGTTACAATGGTTTTATACACTTCTAAGACAAAGGATTCTGTTAACTCAGCAGTTTTGTCATTGCAGACATTTGTTACATCAAATGACATTTTTCTAATTACTAAGTTTGTTACATTATCTTTGCCAAACAGTCATAATTCTTCTTGTAAATCACCGAAGCATAGATTCAAATTATCTCTTGTTGATATTTCATGTGGTCATCCTTGGTCTCTTTAACCCTCAAACTGTATATCACCAAATGTCTCTATCTCTGACAACTGAGGGGCCCCTCTTATAGAATGTTTCTACTTCAAAGGAATTTGTCTGCCTTTGTACTATTTCTACTGGATACATTTGCTTCTCTCAAACAAGCACATTTTCTTTCTTACAATACTATGAATAAAGAGGGCCCTTCAGTGATTATCTAGCTGGACCCGCATTACCTACATTAATATTTTTCGGAGTATAAGACGCTCTGGACTCTGCACCTACCTTTTTTGGTGAGGAAAACAAGAGAAAGAAATCTGCCTCCCAGCAATTTTGCCTCCTTGCAGCAAACAGCCTGCTTTACTTTCATTTTTGTTTTCATCATAGCTTGATTAGCACAAGAAAAAAAAATCTGCTCCCAGCAATTTACCTCCTCGCAGCAAGCAGCAGAGGCCTGCGGAGCAATAGGTCATGGCAATCCCTGCAGCCTGAAACAGCTGAGAGTCGGGAGGCCGATCCAAGGGACAATCAACTTGTGCTAATTAGGCTGTGCTGAAGCTGAAATGGGCTGTTTCTTCTTGCTGCTTGCTGCAAGGAGGTAAATTGCTGGGAGGCAGAGGCCAAAGGGTGGAGGCCAGTAGGCGGGTGGCGCTACATTCGGTGTGTAAGACGCACCCAAATTTTTTACTCCCTTTTAGGGGGAAAAAGGTGCGTCTTATACTCCGAAAAATTCAGTAAATAAATTGTGCCATCTTTGGGAAAATTCAGCTTTTTACCTCTGCACTTCCTTAAAGCACATTTAAAAATTGATTCACCGTTCAAAAAGTTTACCGTCTTTCTTTCTCTCTCCAGAGACGTTGGCCATGAAAGGGCTGACCCTGAATTGTTTAGGAAAAAAAGAAGACGCGTACGAATTTGTTCGGAAAGGGCTACGCAACGATGTCAAAAGTCATGTTTGTATCCTTTGAAACTGTACCTCCGTTTTATTTATTTATTTATTTTGTTGAATAGGTCTGTACTCAAACTTCCTTATGAAATAGGCCAGTATTTCATCTATACAAAATGAATTAAAGTGATGGTGTTTGTTTTTTTTTAAGATTACTCTCCCTTATCAGATTGGGGAAGAGAAGGGACTTTCCCTAATTTCTTGGACTATAAAGGCGGGGTGGGGGGGGGTGGGGGGGAAGAGATACAGGTACTCCTTGACGTACGACCACAATTGAACCCCAAAAAAATTCTGCTGCTAAGTGAAACATGTATTAAGTGCGTTTTGCTCCATTTTACAACTTTTCTTCCTTACCGTTCTTAAGTGAATCCCTGCAGCCTGTTAAGTTGTTAAGTGGCTTCCCCGTTGACTTTGCTTGTTAGAAGGTCACAAAAGGGGAACGTGCAACCCCGGGGACACAGCAGCCGTCGTAAATATGAGTCAGTGGCCTAGTATCTGAATTTTGATCACGTCACCGTGGGGCTGCTAAGTAGAGGCAGATATTTCTCTCTCTGGGCACACTGAGATTATATCTGCCGAACAAAACTCCACACTGGCGACAGGAAGGGCATCTGGCCATTCAGACACTCTGCTAGCTCCATTCAGTTGCCCAGACTCCAGCCCGCAAAGGGTCGTTAAAAGATGATGATGATAACCATGGGGACATCAGACGTGCACAATGGACGTGTGAAAAAAATGCTCCTTTTTTCAGTGCCATTGTAACTTTGAACCGTCACTAAACGGAACTGTTGTAAGTTGCGGACTACTTGTATAACATCAGACTTCTGTTTATCAATTAGTTCAATTAGAGCTGCTACAGTTAAGTTAGAGCTGCGTTTCTTGTCTGGATGACCTCCTAAGGCTCACCCCCACCCTCGTGATCCGCGAGGTGGGTCTGCACTAATGTCGGCCTAATTTGTTTTCAGCAACCAGGGCCTGTCTTGTTTTCCTTAACCTTCTTGTTAGGTTGGCATGTTTACGGACTCTTGCAGCGCTCCGATAAAAAGTACGACGAAGCGATTAAGTGCTACCGAAATGCCCTGAAGCTAGATAAAGATAATCTGCAAATCCTCCGGGATCTTTCCCTGCTGCAGATCCAGATGAGAGACCTCGAAGGATACAGAGTGAGTCCATACGTTGAATCAGTCAACCCTTGTCGCCTTGAAATCCCATTTGTGCGCGGAACTTAAAACACATATTGAAATTCTATATGGATTTGTAGGGGAAAGAGAGAGGGAGGGAGGGAGGGAGGGAGAGACAGACAGAGAAAGACAGGGAGGGAGAGGGAGGGAGAAAGAGAAAGAGACGGAGGGGGAGAGAAAAAGAAAGACAGAAAGAGGGAGGAAGAGAGAGAAAGAGACAGACAGAGAAAGAGGGAGGGGGAGGGAGAGAGAAAGCGAGAGACAGAAAGACGGAGGGGGATAGAGAAAGAGAAAGAGAGACGGAGGGAGAGATAGAAAGAGAGACAGAGAAAGGGAGGGAGGCAGAGAAAGAAAGAAAGGGAGAGAAAAAGGGTGAGAGAGAGAGACGGAAGGGCAGGGAGAGAGGGAGAGAAAGAAAGTCAGAGAGGGGGAGAGAAGGAGGGAGAGAGAGAGACAGATAGAGAAAGAGGGAGAGAGAAAGAAAGACGGGGAGAGAGAAAGAAAGACAGAGAAAGAGGGAGGAAGAGAGAGAGAGACAGACAGGGAGGGGGAGGGAGAGAGAAAGAGCGAGAGACAGAAAGATGGAGGGGGATAGAGAAAGAGGAAGAGAGACAGAGGGAGAGATAGAAAGAGACAGAAAGGGAGGGAGGCAGAGAAAGACAGAAAGAGAGAGAAAGGGAGAGAAGAAGAGGGTGAGAGAGAGAGAGAGAGGGAGGGAGGGGGAGGGAGAGAAAGACGGAGGGGGAGAGAGAAAGAAAGTCAGAGAGGGGGGAGAGAAGGAGGGAGAGAGGGTGAGAGAGAGAGACAGGCATTTGAATTATATCAATGAAATGGAAAATTACATATTAGTTTAATTTTCATAGTATCTTAAACCTTGTATCTATGGGCCACCTGTACATACACAATTTTGCCAAACAAACAATAATGCAAAAGGATCTTCTGGGTAGAAAATTTGCATGTTCTCGCTTTACTGTTTGTCCATTGTGTTCTTTAATACCAGAGGGGCAGTTTTAACAATAAATTGTCCGTTTATTTTCTTTAGTTCAGTTTGGTTAGGATCAGGCGTTACTGCTTAAGATGGTGTAGGTAGAGTCTCCTGCTTGGGTGTGTGTGTGTGTGTGTGTGTGTGTGTGTGGACTAGATGACCTCCAAGGTCCCTTCTGACTCTGTTAATCTGTTAAAATGGCTCGAGCAGGGTAGATGTTAATATGATTGGCCCTGTGCTGAATTCAAATTCCTCCCGTCCCATAGAGGTAAGACGGTGATTTGGCAGATTCTTAGCAAAAGCTTAGCTAATTTTCTCTGTTACTGGTAATGCTGGGCTTCTTGTTAATTGTCTAGCTCTAGTTTGACAATGAGGTAACCTGGTTTTATCCTTGCTCCATTTCTTTAAAACCCCTCTTTCCCGTTAACATTTCAGTTGGCTTTTCTTTCTGCTCTTTAAGTAGCTTGTAGAGTCAACCTAAGAATGAATGAATGAATGAAAAAAGGAGAACTGGGGGAGACTTGATAGCAGTATTTCAATATTTGAGGGGCCAACCTATTCTCCAAAGCACCTGAAGGCAGGACAAGAAACAACGGATGGAAACTAATCAAGGAGAGAAGCAACCTAGAACTAAGGAGAAATTTCCTGACAGTGAGAACAATTAACCAGTGGAACAACTTGCCTCCAGAAGTTGTGGATGCTCCAACACTGGAAGTTTTCAAGAAGAGGTTGGACAACCATTTGCCTGAAATGGTGTAGGGTTTCCTGCCTAAGCAGGGGGTTGGACTAGAAGGCCTCCAAGGTCCCTCCAACTCTGTTATTCTGTTATTTCTGCCAATAGATATGAAATAGCATTCATTCTAACTCTTACCCAGATAGCGAATTTCAAATGAAGATTGTTAAAATTAATCATCTAAAACTTCAAGTTTATTTCCGAGACAGCCTTCTTTGGATTTTCTGATAGTTTTGCATTTCTGAGGGTTTTGATCCTTCTTATCATTGATTATAAAACTTTGATTAAGAATGTACATTATTTGGAATACCATTTTGTTGTTTCTTTAAAGGAAACCAGATATCAACTACTTCAGCTCCGGCCCACTCAGAGAGCATCCTGGATTGGCTATGCCATTGCGTATCATTTGTTAAAAGATTACGACATGGCCTTAAAATTATTAGAAGAATTTAGGAAAACCCAACAGGTAAGATTTTATTACGAAGGGGCCCAGCCTAATATCCGTGGATAAGAATTTGAGCAGCTGAATTTCTCCATGCTTCTCTCTTCTATTATATTTAAAAATTACATTCGCCAAAGCCTAAAGGGAAATGAAGTGCGGCTTTTAAAATGAAACACGGCTTTAATTAATAATTAATTTTTGTTTCAGCTAGAAGAAATGGACCGCACATCACATGTGGTCTGCATTTTAAGTTAAAAACAAAACAAAACCAGAGTTTTCCATAAAACGATTTTGTTCTTCGAAAGTAAATTGTTACCTTGGTATAGAGCACATTAATGAATTTACTTGGAATGGATTCCTTATATGTTGTATAATTTGTACTTACTTACTTACTTACTTACTTACTTACTTACTTACTTACTTACTTACTTATTTATTTATTTATTTATTTATTTATTTATTTATTTGCTTTAATTTATATGCTGCCCTTCTCCGGAGACTCAGGGCGGCTTACAATGCGTTAAGCAATAGCCTTCATACTTTTGTATATTTTTATACAAAGTCAGCTTATTGCCCCCACAATCTGGGTCCTCATTTTACCTACCTTTGAAAGGATGGAAGGCTGAGTCAACCTTGAGCCGGGTGAGATTCGAACTTGCAGTAATTGCAAGCAGCAGATGTTAATAACAGTGCTTTAGTCCACTGTACTACCAAGGCTCATCTTATATGTTCACCCCCTGAGTTCAGTGAATCTTCGTTTGAAGTGAATGATCTGTTCATTAATTTCAAAGGGATTCTAGAAACTAGAAAGAGTGCAGTGAAGAGCAACAAAGATGATTAGGAAAGTGGAGGCTAAAACATACGAAGAACGGTTGCAGGAACTGGGTATGTCTAGTTTAATGAAAAGAAGGACTTGGGGTGACATGATAGCAGTCTTCCAGTATTTGAGAGGATGCCACAAGGAAGAGGGAGCGAAGCTATTCTCCAAAGCACCTGAAGGTAGGACAAGGAGCAACGGGTGGAAACTAATCAAGGAGAGAAGCAACCTAGAATTAAGAAGAAATTTCCTGACAGTGAGAACAATTAACCAGTGGAACGACTTGCCTCCAGAAGTTGTGAATGCTCCAACACTGGAAGTTTTCAAAAAGAGACTGGACAACCCATTTGAAATGGTGTAGGACAAGGGTGAAATCTACTTACCTTTCCTACTGCTTCGCTCACCTGCCATTGTCAGGTCCGATTGTAGACTCTCTGCGCATACACAAAGCCTTCTGCACGTCCGCAGAGGGTCAAAAACAGGTTACTTCCTGGTTAAAACCAGGAAGTAACGACATCTGGGCAGGTGGGTGGAGCCTCGCGCTACAGCCGCTACCAGTTTGCCGAACCACGCACCACCGCTGCTACCGTTTCACACCGGAATAGGGTCTCTTGCTTCAGCAATGGGTTGGATCAGAAGACCTCCAACTCCGTATTCCGTTATTCTGTTACTTCGACTTTGTACACTCTCTTTTAGTAAGTTTTCAGGTATCTAAACAGCTTATCAAAGGGACAAGTCAAAAGTCTGTCCCAACCACATTTTAGAATGTAGGTTAATATGAGCAGAAATATATTACAATGCTGGCATAACCATTACTGTCAGTTGAAAATCAATAGAGATTCTCCCGTCATCCAGGTCATAGTTGTCCCAAAGATGCTTTTTCAGGAAGCCACTGGACTTTTTGGTTTTTTTCTTTGAAGATGTTTTGCTTCTCATCCAAGAAGCTTCTTCAGCTCTGACTGGATGGTGGGGAAGTGATCTGTCCCCGTACCCACACACACACACACAGCCAGTCGAGGGTTAAGGAAACACTTTGGAACGCACCCAGTTCTTATCTCCGACTTGGCAGCGATAGACACACCGTCTGCCAAGGGACTTTATTTGCACAAACAGACAGATAAAATACGAACGTTCAAGAAAGTCCAAACAGAAATAATATTCCTCCCAGCAGTTCCGGACGAGGCTTTAGTGACTCCAAGGTTTTGCTTTGTTCGTCACAAAAGATCCTTGACCACCACTCTCTATTATATAGTCTCTGGGGTGTGGTCTCTGGGGTGTGGTCCAGTGACTCAGTGCTAATCCCTAGCACGCCTCCTAAACTGCTGCAAACGTTTATCACGCCTTCGGAGGCGTGCGTCCAGGAATGATGTCTCATTATCACTTTGACTGGAATCAGCTGTCTCCTCTCCCTCGACCGGCACTTGAGACAATGCCAGAGGGGAGGGGCCTGGAGAGGGAGGCCTGGCTGACTCCTCTTCCTCATGCTCGGAGCTTTCTTCCTCCGATGGGACAGGCTCAGAGGGCGGGGCCACAACACTATCCCCCACCGCAGGGCCCTTCCCCTGGGTCTGACGGTCAGGATGGGGTCGGGACGGGAACTGTTCGTGGAAAGCCCGCACCAGGTCAGGGGCCTGAACGGCAGACGCGTCCACCCAGGTGAAATCCTCGGGCCCGTACCCCTTCCAGGCGATGAGGTATTGGAAGCGCCCCTTCAGCCAACGGAAGTCCTGGATACTGTCCACCTCGTACGTCGAGGCGTCGTCCTCGTCGGCTGCGGCTGGGGGGGCAGGCGTCGGCGGGCGGCGGAGATGGCTCGCGGGGGCCTCAGGGACCAGGAGGGACCGATGAAAAACAGGGTGGAGCCGCATGGAGCGGGGTAGAGTCAACCGGTAGGCCACCGGATTGATGACCGCCTCGATAGGGAAGGGACCGATAAAGCGTTGGGCTAGTTTCCGTACCGGCCGGTCCGTGGGGAGGTGTTTCGTGGACAACCACACCCGATCTCCTACTTCCAGCGGTGGTGTCGCCCGGCGGGCGCGATCGGCAAACCGTTTATAATCCTCTTTCGCCCGGATCAGCTGCCGCCGCACCAGTTGCTGCACCGCCTGCAGCTCTGAGAGGAAGTCCCGGGTCTCGGGAACAGGGGAATCCATGATGGTCAACGGGAAAAGCCGTGGATGGTATCCGACATTGGCATGGAACGGGGTCATCTGGGTGGAGGTGTGTTGGGAGTTATTAAAAGCGAACTCCGCCAGGGGAAGGTACTCGGCCCAGTTGTCCTGCTGCTGGTTGACAAAACAGCGGAGGTACTGCTCCAGTATGCCGATGACCTTCTCCGTGCCCCCGTCAGTCTCCGGATGATGTGACGACGACAGGCACACCTGCACCTCCAGCGCAGCCATCAGGCTTTTCCAGAAGCGGGCCGTGAACTGGGCCCCGCGGTCCGAAACCACCCGGTCCGGCAGGCCGTGGAGGCGGAAGATATGTTGCAGGAACAAGCGAGCCGTGGTGCGGGCCGAGGGCAGGCCGCGGCACGGGATGAAATGTGCCATCTTCGTGAGCGCATCCACCACCACGAGGACGGTCGTGTACGTAGCGGACAGGGGCAGGTCTGTCAGGAAGTCCATGGAGATGGCTCCCCACGGTCTCTCCGGTGTCGGCAGCGGCTGGAGGAGTCCGGGAGGGGGACCGGACGCGGCTTTGGCCTGTCGGCACGTCACACAGGACGTCACGTAGGCGTGCACGTCGTGCCGTACCCGAGGCCACCAAAAAGTCCGCGTCACCAAGTTCAAAGTCTTAAAGAAGCCGAAGTGCCCCGCCGCGGGGTTGTCATGGCACTGGTTCATGACGAGGGCTCGGAGCGGACTCGTGGGCACGTACAGCCGACCCCGGTGTCTGAGCAAGCCCTCCTCCACGGTCCATGGGGACGCGGGACCGACGTCCGCTCTCCGCTGCTGCGACCAGTCATCCTGTCGCTGCGCTTCCAGCACCTGAGCCCGCAGGTCCACCGGTTCCTGGACCGCGGCCAAGGAGTCTGCTGGCAGCACCGTCCGGGGGGGAAGGGAGTCCTTGGGGCAAAAGTATTCCGGCTTACGGGATAGCGCGTCCGCCCTCTGGTTGAGGTTGCTCGGAATGTATGTGACGTGGAAGTTGAACCGGGCGAAAAACAACGACCTACCGGATCTGCCGCTGGTTCAACTTCCTGGCCGTGGTGAGGTGCTCCAGGTTCCGATGGTCCGTCCGCACCTCCACCTGGTGTCGGGCCCCCTCGAGGTGATGTCGCCAAGCCTCGAACGCGGCCTTGATGGCCAGCAACTCCTTTTCCCAGATGGTGTAGTTGCGCTCGGAAGGGTTGAGTTTCCGGGAGTAGTATGCGCAGGGAAAAAGAGTGCCGCCATCCACCGGAGCCTGTAGTAGCACCGCCCCAATCGCCACGTTGGACGCGTCCGTCTCCACCACGAACGGACGGTGTGGATTGGGGTGCCTCAGGACTGGCTCCGTGAGGAAGGCCTGCTTGAGGACCTCGAAGGCCTGCTGCTGTGGGGGCCCCCACTGGAACGGGACCTTCTTCCGAAGGAGCTGGGTCAACGGCAAGGTCAGGGTGGCGAAGCCCGGGATGAAGGTCCGATAGTAGTTGGCGAATCCCAACAGACGCTGGACGTCCTTCACCCGACGCGGGGGTTCCCAACTGCGCAAGGCCTCCACCTTGCGCGGGTCCATCGCGATGCCCTCGGGGGTGATGATGTGCCCGAGGAACTCTATGGAAGTCTGGAAGAAGTAGCATTTCTCCAACTTCGCATAGAGCTGGTGCTCCCGCAGGCGTTGCAGGACCTGGCGGACATGCTGGAGGTGACTTTCCGGGGTCCGGGAATAGATCAAAATGTCATCCAAGTAGATCACCACGAACCGATCCAGCATGTCCCGGAACACATCGTTCATCAAGTGCTGGAAGACCGCGGGGGCGTTGGTCAATCCGAACGGCATGACGGTATACTCGAAGTGTCCGTACCGAGTGCCGAACGCCGTCTTCCACTCGTCCCCCTCTCTCACGCGCACCAGGTTGTAGGCCCCCCGGAGATCAAGCTTAGTGAAGATCGAGGCCTCCCGCAACCTCTCCATAAGCTCTGGGATCAGCGGTAGGGGGTAGCGATTTCGCACTGTGATGGCGTTCAAGCGCCGGTAGTCGCAACACAGGCGCAAGTCCCCCGTCTTCTTTTTAACGAAGAGGACCGGGGCCGAGAGCGGGGAGGTCGAAGGCCGGATGAACCCACGGGCCAGGTTTTTTTCCAGAAAGTCCCGTAAGGCGGCCAGTTCGGGCTCCGACATGGAGTACAGGCGTCCCGAGGGCAGGGGTGCATTGGGCATTAGGTCCACCGCACAGTCGTAGGGTCGGTGCGGGGGCAAGCGATCCGCCTCCTTCTCGCTGAACACGTCGGCGAAGGGCGTCAGCTCCGGAGGCAAGGAGGCGTTTGGGGCAGAGACGTCCTGGCCGGCACAGGTGTGGCGAAGGTGGTCGACACACTGCAGGCTCGGGAACGAGATGGCGTTTCTTGACCACGCCACCTGAGGGTCGTGCGCCCGAAGCCAGGCCATCCCCAGGACCAAGGGAAAGTGCAGATCCGCCGTTACGTAAAACTGGATCGCCTCCTCGTGGTTTCCAATGGCGAGGCGCAAGGGCTGGGTAGCGGTTTTGATGGGTCCCGCCACGAGTTCCCGCCCATCTATAGTTTCGACCCTCAACGGAGGGTCCACTGGAACCAAGGGGACTTTGTGATGGGCCACAAAGGCCTGGTCCATAAAGTTCGTGGTGGCCCCCGAGTCCACCAGCGCGTGCGCCTGGAGCCCCTCCGACCGGTTAGCCAACAACACCCGGGTGTTCAAAATCAGGTGCCGAGGGGGCTCACAGTCCACAGCCGCCGACTCCGGCGGGGCATGGTCACGTGCCTGACCCAGAGTTTCCCCTAGGCCAGGCCTGGCCCGTTTCCCGGCTGGTCGCGTCGAGACTCCGGAACAGGCTTGAGCGGTCCACTCCGCTTCCGGGGACACGAGGCGGCAAAATGTCCCGCCTCGCCGCAATAGAGGCACAACCCCCCTTGACGTCTCCGCATCCGCTCCTGGGCCGTCAGTTGAGGTCTGGCTGCTCCGAGCTCCATGGGCTCCTCAGCCGTCGCCACAAAACGCTGTGCGGTCCGGAGCGCTGTCGGTGCGAAACGCGGGGGTGCCGACGCTGTCGGTGCTTCTGGAAGAGCCCGACGGGGCCGTCGCCGTTGCAGGCGGGCGTCGATGCGCAGGCATTGGGTCACCAGCGCGTCGAGGGTCGGTGGCGCCTCCACACGAACCAGCTCGTCCTGCATCTCGTCGGAAAGGCCGTCCTGGAAAGCGTCCATCAGCGCCACCTCATTCCAAGCCGAATCCTGGCCTAGCAGTCGGAACTCTGCAATATAGTCCTGCAGGGGGCGCTTGCCTTGGCGGAGGTCCTTGATGCGCCTCGCTGCCGTCTGCACCCGGAGGGGGTCCTCAAACATGGTGCGCAGGTGTTGTAAAAAGCCCTGAAAGTCCAGGAGCAAGGGGCTATCTTGCAACAACAGGGGCGTGGCCCATCGGGCGGCAATGCCAGAGAGGGAGCTGATAACAAATGCCACCCGAGCCCGGTCATCCGGAAAATCCTCCGGCCTCATCGCCATAAACAGTTGGCATTGTCCCAAGAAGGCCGGAAACATCTCCTGCTGCCCAGAAAACCTATCTGGCACGTTCACTGGGCATCTCGGACGGGGAGGGGGAGGAGGTGGAGCTGCAGGAGCATTTCCCAAAGCAAGTTGGGCAGTTAGCTGTGCTACTTGCTGTTGCAGAAGCTGATTGGCCTCCAGCATCTGCTGTATCTGCTGCTGCAGCTGTTGGTCCATCGTGGGTTAACGATGGAGTACCGGGTGACGAACAAGATGATCTGTCCCCGTACCCACACACACACACACAGCCAGTCGAGGGTTAAGGAAACACTTTGGAACGCACCCAGTTCTTATCTCCGACTTGGCAGCGATAGACACACCGTCTGCCAAGGGACTTTATTTGCACAAACAGACAGATAAAATACGAACGTTCAAGAAAGTCCAAACAGAAATAATATTCCTCCCAGCAGTTCCGGACGAGGCTTTAGTGACTCCAAGGTTTTGCTTTGTTCGTCACAAAAGATCCTTGACCACCACTCTCTATTATATAGTCTCTGGGGTGTGGTCTCTGGGGTGTGGTCCAGTGACTCAGTGCTAATCCCTAGCACGCCTCCTAAACTGCTGCAAACGTTTATCACGCCTTCGGAGGCGTGCGTCCAGGAATGATGTCTCATTATCACTTTGACTGGAATCAGCTGTCTCCTCTCCCTCGACCGGCACTTGAGACAATGCCAGAGGGGAGGGGCCTGGAGAGGGAGGCCTGGCTGACTCCTCTTCCTCATGCTCGGAGCTTTCTTCCTCCGATGGGACAGGCTCAGAGGGCGGGGCCACAACAGGAAGGGAAGGATTTATATTCTTCTAGAAGCGACGGAATTCCTTAAGGAGTATAAATCCTTCCATTCCCCACCATCCAGTCAGAGCTGAAGAAGCTTCTTGGATGAGAAGAGAAACGTCTTCAAAGAAAAACCAAGAAAGTTCAGTTGCCTCTTGAAAAAGCATCTTTGGGAAGCAATCTTTTCTGATGCAGAATTTATCCATATCAAAAGCGACAAAGTCCAATGGATTTTTTTTTAAAAAAAATGCTGCAACTGATGAGTTTCTACTCTGAAATGTTTCAAGTGCAGACTTTTCCTAAACTTAATGTCTTCTGGTCTTTTTATTCATTTGCAAAAATAAAAATAAAAATAGCTTTTTGATGCAGTAACGCTTCCCAACCGAATACCGATCTATGGGTTTATTTTTTTTTCAGGTGCCCCCTAACAAAATAGACTACGAATATAGTGAATTAATATTGTACCAGAACCAAGTGATGAGGGAAGCAGATCTCTTTCAAGAATCTCTGGACCATATAGAAACTTACGAAAGGCAAATCTGCGATAAACTCATGATAGACGAGATTAAAGGTAAAATTCTTTTTATAAACCCTTAGCTAGCCTTAATTTTTCATAGCTTTCTTTCTTTCTTTCTTTCTTTCTTTCTTTCTTTCTTTCTTTCTTTCTTTCTTTCTTTCTTTCTTTCTTTTCTTCCTTCCTTCCTTCCTTCCTTTCTTTCTTTTCTTCCTTCCTTCCTTCCTCCCTCCTCCTTCTTTCCTTCCTTCCTTCCTTCCTTCCTTTCTTTCTTTTCTTCCTCCCTCCTTTCTTTCTTTCTTTTCTTCCTTCCTTCCTCCCTCTGTCTTTCTTTCGTTCTTTCTTTTTTTCCTCCCTCCTCCTTTCTTTCTTTCTTTCTTTTCTTCCTCCCTCCTCCTTCCTTCCTTCCTTCCTTCCTTTCTTTCTTTCTTTCTTTTTCTTTCTTTCTTTCTTTTCTTCCTCCCTCCTTCCTTCCTTCCTTTTTTTCTTTTCTTCCTCTTTCTTTCTTTCTTTCTTTCTTTCTTTCTTTCTTTCTTTCTTTCTTTCTTTCTTTCTTATCTTTCAATCAGAAGTTTGGGGTTAATTTTTTCCCTTGGCCGTCTCTTTGTCTATAAAGTGTCCTTTAGAAAGTATAAGTTTTCTCAATCATTTTAGCTGTTTTAAGTTTTGCGATCCTAGTTGCTGTGACACAGTGGCACCGTTTGAGCTGTTCTCACACATTTCTAACAAAGATTGGGGCGTGGACAGCACTTAAGAGCTGCACAGATGACCACTTTCTCACTTCAGCCCTGTTCGTGGCTGATGGCACGTTATGGCTGGAGTAGACCATGTGGGTGTCAGATTATCTCTACTGATATTATTTTAGGAGGAAGTGTAAGAAGGGTCCTTGGTGCTCTCTGAGCTTGGTGGTTTTCTTGCAGACGTTTCATGACCCAAACTAGGTTAACATCATCAGTGCTAAAAAGGAGTGGGGTTTGGAAAGAAAAAAAGAAGGGGGGAAGAGAAAAAAGGAAAGGAAGGAAGGAAGGAAGGAAGGAAGGAAGGAAGGAAGGAAGGAAGGAAGGAAGAAGAGACGAAGGAAGGAAGGAAGGAAGAGAAAGAAAGAAAAGGAAGGAAGGAAGAGAAAGAAAGAAAAGGAAGGAAGGAAGAAAGAAAGAAAGGAAGGAAGAAAGAAAGAAAGAAAGAAAGAAAGAAAGAAAGAAAGAAAGAAAGAAAGAAAGAAAGAAAGAAAGAAAGAAAGAAAGAAAGAAATGCTTATGAGGTCCTTGGTCCTTTCTGATGTTGGTGGTTTTCTTGGAGACCTTTCATGACCCAAACTAGGGAACATCATCGGTGCTAGAAGGGAGTGGGGTTGGGAAACAAAAAAAGAAGGGGGGGGAAGAGAAGGAAAGAAAAAGGAAAGGAAGGAAGGAAGGAAGGAAGATAAAGGAAGGAAGGAAGAGGGGAAGAAAAAGAGAAAGAAAGAAAGAAAGAAAGAAAGAAAGAAAGAAAGAAAGAAAGAAAGAAAGAAAGTGCTTATGAGATCCTTGGTCTTTTCTGATGTTGGTTGTTTTCTTGCAGATGTTTCATTATCCAACAACCAAGCTCAGAGAGCACTAATGAATCCACAGTCCTCCTCCTCCTCCTCTTCCCTTCTAGTATTGATGATGTTACCTAGTTGGGTAAAGAAAACCACCAAGCTCAGAGGGCACCAAGGACTCCTCATTTCAACCCTGAGCTACCCTTTATTCTCCTGTATTGCAAATATAAAAACTGACCCTTTTCGGTGTCCAAAGCTTTTCCATTTTTTTTTTAACGTCGGGTGGGATTGTATTATTGCTGCAGGTGAAATGCTGCTGAATTTGGGACGCCTGGAAGAAGCGGCTGAAATATATCGGGAACTTATTGATCGGAATGCAGAATGTTGGAGTTACTACGAGGGCCTGGAAAAAGCTTTGCGGCCACGTAAGCGACATGAATTGTACATTTCGCTTCAGGCATTTTGGGGGGGGGGGGAGGTTTAGGAAAATATAGCTAGTCCTCGACTGACGACCTCAATTGAGCCCAAACTTTTTGTGGCTAATCATGGGAGTTGTTAAGTGAGATTTGTCCCGTTTTACAACCTTTCTTGCCACAGTTGTTAAGTGAAACACTGCGGTTCTTCAAGTTTGTAACCTGGTTGTTAAGTGAATCGGGCTTCCTCCTTGACTTTGCTGACCAGAAGGTCGCAAAAGGGGATTGTGTGACCTCGGGACACTGCAACTGTCCATAAGTACATGCCAGTTGCCAAGCGTTTGAATTTTAATCACATGACCATGGGGCTGCTGCAATGGTCATAAGTGTGAAAAACAGTCATAAATCACTTTTTTCAGCGCTGCTGTAACTTTGAACGGTTAGTAAACAAATGGTTGTAAGTGCAAGGCTAGCTTTAAATATTCATTGCAATCTCTCTAAGCTTAAAACTCCGTGTTGCATTGTAGCGCTTGATTGCAACTCCTCTCTAAGAAATAACTTGAAAATAATGTCTCTTTGTTTGAACGTGAGATATTTAACTATTTCAGTTGTTTGTTATTCGTGAAAACCGGCCTCTCCAATTCAGTATTACTTCTAGTAATTTTGAGCTGCTCTATCGGAGGGGAAATTCCATGCTCTGCGTTCATTTGGAAACGAAATAAAAAGCATATTAAATTAAAACTCGAATTAAAAAGGATACGTTGAGCTCCATCCAAATTTAAATGAAGGGAAAATGGGGTGGGAGGCTAATTGTTGGGATGAACAATTCGCACAACAAAACTCTCTAGTTTTCCAAAGTGGGTTGTGAACTGTAAAATGATTTGTAAAAACCAGCTGTGGTATTCAGCCAGTTCGTACTGGTTTGGGCAAACTGGTAGTGGGGATCGCGGGTGAACCTGCCCCGGCGTAAAGACGTCCTATTTAACCACGTTTTCGAGGCCGGGCGCATGCACACGGCAAACCAGTGTTAAGAATATGTGAAACCCACTGCTGGTAAAAACGAAATAAAGATACTAGATTTAATGCTTTCACAAATACGGATTCAGGTTTTCCTCTCGGAGGAAAACTTCAGGCGAGGGAAATAATTCACTCGCCTGAATAATTGGATTTAGCTCAGCACAGGAATACAGTGTTCTACATTGCCGCTTGTCCCTGAACTGTGTGACTTTAAGGCATAACAACTCCCAATTTTACATTTGTCATCCCTCAATAGACTCTTTAGAAGAGAGGCTAGAATTGTATGAAGAAATAAGCAAGCGACATCCACGGGCTGTTTCACCTCGAAGGCTACCTTTAAACTTCGTCACAGGTAACACGTCGCCTTCTTTATATCGTACGGCTCCACGATACTTAAAAAGTATTATTATTTTTTTCATTTGCATTTCACCTGCAGTGGAAGATTCGTCTTTGGTTTTCTTTCGGAAATATAGAGTTTATTTTGTTTAGATACACTGCCGTGAACCGAAAAGCAATTTTCAGAGACAAAGCATCCAGAAAAGCTTAAGGGCTTTTAAGACAAGCTATGTTTAGCTGGATTTTATTCAGATCCAATAGCTTGTAACAGTTATTGCTGTGGCTAACCACAATTTTCTAGGAATCTGGGAATATTGATCTTGAATAGGAAACACTCAGCTATCTCTTTGAACCAACACAAGTGATTAGTGGGGAAGCTATTGCCAACCTCCTAGAAAGATACCAAAAGTATTTAATTTTTTTTTAAAAAAATATTTGTATCCCGTTTGTAGTATTTTTACAAACAACCCAAGGCAGCAGATGTAGCCAACATAACTTCCTTCTTCTATTTTCCCCACAACAACAACACTATGAGGTCGATTGGGTTGAGAGAGAGTCACTGGCTCAAAGTCACCCAGCTGGCTTTCATGCCTAAGGCGGGACTAGAACTCCCAGTCTCCTAGTGATTGGTCCAAAATCACCCAGCTGGCTTTCATGCCCAAGGCGGGACTAGAACTCCCAGTCTCCTAGTGATTAGTCCAAAATCACCCAGCTGGCTTTCATGCCTAAGGCGGGACTAGAACTCCCAGTCTCCTAGTGATTGGTCCAAAATCACCCAGCTGGCTTTCATGCCTAAGGCGGGACTAGAACTCCCAGTCTCCTAGTGATTAGTCCAAAATCACCCAGCTGGCTTTCATGCCCAAGGCGGGACTAGAACTCCCAGTCTCCTAGTGATTGGTCCAAAATCACCCAGCTGGCTTTCATGCCTAAGGCGGGACTAGAACTCCCAGTCTCCTAGTGATTAGTCCAAAATCACCCAGCTGGCTTTCATGCCTAAGGCGGGACTAGAACTCCCAATCTCCTAGTGATTGGTCCAAAATCACCCAGCTGGCTTTCATGCCTAAGGCGGGACTAGAACTCCCAGTCTCCTAGTGATTAGTCCAAAATCACCCAGCTGGCTTTCATGCCTAAGGCGGGACTAGAACTCACAGTCTCCTAGTGATTGGTCCAAAATCACCCAGCTGGCTTTCATGCCTAAGGCGGGACTAGAACTCCCAGTCTCCTAGTGATTGGTCCAAGGTCATCTTGTGGGCTTTCATGACGTAAGGCAGGACTGGAACTCACAGTCTCCTGCTTTCTGGTCTGGTACTGTAACCAATAGACCCATGATGGCGAACCTATGGCATGCGTGCCAGAGGTGGCACGCAACGCCCTCTCTGTGGGCACACGAGCCGTCACCCCAGCTCAGCTCTGCCGTGCATGCGCACGTACCTCCTGCCAGCCAGCTGGTCTTTGGGTCTCTGCCGTGCATGCGTGGGGGTGGGGGTCATGCACGCATGTGCCGGGGGTTGGGCGCATGCGTGGGGGCCATGCACGCATTGCATTTTTTTGGGGGGTGCATGCGCACATTTGCAGGCGCAGGCGCACACTTTGGGCCCTCGTTCCAGAAAAGGTTAGTCATCACTGCACTAGCTGACTCTCCAAAGGTACCTGGGCAATTGATTCAACTTCAGTATCTGGACACACCTATAAAGGTTCTTGATGGAGAAGATGATTGAATCTGCCCATCAATGCCATTGACGGTAGATTACCTAGGCCCACCACTTGTAAGAGTGCAAGGAATGTGATCAAAATACTTGGGAGCGATAAAGTACCAATAAAGAATATTTGTAGCTCAGGGTTGAACTGTGAGATCCTTGGTAGACTCTGAGCTTGGGTGTTTTCATTTCATTACCTGACTAGGTTAACATAATCGGCGCTAGAAGGGAGTGAGGTTTGCAAACCCCATTTCCTTCTAACATAGTTACTAAATTGGCACCAGATAAAGTTCAACAGAATTCAAGAGGTGTTTATGAGAATGTAATGACTCTAGGCTGATGACTTGCTTAACTCTGCCCTCTCTCTCTCTCTCTGCCTTCTTTTCTACATCAGTACAAGCAAAACTTTTATATAGAGAGAAAGAACCCGTTTGTCAGAACATGTAAAGTTTTGTTGAGGCTTCTCGGAGCCCAGGGAGTTAGTGTAAAAGGCTGCTCTATGTGCATAAGAATTAGATGTTTATTCTAAAATTATTGACTGCATCACCTTCTAAAATTGAAGATGGCAAAGCAAGATTATTTCTCAAAAGTTGAAAAGCTTGCATGAGAATCAACCACAAAAAAACCCGAATATCTGATTCTTACACATACATTTGGATGTTTTCAGTATCATTCTACATCATCACAATCAATTATTCCAGCATCTAATATTAGCCACTAGTTTTAATAGGCCAGGATCTCCTTAACTACCATTATGTAGTGACTGAACACTTTGTAATTGTTGTTAATTCCATCCAGAGATGTTAAACGAGAATAGCAAACCATCATGTACGGTACATTATGGGTTTTGAGAATAAATTTGTCCCCAGCAATCTTAAAAATCAGGTTGCTTAACTGCAATCTACATATATTATGCAAATTGACCCGTAATTTCCGTAATTTTTCTAGAGGAGTGCAAGTTACAGTATGAACTTCTCGAAATAGTTTTTTCTTTACACTGTTATCTTTGTGATTTTTCATAGTTTATGCAAAATGAACAATGGAGTTACTATGTAATATAATCTATATGTTTTTTTGCTTCTAGGTGAAAAATTTAGAGAATTGTTGGATAAATTCCTAAGGGTTAACTTCAGCAAAGGTTGCCCACCCCTGTTTACAACTTTGAAATCTTTGTACTACAGTGCAGAAAAGGTCAGTTTTCTTATAGTCCCTGTATGCATGCACACATTTGTATATATTCTCTCTATATAAAAATGGATGTGTGTGTGTATGTATGTATGTTCCAGCATAACTCTGGAACGCCTCGAGCAATTCAACCAAACTTGGTATACAGATGACTTACTATCTGGAAACAAATACTGGGTGGGGGAGGGGGGAAGTAAGACACCCCTGGGGTCTGTGTCTGTGTCAGTGTGTTCCAGCATAACTCTGGAACGCCTGGGCCATTAAGGAGAGTGAGTGCGGCATCCTAGAGCAGCAATTGTTTGTGATGTCAGTTCGTTCGCAGCTTCCTCTGGAAAGGCAGCCATGATGTTCGCCCTCCAGTGGACCAATGGGGAAGCGCCTGATGGATTTGGGGCAAAGTGCCAGGATCGTAGACAGGATGGGAAAAAAGAGCGCATAGGAGAGGGAAAGGTTGGGGCAGGGATGATGGGCATGGAGTAGGGGGAAGAAAGGCCCTTCTCAATGGCTCCCTGTCAGACAAAGGCTTCGATGCCTATAAATACCTGGAACCGGTGGGAAAGTAGGTTCTTGTTTAAAAAAAAAACAAAGTCAGATTATACCACTCATTGTAACTTCAAGAAAAAGTATGGATGCATTAATTCTCACAATGGAAGAGTTGATGGAGCTAGCAGAGATGTCGAATGAGATGCTTAAAGAAAAGGATATGTTCCATTTTATGTTAACTTGGTACGCTTCTAGATTCTGTGCTCGAGACAAAAAAACAATGAAATTCTGACTTCAGGATTTGCCGATTAGATAAGTGTGTGATTGCAGAAATGGTTACTATATATGCTAAATATGCAAAAGTAAAAAAAAATTGAGACTGTAACGTTCATACCTTTATTCTACCGTGCTGAAAATATTTGAAAGTCAATGCTTTTTTTTAACCCCATACTTCTCACTCTCTCCACCCTTCTCCTTCTCCCATTTTTGCATTATCTTTATTTTTCCTTATTTTTTTACATTTTGATACATTGAATAAAATTTTAAGAAAAAAAAAGAAAGAATGAATGAAAATACCCAACATTTTATTTGGGAAAATAACTGCCGCAGAAAAAGACTCTACAGTAGATGGCAGCAAAGAGAGGCATGCAACTCTTAATCGCCATCTAGTGGTTTTCCAAAGAGGTGTTTTCAAGAATGTACAATAGCGAGTTGTACAGAAAGTACCTTACTGTTCTGTCAAGTTAAGAAATTGCAATGTGTGTTGTTCATTGAGTGATGCGCTTTATAGAGAGAATGAATGAATGTTAAATCAGACAGTAACCCCAGGAATATTTTAACACAGCTTTCTTAATTCTCTTTTGTAGATTTCAACAATCCAAGAGCTGGTAATTAGTTACGAAGCTTCTTTGAAAACCTGTCACATGTTTAGTCCAGATGGTAAGCTTCAGTGCTGAGGAACGTAGCTAAAATGCAAAGTTTAATGAGTGTAATCTGGACTGGTATATCTTCACAGGGGAATTTGTTTTCTTAAGAACCGAGCCTTTTGATAATCTGTACTTCTAGATTAAGCGTTGCGAATTGTTCTATGTGTGTTGCAGAAAACGGAGAGCAAGAACCGCCAACAACGCTGCTTTGGGTTCGTTATTTCCTTGCGCAGCATTTCGACAAGCTTGGCCAATTTTCCTTGGCATTGGATTACATCAACTCTGCTGTGACGAGTACTCCAACGTTAATAGAGCTGTTCTATTTGAAAGCCAAAATTTATAAGGTCACTGCCCTTCCTTAACTATCCCATATTCGGAATATGTGAATTTTGCTGTGTTTATATTTCATGTAACTTGATAATGCACTTAAAGACAAAGGTAGATAGTGAAGAGCAGGATGATTTGACTTGTAGAATAGAATAGGGTAGAGTAGGGTAGGTAGAATAGAGTAGAGTAGAGTAGAGTAGAGCAGAGTAGAGTAGAGTAGAGTAGAGTAGAGTAGAGTAGAATCAATACAGAGAAAATAGAACAGAAGGTTTCCATATTGGTTCATTCTTCATCCTAAAACTTTAGAATATATTCGGAGTTGCTCTTCTACCATTCCATATCTCCCTTCTTCCACAACAACCATTCCTCTCCTTCTCCCCTCTTACCCTTCCAAAAGATAATATGTGCGATAAGAATGGTTAAAGAGATTATACATTTATATATGTTTTATGAGAAATAAAAATAATAAACTTTTATATTAAAAAAAAAATAGAACAGAAGGATAGGATAGGATAGGATAAAAAAATAGGATAGGATAAGATAGTGTAAGATAGAGTAGAGTAGAATAAATAGAAAATAGAATGGAATGGGATAGGATAGGATAGGATAGGATAGAATAGAATAGAATAGAATAGAATAGAATAGAATAGAATAGAATAGAATAGAATAGAATAGAATAGAATAGAATAGAAAATATGGTATAGGATGGGATGGAATAGAATAGAATAGAAAATATGGGATGAGATGGGATGGGAGTGGAGTGGAATGGAACGGAACGGAACGGAACAGAATAATAGAATATTTATTGATTAAGTCATTTGACCTTGTAGAAAATATCAATGGGTTGATATCCAACACACAAATGTCAATTCAGAACAGAACATGATGTTAGAGTGCCAGTAACCTCTGAATCTGTAATATCAGGAAGAAAGGGAATTCAGATTTAGTTTTATACTGAAAAACCCAGGTTTGTTTTACACTCTAATGCTCTACAATTACGGATGTGATTTGTCAGCCGTGACAGTTTTCTAATTATGATCTTTTTTTAAATCAGTGTATTCCGAGTTTATTGTTACACCTAATGACATAGGCTAGAGAGGGCTGTAATTTTATCCTCCTCTAATGTTTTGAGCGAAAGGAAGGTTTTTTAAATGCTGCGTAGCGCCCTTCTTATTGAATGAAATGAAATTGAATATAGATTCCCTTGCCCCATAGCATGTAGGCAACCTCAAGGAAGCTGCCAGATGGATGGACGAGGCCCAGTCCTTGGATACGGCAGACAGATTCATCAATTCCAAGTGTGCAAAATACATGCTGAGAGCAAATCTGGTCAAGGAAGCCGAGGAGATGTGTTCCAAGTTCACACGGGTAAAAGAAAAATAATTATGTTATCACAAAAGGTCAATAGAAGTAAAGCTTGTTTTCTTTTTTTTTAAAGAATGCATCTGTTGTTATAAACTTTCTTACACTTTTCATCTCAAATACACTTTTGATATATTTACGGACGTCTGTTAAGCTTAAAGTGGCGCTTTTTTTTTAATTGAGTCTAAATAGAAGTAGTAATACATTTCTAGAAAAAACACGTTTCCTTGTAGTGTTTAAAACGTGGGACTACAACATAAAGTAGTTCATTAGAAATAATTCTGTTGCAAATATAATCTATTATATTATTCATAAAGTCGAACAATATAAAAATATTTATAGCAACTCTATTTTCTTTTTTTCTTTTTTCTTTTTTTTGACAAGTTTTATTAGTGCCCCCCCCCCCCAATACACCCACATATTTTTGGAACAGAGTATTTTTACAGGATATCTTAAACAGAATTAAGAGTGGTGCGGTAGCCTAGAGATGAAGCTCTCGCCTCACAATCGGGAGGCTGTGAGTTTGATCCTAGATAGAGGCAGATATTTCTCTCTCTGGGCACATTGAGAATTTATCTGCTGAACAAAACTCCGCACTGGTGACAAGAAGGGCATCTGGCCAGTAAAGACTCTGCTAGCTCCATTCAGTTGCCCAGACTCCACCCCGCAAGGGTGTCAGCATTCTGATGCTGCCATAAAAAGACGGGGCTTGACTTTTCACCTACTTATTTTCTCTGTAGATAATATCCCCTAGGAGATGGGATGGGAGGGGGACATTCCTGTGGGTTGAGGTCAGAAGCTGGGGAGACTGACTTAGAAGATGGCCAATGAGAAGATGAGAATTGGGGAACGGAAAGGGAAGGGTTTGGGGGTCAGAGGGTTAGTATCCGCTACGACGAAGTCGGGGCCAGATCTGTCGTACTCAATAAATGGAATATTTCAGCAAAGATTAATTGTTTGGGAGTGCAATTTATTTGAGATGACATCGAAACCTGACAAAGGGATTATGGGGTCGTTAAAAGAAGACAATCTTAAGTAGAATTAAGACTATTTCTAAAGTACTTTTCTTATTTTCCAGGAAGGGACTTCTGCCACGGAGAATCTCAATGAAATGCAGTGTATGTGGTTTCAGACAGAATGTGCCCTCGCTTTTCAAAGATTAGGAAAATACGGGGAAGCTTTGAAGCAGTGCCACGAAATTGAGAGGGTAAGTTGATCAACGGATGGGTTGGTTTTTTTCCTGATTATACCACTTCCCCTAATGAATGTGGGTTCAATTACTCACTGCCCAAAGAAAATCTACAAGGAAAGGATCCTGAATTTAAAAGAATCCCCACCACAAAAATAAAACCTGAACAGAAACAAAAAAGAATCGGGCACTATCACCGCGTGGTCAGCTCATCTAAGCAAACTTTTCTGATTTGGGCTTCAGTTTCTTGGAAAATACGCTTTGTTTTCCTTTCAAAGAAATGGCAGGGTTTGTAAAATTGTAAAAAGCCTCTATTTTTCTTTTCCCCCATGCTGGTTATAATGTTTTTAAGAGTTGCTTCCAGTGGTGGGTTTCAAAATTTTTTACTACCGGTTCTGTGGGCGTGGCTTGGTGGGCATGGCAGGGGAAGGATACTGTAAAATCTCCATTCCCACCCCACTCCAGGGGAAGGATACTGCAAAATCTCCATTTCCTCCTGATCAGCTGGGACTCAGGAGGCAGAGAATAGATGGGGGCCAGTCAGAATTTAGACTACTCTAGTCTACTGTATTCTATTTTCTGTTCTATTCTATTCTATTCCACTCTACTCTAGTTTAGTCTACTCTACTCTATTTTCTATTCTATTCTATTCCATTCCATTCCATTCCATATTCTATTCTATTCTATTCTATTCTATTCTATTCTATTGTACTCTACTCTACTCTACTCTACTCTACTCTACTCTATTTTCTTTTCTATTCTATTCTACTCTACTCTATTTTCTATTCTACTCTACTCTATTTTCTATTCTATTCTACTCTACTCTACTCTATTCTTAGCAGCGGGTTGGGCTAGAAGACCTCCAAGGTCCCTTCCCACTCGGTTATCCTGCCTTCTCTTGTGTGTTTCAGCACTTCTTTGAGATCACCGATGACCAGTTTGACTTCCATACCTATTGTTTGAGGAAGATGACCTTGCGTGCCTACGTCGATCTCTTGAGGTTAGAAGACGTGCTACGAAAACACGCTTTTTATTTCAAGGCGGCGCGATCAGCCATAGAAATTTACTTGAAGCTGCACGACAACCCCTTGGCCAGCGAGAACAAAGAGCAGGAAGTGAACTCAGGTATTTGGGCTTTCGCCATACAGGATCTGTATTCGCTTCCCAAAGGGGAATTCCAGAAATCAGGATTGTTTGGGTTTAAGAATTTCAAAGCCACCGTTCGCTTTGTTTTGAATTAAAACGTTTCAGCTTGGTGCAGGAATAGATCACTGTGCTTTTAGGTTTGGGGTTTTAGAGGGCAAATGTTTCATTCTCCAAACTAAGTAACCTTATCAGTGCACTGATGCTGTTACCTAGTTGAGTAATGAAACGTCTGCAAGAAAACAAACAAGCTCAGAGAGCACCAAGGACTCCACAGTTCCTCCTCCCCCTCTTCTCCACAAACCCAACTCCCTTCTAGCACTGATGCTATTACCTAATTGGGTAATGAAACGTCTGGAAGAAATCAACAAAGCCCAGAAAGGACCAAGGACCCCACAGTCGTCGTCGTCCTCCTCCTCCTCCTCCTCCTCCTCCTCCTCCTCCTCCTCCTCCTCCTCCTCCTCCTCCTCCTCCTCCTCCTCCTCCTCCTCCTCCTCCTCCTCCTCCTCCCCCTCTTCTCCACAAACCCAACTCCCTTCTAGCACTGATGCTATTACCTAATTGGGTAATGAAACGTCTGGAAGAAATCAACAAAGCCCAGAAAGGACCAAGGACCCCACAGTCGTCGTCCTCCTCCTCCTCCTCCTCCTCCTCCTCCTCCTCCTCCTCCTCCTCCTCCTCCTCCTCCTCTTCTTCTTCCTCCTCCTCCTCCTCCTCCTCCTCCTCCTCCCCCTCTTCTCCACAAACCCAACTCCCTTCTAGCACTGATGCTATTACCTAATTGGGTAATGAAACGTCTGGAAGAAATCAACAAAGCCCAGAAAGGACCAAGGACCCCACAGTCCTCCTCCTCTTCTTCTTCTTCTTCTTCTTCTTCTTCTCCTTCTTCTTCTTCTTCTTCTTCCTCCTCCTCCTCCTCCTCCTCTCCACAAACCCAACTCCCTTCTAGCACTGATGCTGTTACCTAGTTGGGTAATGCAACATCTGCAAAAAAAACAACCAAGCTCAGAGAGCACCAAGGAACCCTCTTTTCAACCCTGACCAATAAATATTCTCTTTTATCAGTAAATAAGAGTACAGGTAGCCCTTGACTTGCAATAGCAAAAGCACTTAGACTTATATACCGCTTCACTCTGCTTTCCAGCCCTCTCTAAGCGGTTTACAGATTCGACCTCTTGCCCCCCCCCCCCCCGCAACAATCTGGGTCCTCATTTTATCGACTTCGGAAGGACAGAAGGCTGAGTCAACCTTGAGCCGGTCAGGATCAAACTGCTGGCAGAGGGCAGAGTTAGCCTACAATATGGCAATACTGCATTAGATCATTTAATGGTTGTTCAAAATTAACAATAGCACTGAAAAAAGTTTTTCACACTTACGTAGGTGTGAAACGACTTGCTGTGTCCCCATGGTCACATGATCAGTTCAGGCGCTTGGCAACCGGCATATACTTATGACAGTTGCAGTGTCCTGTGGTTACACAATCCCCTTTTGTGACCTTCTGACGAGCAGTGGGGGAAGCCAGATTTGCTTAACAACCACTGCAGCAATTCACTTAATGGCCGTGGCCAGAAAGATCGTAAAACCGGGCAAAACTCCCTGAACAAACGTCTCAATTTAACGACAGAAACGTTGGGCTCAGTTGTTGGTCGTACATTGGGAGGGGGTACCCACCCGGGTCAAAAATCGAAAACGAAAAAATAATTCTGTTTTTTTCCTACAGAAAATCTTTCTGCCAAAGAACTGAAGAAAATGCTCAGCAAGCAGCGGCGGGCGCAGAAAAAAGCGAAACTGGAGGAGGAGAAGAAACACGCGGAACGAGAGCGGCAGCAGAAGAGTCAGAAGAAGAAACGAGACGAAGAAGAGGAGGAGACCAGCGGCCTGAAGGAAGAGTTAATTCCTGAGAAACTGGAAAGGGTAAAAACTCCACTTTTGCCTAATTCTAAGATGCTGAGATTGGTCGTCCTGCACGGTCTCCCCCGGAAACGAGGCAGGAGATAAATCTTATGTCAGGTTTCGAGGTCGTCTCAAATAAATTGCATTTCAAACAAAGTCTTTGATGAAAAACTCCCATTTATTAAGCATGACATTCTAACTCCGACTCCATCGTAGCCAATACTGACTTCCTGACCCAAAACCCTCCCTTTCCATTCCCCACTCCTCTGCACTCATTGGCCATCTTCCAAGTCACTCTACCCCTAATCTACTGCTCCAGCTCAAAGGAATTTCCTCCCTCCCATCCCATCTCCTAGGGGATATTATCTCCAGGGAAAATAAGTAGGTGAAAAGTCAAACGTCCCTTTCCAGACGCCTCCGCTTCTCCTTCTTATGTCAGCACTAGAGTAAATGCAGCTTGAAGTACTGACATCTTAACGCATAAAAAACTTAATTAGAGGCACTCCTCAATTTACGACAGTTCATTTAGTGACCGAACTGAGTGATGCGGTGGCCTAGAAGTGGAGCTCTCACCTCACAATCAGGAGACTGTGAGTTCGATCCTAGGTAGAGGCAGATATTTCTCTCTCTAGGCACAATGAGAATATATCTGCTGGGGGAAAAACTCCGCATTGGCAACAGGAAACACTCTGCTAGCTCCATTCAGTTGCCCAGACTCCACCCTGCAAGGGATTACGGGGTCATTAAATGAAGATGATGATGACTTAGTGACTGAAATTACCACGGCCCTTAAAAAAAGGAATATTTTTCACTCTTAACGGCCCTTGTGGCATCTCCATGGTCATCCCGTGATCGAAATTCAGACGCTTGTACCCACTGTTGTATAAAAGCAAAAAGTTGTGGCTGTAAGATTGCGATCTTCTCCTGTGCTAAAGAGAGTCAGAAGTCGGTGCTTTTTTCTTTCCTTTTCTCTTTTTTACACTATATTTCTGTTCTTTTCCCTCACCCTTTTCTTAGTTTTCCACTATTTTTCCTCTTTGTATTTTATACTTTGACAAACTGATAAAAAACCAAATATTATTATTTTTTTTTAAAAAAAAGTCAGACGCTTGGCAAGTGGCTCATATTTCTGAGGGTCGCAGCGTCCCCGGGTCACGCCATCCCCTTCCGCGACCTTCCGACGAATCAGCGGGGAAGCCAGGTTTGCTTAACAACGGTATGACTGACTTCAAACCTGCCGTGATTTGCTTAAATGCGGTGGCAAGAACACTCGTAAAATAAGGACAACGCTCACTTCACAACCGTCTCGCTTAGCGGGGAAATTTTTGGGCTCCGTTGTGGTCTTAAATCGAGGACTGTAAGTCCGATTGGCCGCGAGGCTCCAGGAGAGAAGCCTAAAAATCAAAGTTCTTTCTTCAGGATGGCGAAAGGCTAGGAAACAAATCCATTTTTATGCAAGCTTCTCCTGGGAACTGAGACATGGTCTGATTCTATCATGGTTGAGCTGATTTTGGGGACCGCCATGTTTTTTGGAGGGCATTTTAGAGGGGGCTGTATCTGCCCCACGATGTACTGGTCTACCCAATGCTAAGAGGAAACATGCCAGCAGTTTGGGGAGTGGTGTCAAGCCGGCCACACCCACTCAGTTGGCCACACCCACCTAATCGGCCACACACACCCTCCCCCCCTCCTCGAGGTCAACCACAGCCCTGATGCGACCCTCAACGAAATTGAGTTTGACACCCCTGCTTTAGAGCAAAGTTCCCCGGCATTTTTGGGTTGGCAGTGGGGAGAAGGGGGAAGAGGGTGATTTCATGGGAGGGGAGGTGCACTTGCGCGCATTCGAGCACCCGCAACATTTGCAGCAATGTTCACGCGAACGGGGCTGCAAATGCCCCCAACGAGGCTCGGCCATAGGCGTGAACATTGCTGCAAATTTTGTGGGTGCTCATACGCATGCATGCACGCCTGCCCCTCCCACGAAATCTTCCCCTCTGCCCCTGCTCTGGGCCGCCAACCCGGAAACGTCAATTAGGCCACAGCTCGGTAGTGGGCCACAGTCCACAGGTTGGGGACCCCAGTTTTAAAAGTTCTGATAAGAGAACCAGTTTCCCTTGTTAGTTTCCTTCCTTCCTCTTCCAGTTGGGAGAAGTTGTGTCTCGTCTCAACCAATTCCTATAACTTGGATGACGGTTGTAACTTTTAATCCCTAGATAAGAGCTGAGGAAGGAATACTAGGTTTGCTATCGACGTAAGGCCGCAATGGAGCCCAAAATTTCGGTTGCTCAGCGAGACAAGTTTTGCCCTATTTTACGACCTTTCTCACCACAGTTGTTAAGTGAATCCCTGCAGTTGTTATGTAAGTACCACGGTTGTTAAGTGAAACTGGCTTCCCCGTGGACTTTGTTCGCATGAAGGTCGCAAAAAGGGATCACGTGACCCTGGAGATCGCAACTGTCATCAGTACATGCCAGTTTCCAAACCTCTGAATTTTGATCACCTGTCCACGGGGAATGCTGCAATGGTCCATAAGTGTGAAAAAGGGTCGTAAGTCATTTTTTTCAGTACCATGGTAACTTCGAACGGTCACTAAATGAATTGTTATAAGTGGAGAGTTACCTGTAGATTAGAACCAAGAAATCGGATGTCTCCTGAAGTGATGGAGAACTTCAACCTTTCTATCCTGTTTGACGTCTCTCTACCCTAGGAGCAACGCTACTCAAACGTTACGAAAAAGGGGGAAAGTGCAAACACTCCAGCACCAAATTATGACGAGCTTACTCCTTGAAATTCTTTTCACACGCTCTGGTTTGTAACCTACTCGCTTTTCTGTTGTTGAGACAGGTGGAAAATCCCTTGGAGGAGGCAATTAAATTCCTTATACCTCTGAAGAACCTCGCGGCCGACAACATAGACACCCATCTACTAGCCTTTGAAATATATTTCAGGAAAGGTAAACTGCGTGCAGTTGTAACATGGGAGAAGGAGATGGTTTTGTAACGCGGATGTATGTACTATGCATACTCTCTCAATTTTACATTGTGATCAACGTGCATGTCATTTTTTTAGCATCTGAAATTATCTGTACAGAATACAGGTGGAAGTTTATTTATTTATTTGTTTGTTTGTTTATTTATTTATTTATTTATTTATTTATTTATTTATTTATTTATTTATTTATTTATTTATCAAATTTCTATACCGCCCTACTCCCGAAGGACTCAGAGCGGTGAACAGCCAAGATAAAATACAGATAATACAAATATTAAAAAATCCCTTAAAATTATTAAATATTTTGGCTGAAACACAGATTAAAACACCCAATTTATAAAATCACATGAATTAAAAATTTAAAAGGAGAGTTAGTTCTAGGTCGGTTTAATGAAATCTATTTTAGATAGCGCTATAATGGTCAGATAGGTTTCGCTTCCTGCGTAAGTGCATTAATCCTGAAGAAAGATGCTTGGCTGCCATGTAATGTACATAATTTCTTTAATCTGTGTAATTTATATAGTCCAGCTCAACAAGCAGGCCTCCATATCTGTCTGTCCCCCGCTCTCTCTCTCTCTCTCTCCCTTCCTCCCTCTCTCTCTCATCATCCATCTATTATCTATATCTATTCATCAATCTAATCTATGTATGTATCTTCTATCATGTATCATCTATCTATATTTATCTTCTATCTATCATCTACATCTATCTGTCTATCTCTTCTATCAATCTAATCTATGTATCGTCTATCCATCTATATATATCATCTATGTATTTTCTATCATCTATTAGATAATAGATAGAGAATGATATATATTTATCTTCTATCTATCTATCTATCTATCTATCTATCTATCTATCTATCTATTTTTTTATCTAATCTATCTACTATCTACTATCTATATCTACTGTCATCTATATCTATCTACCTACCTTCTATCTACCTATCAATCTAATCTATCTATGTATCTTCTATCATCTATTTATCATCTATCTATTATCTATCTTCCTATCAATCTAATCTATGTTTCTATCATGTATCATCTATCTATATTTATCTTCTATCTATCATCTACATCTATCTATCTCTTCTATCAATCTAATCTATGTATCGTCTATCTATATATATCTATATATTTTCTATCATCTATCATCTATTAGATAATAGATAGAGAATGATATATATCTATCTTCTATCTATCTATCTATCTATTTATTTATTTATCTAATCTATCTACTATCTATACTATCATCTATATCTATCTACCTTCTATCTACCTATCAATCTAATCTATCTATGTATCTTCTATCATCTATGTATCATTTATCTATTATCTATCTTCTATCAATCTAATCTATGTATCTTCTATCTATCATATATTTATTATCTATCTATTATCTATCTTCTATCTATCAATCTAATCTATGTATCATCTATATATATATCATCTATGTATTTTCTATCTATCATCTATTAGATAATAGATGATCTATATCTATTTATCTAATCTATCTATCTTCTATCTATCTCTCTCATCTATCATCTATATCTATGTATCTTCTATCTATCATCTTATTATCTACTATCTATCAATCTAATCTATCTCTATCTTCTGTCTATCTCTATCTATCATCTGCTTATTGAACTGAACTATATAAATTACATAGATCACAAAAAAAATTTAAGGATTTTTTTTTAAAAATGTTCATTTTTCTAATTAGCTAAGTCTCTGAATTTTCATCACCTGACCACAGGGATGGTACGGTCATAAGTCACTTTTTTTCAGGGCCGTTGTAACTTCAAATGGTCACTAGATGACCCGTTATAAATTGAGGACTATCTATAGTGAGTACCCTGGATCTGTTTTCCTGTTGTAAGCCCCTTCCCACGCGGAATTGATATCAATTGCATAGCCTTATTTAAAATAATAAAATCGCATTTTTTTTTCTCTGTTTCATCCAGGAAAGTTCCTGCTAATGTTGCAGTCCGTTAAAAGGGCTTTTGCTATCGGTGGTAACAACCCCTGGCTACATGAATGTTTGATTAAATTTTCCAAGTGTGGTAAGTGCAAAATAAAACTGGCCCCTTTGCCGTAAAATTCTGCTGAGTTTCCTAAAAATACAATCAACAGCACGTCTGAATCCTTATATTCCTAGTGTCGAATCACAGTAATTTGCCAGAAATCGTGAACAAGGTCCTTACGCAAGAAATGGAGAAGATTTTTATTAGCAAAGATTTGGAAAGTTTCAACGAAGAATTTCTCAAGCGTAATTCTACCTCTGTACGGCACCTGCTCTCAGGTATGTATCAACAGGTGTGTTTAAACACCGATGTGCTGACAAACCTACATATTATCACTACAGGAATAAAGTTGTATGCAAGAGAGCAGGCACAACACAATCTCCCGTAAGGCAAAATTTTGCAAATTCATTTCCATTTTGTTGTACAGGCAGTCCTCGATTTACGGCTACAATTCAGCCCAGCCTTTATGTTGCTAAGTGAGACTTTTGGTTAAGTGAATTCTGCCCCATTTTACGACATCTCCTGCCGTAGTTGTTAAGTGAATCTTTGCAGTTTTAAAGTTAGTAACCCAGTTGTTAAATGAATCTGACTTCGCTGGTCAAAAGACACAGCAACCGTCATAAGTACATGCCAGTTGCCAAGCATCTGAATTTCAATCACATGATCATGGGGACACTGCAACGGTCACAAATGTGGAAAACGGTCGTAAGTCACTTTTTTCAATACCGTTGTAACTTTGAACGGTCACTAAACAAACCATTGTAAGTCAAGGACTACCTGTATTGTAAAATTCAGGGTCACGAACCTAGATTGAGCAATAAAGAAGCTAGATTATCTTTTGATTTAATTTACATGATTTCTGATGAATACACCGATCTTAATTTTGTCTTCCCATTCCAAGAGAGAGAGAGAAAGAGAAGGAAAAATATGTTTTTGTGTTGTTGTGACTGCCTTTTAATTTAGTAATCTCAAGAGTTTGGTCAATAATGTGAGTGGTACGGTGGCCTAGAGGTGGAGCTCTCGCCTCACAATCAGGAGGCTGTGAGTTCGATCCTAGGTAGAGGCAGATATTTCTCACTCTGGGCACAATGAGAATATATATCTGCTGAACAAAACTCCGCATTGGTAACAGGAAGGGCATCCGGCCAGTAAAACACTCAGCTCCATTCAGTTGCCCCGACTCCACCCCGCAAGGGATTATGGGGTCGTTAAAAGAAGATGAAGAGTTCGGTCAATAATGCCATCAGAGGCAAGATCTTTTTCCACGTAATAAAAATCTCTGATACTTGTATTCCAGAACGGCGATAATAGCATCTGGCAAATAAATATATTCCTCTAATGCCTAATAGATAAGATCGAACGTCTTCCATTTTTAAAAATCTTAATATACTCCTCTGTGTGATTGTTTCAAATGGATTAATATAAAGTATAATGGGCTGCAGCCACTAAAAACCTGTTTTTTTTTTCTTTATATAAAAGGAACATCCTTTTCTTTTAATAAGCTGCTTTTTTCCCTCTCTTGGAGGTGCCAAAATGATGTATTTCCTGGATAATTCAAGGCAAGAGAAAGCAATCGCCATTGCTACTAGACTCGACGAAGCCATGAGAGACAGAAACGTGAAGGTAAAAATAAGGTTTTTCCCCTAGTTTGGGGGTCCCAAATAGCACATCCTTTCAATAGATGTTTGATTCTCTCATTCTCTCTCTCTCTCTCTCTCTCTCTCATCATCCATCTATTATCTATCTATCTATCATCTATCTATCATCTATCTATCTATCTATCTATCTATCTATCTATCTATCTATCTATCATCTATCTATGAGAGACAGAAATGTGAAGGTAAAAATAAAGTACCAGGGAAATCAGGAGATTCAGGCAGTTCAAATGGTTATAAAGATTTATTGCAAGCTTAAGGTGTCTACAAGAATCTGGCCAACTAACAGTCAAGGGAAATGAGCGGGAGATAAGATAGGAATTCAAAATGGGCTGGGCTTAGCTCTCTTGCGGACGCTCAGGGACTTGTGACTTATGACGTGTTTAACACCTCCCTCCGGCTCAGCCTGGTCATCTCCTCTACAGGTAGTCCTCGACTTATGACCACAGCTATTTTTGTCATATTTGTCCCTCGGCGTTACCTTCTCACAAAGCTGAAGAAAGAAAAACAATTGACAAAAAAATATTTTATCTCCATTTGGACGGTGTTTGTAATTTCCATTTTGGATCTTACAATTCCATTCATAGTCCTTGACTTACAACCACAGTGGAGCCAAAACTTTCTGTTGCTAAGTGAGACATTTGTTGAGTGAGTTTTTCCCCCATTTTACGACCTTGTCTGCCATTGTTGTTAAGTGAATCAGTGCAGTTGTCAAGTTAATAATGGTTATTAAGTGAATCTGGCTTCCCCAATGTCTTTCCTTGTCACAAGGTCACAAAAAGGGATCATATGACCCTGGGACACGGCAACCGTCATAAATATGAGTCAGTTGCCAAGCTTCTGAATTTTTATCATGTCAGCAAGGGGATGCCACAACAGTCATAAATGTGAAAAACAGTCTTAAGTCACTTTTTTCACTGCCGTTCCAACAGTCACTAAACGAACTGTCGTAAGTGGAGGACTACCAGTATTAAATCTGATGAAGAATTCTGCTTTTGACGCTTCTGCTCATGTGTTAATCTGCAGATTTTAACGACGGTTTTGGATTTCTTGCGTGACGGCACCTTTGGCGAATGCCACAGCCAGAGCGAGGCGTATCGGACCGCGTGCCACAAAATGTTCCCTTTAGCGACGGCCTTCATGTCTCCAACCAGTGACGAGGACGGTTGCTTTGCCCCCATGAATCATATGGCCATCAATCATGAAGTGCTGACCAATGAGATTTGAAACAGAAGGCGGGACTAGCTCCTAACAGTCCAGGGATCATCCGGGATCTTCCGGCTGGATCTCATCGGAACCCACTCAGCTGTCCAACCCGGGAAACTGGAGGCAAATCTACTGTGCTGAAACTCCTTTTTTCCCTCAACAAGAGCTGCCGATATTAATATAAACAGCCTTTTTTTTTTTTTTTTTTGCATAATACTGGTTGTGTTTATACTTTGTACAGCTATAAATCTTTCTATTCTGAATCGTCGACCCATAAATTCCATTGAATATGCCAATAAATACGATCACTTCTATCAAAACGTGTTGGATGGCTTTGCAAGGAAGGTGTCCATCTGAGGAGAATCTGAGAAGAGGCCGCCATCTTGTCTGTGTCACCATCCGTGGAAAGTCCTGCATGTGGAAGTTAACAAACCAGGATAAATATAGCCTCGACACATATTTTTCATCGGTTTTATGTTTCGGTGGTGTCCTTGGTGCTCCCTGAACTGGGTTTTTTTCTTGCAAGACATTTCATTGCCCAACTAGGTAACAAACACAGGGCAAAACCCCTCTCCCTTCTTGCATTGATGACGTTACCTAGTTGGGTCGTGAAACGTTCTGCAAGAAAACCACCAACCTCAGAGAGCATCAAGGACCCTTTCATTTCAACCCTGAGCTACAAATATTATTTTCCATTTCTTTCAAAGCATGGATCGTGATGGGTACTGGCAGAGTTTTGTCAGTTTCCTAATAGTATTGTGTGGAAATTCTGATTTATTGGAAAAGCGCTTTCGGATTTATAAAATGGAGAATGTGTTTTTTAAAGCTGTAAATTATTTTGGTTCACAATGATTCTTTTCAACGATCCATTAAACATTTAATACCATTAAGTTGCCATTACAACGATTAAGTTACCTTTTTTATTAGGAATTTTAAAAAAACATTTCACTTCCAAAACAGAAGGGAGAGAATTAACGGAGAATGAGGTCGTAATAATAACGGTGAGCTACATTAAAATGTTCGAGAAAGGAATCAGAAGCCAATAGTCGGAAAAAAATATTGTTGTATTACATGCTGTAAAGCTGTTAACGTTGAGTAAGGTTATTTTTTTTTTAAAAGCACAACTTCGTCTAATTATACATTGCATTTCATCTTTTTTCCCCCGTTTATTTTTTTATAAGTTAACGTACCTGCACTTCACGTATAACATATCAATGTTTTGTTTCAGTTTTAAATGTTTTTCCCCCCCTCTTCAGGAGATAAATAAATATTCCTGAAAATGAAATAAATATTCCTGAAAAGAAAAGTCACTGTGGCTTGTATAAAAAAATCTTTTGTTTTGAAAAAAAAAAAATAATGGAACCAGTTTGTTTTCAATTTTTTTTTGAGTAATGTAAATATTTAAATGACGGAGGTCCTATGCAAAATTTAAAAAGGGAAGTTTTACCAAGATGTCATGAAGACAATCTCCTTTGTCATTTACTTAGGATCGATAGTTGAATGAAAACTTTACTGTAAAGAGTTCAACAATGTAATGCTGTAATAAATTATTTTGTACACTTGCTGCTGACGTTGGGTGTTTATAACCAACCGAATATGGTATTTTAAATTCTACAATTGCATTACAGTGCAATTGTACTCAAAATAACAATAACCAATTTAATCTGTTTTAATATACAGGCGCTCCTCAACTTACGACCATAATAGAGCCCAACATTTCCATTGCTAAGCAAGACAATTGCTACGTGAATTTTGCTCCATTTTACGATCTTTTTTGCCACACTTGTTAAATCACTGCAGTTGTTAAATTAGCAACACAGTTGAAAGTGAATCTGGCTTCCTCGTTGAGTTTGCTCATCAGAAGGTCGCAAAAGGAGAACACATGTGTTAAGGAATTCGCAGAGTAACCCTTGAATAGCAAGGGTGTGTACATGAAAGCGATTGAGAGTAGGTACGAATAAACACAGTCAACACACAGATACACCCAGTTGTGTTTACTTTCAGGAAATAGTAAGGCACAGTCCAATAAACAGTCCAGGTCATACATACATAAAGCAGGAGATAGCAAAACGACAGTCCAGGGATAATCCAATAACAAAGTCTTCTTACCAGTCATCGTCGTCATTCACAAGAAACAGTTCTTCTGGATTTGCAAATAGTAGCATACAGAGATATAAGAACAAGAACAGCAAAGAAACAAACCATGTTTCTAGCTCCCTCTTAAGGAGATTGGCTACAGAGCTAACCAATCAGGACACAGTATGATGCAATACAGCAGTCTTAAAGCTATATTGATGGTTTATATATTCCCAACCCAACAAGGTAGGTAATACTCATTTCCTAACAACGTGACCCTGGGACACTGCAACTGTCATAAGTACATGCCAGTTGCCAAGCCTTTGCATGTTGATCACATGACCGGGGGGGATGCCACAACAGTCGTAAGAGCGAGAAAGTCACTTTTTTTGGTGCCGTTGTAACTTTGGACAGTTACTAAGTGAACTCTTGTAAGTTGAGGACTACCTATAATTACATTGTATTGTTGCCCAGTGGCCGTATCTTGGTTAATGACAGGACTTTTCATTTTACAGAAACACCCCCATCCCATGTAGATATACATCAAAGTTTTTCTTCTGGAATAGATTGTGGATTAGATGTTGTGTCAATCAAAACTTTTATCAGGTCATGGACAAGCATAAAGGAGGGTGGAATATAAACTTTTTTTAAAAAAGCTTGAAAACAAATTACATATTTAAAAAAAAAAACATTAAAAGAACTATAAAATAAATAACCATAAATTTACAGGGAGCATCAAAAACATAAACACAACCTCTTTCCCCACAAAAGTTCATTCAAAATGTTTAATATTTATTTATCAAATCTGTACACGAAGGCAACTCTAGGTGACTTACAGACATTCAATAAAACAATCTAAAACGTTAAAACGATAAGGATCTCAAATTTAATTTATTCATATTAATTAAAATAAAACTCAGCAGAATGGAAAGGGAGGGAGCGCAGAGATAGATGATAGATAGATAGATAGATAGATAGATAGATAGATGATAGATGATAGATTAGATAGACAGATAGATAGATGATAGATAGATAGATAGATAGATAGATAGATAGATAGATAGATAGATAGATAGATAGATATAGATAGATAGATAGATGATAGATAGATAGATATTAGAGATGGATGGATGGATGGATGATAGGATAGGATAGATGATCGATAGATGATTGGATGGATGGATGGATGGATGGATGGATAGATGATAGAGATAGATGATGATAGATATGGATGGATGGATGGTTGATAGGATAGGATAGATGATAGAGATAGATGATGATGGATAGATGATGGATGGATGGATAGATGATATAGATAGATGATAGATATGGATGGATGAATGGTTGATAGGATAGATGATAGAGATAGATGATTGATGATGATGGATGGATGGATAGACAGATGATAGAGATAGATATGGGGTTTTTTTTAAGTGTATTTTTTTCATGTTAATTTTGTGTAACTTGTTTTAGCTTTTTTAAAAAAATTATTTCCTTATATCCCACCTTCGTTATGCTGGCTCTATGACCATCATAAAGATTTGGTGGATAACTAATGCCTCACCTCCACTGGGACATCTAAAGGTGGCCCATTTATCATTGGAGACCTTTTAGATGTCAGAGAGGCCTCAAAGGTTCGAAGGAGGGAATCGTCCAGGGCTGAAATGTAAGGAATACTGAAGGACTGAAGTGGTGTCATTGCAAGCCTTCTTCTGGAGATATTGTCTTCATCTGCTCTATTTCTCCACTAGAGGGAACATGACTTCTTCGGTTGGAAAATCTCTCCAACAACTAACATATATATGTTACCTGGTTTGGAAAATGAAACGTCTGCAAGAAAACAAGCTCAGAGAGCACCAAAGACCCCTCAACTAAAAATATAATTTGTAATCCCATCAAGCATAATTAGATCCTCCAAATAGACTTTGTGGTAGGGGAAGGAATATTTGCAAAATAACCATTATTCTACCTCCGTCTTCAGTAAAGGTACATTTGAGATCCTTCTACTCACAACGTGGATATATCGTTCTCTGTGGGAAAGTAGAATGGGACACATTACGTGAAGTTCTAGGTGAAAATGGTGAAGCTCTACATGAAAAAGTAGACCAGTACCTGGTAGATGACTTTTTGTGTGAAAGTTAAAAACTTTGATGTGAAAAAACTAGAAAGATACATAAGAGTCCACCTTACTTAAGTGCTCAGAAAGGGAAGAGAGGAGAAGAAAAGGAAAAGGAGAAAGGAAGAGAAATGGGGAGGGAAAGGAAAGGAAGAAGGAAGAGAAGGGAAGGGAAGGAAGAGGGAAGAGAAAGAAAGGAAAGGGAAGGGAAGGGAAGGAAAACGAGAAAGGAAGAGGGATGGGAAGGAGAAAGGGAAAGGAAGACGGAAGAGAAGGGAAGAAGAGAAAGAAAGGAAAGAAGAGAAGGAAGAGGGATAGGATGGTGAAAGGGAAAGGAAGAGGGAAGGGAGGCTAAGGGAAGGAAAAGAGGAAAGGAAGAGGGAAAAGAAGGAGAAAGGGAGGAGAGAAGGGAAGAGGAAAAGGAAGGGGAAAGGAAGAGGAAAGGGAAGGAGAAGGGGAAAGGAAAAGGAAGAAAGTGGAAGGAAAGAAGAAGGGAAAGGAAGAGAAGGTCAAAGGGAATAGGGAAGAGGAGAGAAGGAAGAGGAGAAAGGAAGCGCAATGGGAATGGGAAGGAGAAAGACAAAGAAAGATGGAGGGGAAGAGTAGGCAAAAGGGAAAAGAAGAGGGAAGGGTAAAGGAAGAAGCCCCTCTAATCCATCCCTATTTTTAATGCTTCCTGCACACTGTAAAAAGTGGAAGGAGAGACAACGCCTGTCCACCAAGCAGTTAACCCTCCAAAGTTGTCAAGTCAAGAAGCACAACCAGAAAACTCCCTCGACCTTTGTTGCAACGTTGCATTGACAGAACGTTGCGAGACTTCCTGCCTTTCTCCTCCTCCCTTTTTCTTTCGTTACTCTCCAGAAAAACTAGGGAAGATCCTTTGTGAAAGCCCCCCCTTGCTCTCCCCCCTTCTTGTGGAGCCTGAGATAGTAGTTTGCACAGGACGTTCTACGGTAAGTTACAATCTCTCCCTTCGGCCTCCCAAGGCCGTTCCCGCAGACCACAATACCAAGATAAGATGGCAGCAAAAATTTTGTATCACTGCCTAGTTTTATCCCACTCAAGGACGGATGCGTCACCCCCTTAGCTGGGTCAGGGAGGGGGATTTGCACAATTTAGGCAGAGGGTTTTGTTTACCTGAGCTTTCCCCAGTTACCTGCTCAGGGCCAGGGAGCTGTTAAGTTTGTGCAAAGAGAAATAGATGGACAGGAAGAAATACTTCTTACTTATGGGGTGGGGATGCTTTCCCTGGAGCTACAACGGTTGCAGGAACTGGGTATGTCTAGTTTGATGAAAAGAAGGACTAGGGGAGACATGATAGCAGTCTTCTAATACCTCAGGGGCTGCCCCAAAGAAGAGGGAGTCAAGCTATTCTCCAAAACACCCAAGGACAGGACAAGAAGCAATGGATGGAAACTAATCAAGGAGAGAAGCAACTTGGAATTAAGGAGAAACTTCCTAACAGTGAGGACAATTAACCAGTGGAACTGCTTGCCACCAGAAGTTGTAAATGCTCCAACACTGGAAGCTTTTAAGAAGAGGTTGGACAACCATTTGTCTGAAGTGGTATAGGGTTTCCTGCCTAAGCAGGAGGTTGGACTAGAAAGAATAATCTTTCTTGCTTGACCTGCAGTTTGGCTGCAATTGCTTCTTTGAAACGGAAACAACTTTTCTGGGGTTGTTTTTTGGTTTTCTTTTGGAGACTCTGGTTTTTGGGAGACGCTGATTACAGTTTTGCATGAGCCGAACGGAGCAATAACTAAAACTTCCCCTGCAGGGAAAGGAGGGAGGAAAAAGTAGAAAATAAATTATGTTGGCAATAAATTACGACTTGACCTTCCTGTAATTTAATAATTTAATAATGCTACCAACCTGCCTTCCATTGAGGACCTGTGTACTGCATGAGTCAAAAAGAGGGCTGTGAAAATATTTAAAGACCCCTCGCATCCTGGACATAAACTGTTTCAATTCCTACCCTCAAAACGACGCTATAGAGCACTGCACACCAGAACAACTAGACACAAGGAGAGTTTTTTCCTGAAAAACAAATAATTCCCACAACACTATCAAACTATTCACTAAGGCTGCATTACTATTATTCTTCTCTTCCTTTCTAGTATCTATCTCTTCCCACTTATTACTATAACCATGTTGCTTGTATCTTTCAATTTATATTGTTTTTATGTTTCCCAGTATGATTTGATAGCATATTAGTAACCTTGACTATCACTAAGTGTTGTATCTTTTTATTCTCGATGAATGTATTTTATTCTCCTTATGTACACTGAGAGCATATGCACCAAAGACAAATTCCTTCTGTGTCCAATCACACTTGGCCAATAAAGAATTCTACTCTATTCAATATACATTTCTCTTTGTATTTTGACTCTTCCTTATTTGGTCCTTCCCTTTTGTCTATCTACTATTGATCTTTGTTGACCTATGTCTGTTCTTTGTTTCCATCATATTATATTTGGTCATTTTGTTTACTTCCTATTGCTTCATCTCTTTCCTATCTTTCAACCAACTATACCACTTTTCCCATACTAAGTAAAAGTCATTTTCTTCCCTATTTTGTAATTCCTTTGTGAGTCTATCTAATTCCACACATTCCATAATTTTATTGATTACTTTATCTGGTGTTGATATATCACTACTCTTCCAGTGTTGCGTGTATAGTATTCGTGCTGCTGTTATCATATGTATAATTAAATAGGTTATTTCTTTTTCATAGTATCCATTCACTATGCCTAATAAGAAGCTTTCTGGTCTTAGTTCTATCTTTTGGTGTGTTATTTCCTCTATTTGTATTTTGATCCTTTGCCAATATTGTTTCGCCATTGGGCAGGTCCACCACATATGATAATAGGTGCCTTTGAATTCTATCCTAAGAATTCTACTCTATTCTATTACGCCATTAATTCTGGAGGTTTCACTTCCATTGAATTGCAGATGCCCCAGGCGCTTGATAAAGTCAGATGCCTCTTGTTGGGAAGTGTTGGCCAACAGTTGAGGATCTAACCAAACACACTCTTTGCCTTGTCTGTTTTTTTTTTTTTTTAGCAATTGGATTAGATAAAGAGACACTTAAACAATACTTGGAGAGATTTCTCCACTCTTCCGTGACTCCGAAGCTGACTTTATCGGTTCTGACCAGAACTGGATGTTACAGGACATGGAGGAACTCTGATCATGGATAAAGGCAAGAGCATGTAGAGGGCTGCTAGGAGGAAACCCCTGGGAAAATGTTTCTTCTGAGTGCCGTCCTCAAAAGGACCAATCCTGATGAGCTGAAGGATGCATTGGAGCTTCTATCGTAGTCCCACTTCATTAAACTTTAAACTAGAATTCCTCAAGAGTGCTACAAGGGATCATATAGAAGAAGTCTCAAAGGTGCTTTGATCCAAAAGTCAACTGGACTTTCTTGGGGAGGTTTTCCCCTCCTTGAAAAGGTTTCGCTTCTCACCTGAGAAGCTTCTTCAGTTCTGGAGAAGATGTGTGGAACTGGAGAAGCTCCTTGGATGAGAAGTGAAATGTTTTCAAAGGAAAAAACAACAACAAGAAAGTCCAATTGCCTTTTTGGAAAGAGCACATTGGGGGCAACCACGACCTGGACGATGGAGAATGGACATTATAGGAGAAGGTTTTTCAAGCACGCTTCCACCAAAATATTTAACTCTTTCAAGGTTCATTCCAACCCACATTGTCCTATCAGCTAATCCTAATGGGCAACCTTGTTCGTCCAGCGTTGTTGCTGGGTGCACTTCTCGATGCATGGAGCCGCTGAAGAAGGGAGTTTCTGTTGGGGGGGGCTGCAGTCCCAGGACGCAGATTTCAGGGTTCACACACAAAAGGCTGCACCCTCCAAGCTCCTCCTCTCCCTCCTCCCCCCCCCCGTTCTCCAAGCCCTGAAAACCTTGCAAACCTTGCGACTGGTTGTGGAGATGCCCATTTAGCACTAGTGGTATCCTAGGAGAAAGGCTCACTTAGACGGAGGAGAGGTAGGGTGAGAGGACATTCCAGCCTTCCTCCTCCTCCTCCTTTCTTTTTTCCTCCTCCTTTTTTTTTTCTCCTTTTTTCCCTCCTCCTCCCCTCCTCCTTCTCCCCTCCTCCTCTTCTTTTACCTTTCCCTCCTCCTCCTTTCTTTTTTCCTCTTCCTCCTCTCCTCCTCCTTTTTCTTTTTTTCTCCTCCTCCCCTCCTCCTCCCCTCCTCCTCTTCTTTTACCTTTTCCTCCTCCACTCTTTTTTCCTCCTCCTCCTCTCCTCCTCCCTCCTCCTCCTCTTCTTTTTCTTCTTTTTCCTCCTTCTCCCTTTCTCCTCCTCCTCTCCTCCCCTTCTTTTACCTTTTCCTCCTCCTCCTTTCTTTTTTCCTTCTTTCTTTTTTCCTCCTCCTTTCTTTTTCCTCCTTTCCTTTTTCCTCCTCCTCCTTTCTTTTTTCCTCCTCCTCCTCTCCTCCTCCTCCCTCCTCCTCTTTTTCTTCTTTTTCCTCCTTCTCCCTTTCTCCTCCTCCCCTCCTCCCCTTCTTTTACCTTTTCCTCCTCCTCCTTTCTTTTTTCCTCTTCCTCCTCTCCTCCTCCCCTCCTCCCCTTCTTTTACCTTTTCCTCCTCCTCCTTTCTTTTTTCCTCCTCCTTTCTTTTTCCTCCTTTCTTTTTTCCTTCTCCTCCCCTCCTCCTCTTCTTTTACCTCCTCCTCCTCTCCTCCTCCTCCTCCTCTTTCTAGGCGGTGACAGCAGCCAAAGGCAGCGGCGCAGCGCTCTCGCCTTCTGCCCGGCTCTCCAGCTCGGCCGCCGATGCCATGAAGCCTTTCAAAGCGCAGAAGACCCCCGGAGGCCAAGGTGAGTCGGGGGATTCCGCGGGACTAGGAGGGTCCCGCTGCTGCCCCCGTGCAAGACGAGAAGACGCTCGGGGGCGCGGGGTTGGCGATTCCGCCCAGTAGAATCTCTCTCTCTCTAGTACGGGACCCCCGGACTTCTCCCCACTTTGCTTGTCCCCTCGCTGGAGACAAAGGAGTGGCCGGGGGAGGAAGACCAGGGAGGAAGACCCCCCCCAGGAGACCCTCGCCTCTAAATCTGTCTTTAGGTTGCATTCGCACGATACGCGAATTAAGGATCCGGAGGGGGCTGCAGACTCAACACGTGAACGCAGATCCTTCATCATTGACCCAGGTTCAGGGCTGCGGAGAAGCCAGTTCAAGCTCTCCCAGCCATTCAGTGGGTGGTGTGAAGGGGTGCTGTTGGGGGGGCTTTCACCCAAGGTGCTTCACCTGGAGACTGGAGAGGTCTTCTTTTGAGGTTCACTCAATGCCTTGAACCGCCCACTCGCCAAAAGGGTTGACTTATCGTCCCAAGTCTTCCTTTTGTAGGCTCAGTCAGAAGGTGCAACCTCACCTTAGATCTTGGCTTTGGTCTCCACGGCTGTGTAGTCCACCCTGAACACCTGAGAGCAAGAGTTGCAACTCCAGAGGTTGTGGGAGCGCCAACGTTGAAAATTTTTAACAAAGAGATTGGACAACCCTTTGCCTGAAATGGCACAGGTTCTCCTGAGCAATGGGACAGCAGGTTTCCTCAGAAGGGGGTTTCCTCAGCAGGGAGGTGGACTAGAAGATCTCCAAGGCCCCTTCCAATTCTGTTATTCTGAAGATCTCCTTTTTCAAGAGGCAAAGTGGACTTTCCTGGTTTTTCTTTGAAGGCGTTTCGCTTCTCATCCAAGAAGATCTTCTGAAGAGCTGAAGAAGCTTCTTGATTCACACTAGACTAGACTAGACTAGACTAGACTAGACTAGACTAGACTAGACTAGACTAGACTAGACTAGACTAGACTAGACTAGACTAGAATAGAATAGAATAGAATAGAATAGAATAGAATAGAATAGGATTCTTTATTGGTCAAGTGTGATTGGGCACACAAGGAATTTGTCCTTGAGGAGAAGATGAGATGCAAGTTCCTCTGCGGACAGCAAGTTATTCTGCTTGACACACCCTTCAGAAATCGTTTAGAGTTCAGAAGAGATGGATCCAAAGAAGACCATCAACACTGAAGGGCAGATGCATCACTTTGTAGACCAAACCCATCCTTGTTCTGGCTCCCAGAAGTTTCTTCAGCTCTTCAGATGATCTTGTTGGATGAGAAGCGAAACGTCATCAAAGAAAAACAAGAGCTGCCTCTTGAAAAACTTATTTTGGGACAGCCATGACCTGGATGACTTGAGAATCTCCACAGACATCCTTTTGAAAATGTTTCACTTCTCATCCAAGAAGCTTCTTCTGTTCTAGAGAAGCTCTGAAGCTTCTGAAGAAGCTTCTTGGATGAGAAGCGAAATGTCTTCAAAGAAAAACAAAGAAAGTCCAGCTGCCTCTGGAAAAAGGGACAACCCTTTTGGGACAACCATGACCTGGATGACTTGAGAATCTACATAAACATCTGAAGACCTTCTAGTTGCATCTGAGCAGGCTTCTGCAGAAGCAACCAGGAGGTCTCAGGCGTTCGGCTGGTGTGAACATACAGCCATGGAGGACAAAGCCAGGATCTAATGGGAGGAAGCATCCATTAGTGGATGGGAAGACTGGTTGGGAAATGAGTCTTAAAAAATGGGGCCATCCTCTCAAGGTGAGGAGGGTGGGGGTCATCTCCAGTGGTCCAGTTGCCTCCCAGACCAGGGACAAACCTGGAGCCAGCAGAAGGAAGAAAATTACAACTACTTAAAAATTTCCTTCAGGTATTTCAACGCTCCAAGCGAGACCCTCCACCCTAGATGTAGAACTGGCTCACCTGAAGCCAGAACAAGGATGGGTTTGGTCTTCAAAGTGATGCATCTGCCCTTCACTGATGATGGTCTTCTTTGGATCCATCTTTTCTGCACTCTAAACCACTTTTGAGGGTCATATGTATCAAGCAGAATAATTCACTGTATGTAGAGGAACTGAGCATTGGAGGATGAGGGAAGAACTTGTGATGATGGAGGATGGCTCCATTTTGGGATTTGCAGTTCACCTGCGTCTCAAGATGAACCAACTGGTCACACTGACCTAAAACCAGCCACCATGAAGCCCCAGCTGAGATCACACTCTACAGATATCATAATTAGTTTCCATCCATTTTTTTCTTGTCTTGCCTTCCGGTGCTTTGGAAAATAGGTTGACCCCGTCCTCTTTGTAGGCGCCCATCAGATATTGGAAGACTGCTCAAGATGTTAGAATAGAATAGAGCTGGAAGGAACCTTGGAGGTCTTCTAGTCCAGCCCCCTGCTCAAGCAGGAGAACCTATACAACTTCAGACTCTAGACTCTTCTTAAAAACATCCAGTTATGGAGCACCCACGGTTTCAGATGATGTCACCTGAGCCATTTCTCCTGGAGAGGAACCCCAGATTGAAGTAACCTAGTGGTTCTCCTTGAAACCGTGCATAACCAAACACAAAAAATCCATCTTCTGGCTCCCGTAGGAGAATAGTAACATGGGTTTGGCAAAGAAAGCTCTACCATGATCTTCTTTCCCCTTTTGAAAAAGTGTGACCAGATTCTTCCTCAGTCTTGGCCACCCTACATGGAGGACAGTCCTCCCATATTAAACAAGGAAGATGTCTTTTGCTTGGAAGGCTGTTTCTCTTAGTCCTGGAGGACCTTAGGGGAGATAGAGATGTTCAACGTGGAGCCCACCTATTCTCCAAAGGAGGACAAAAAGCCATGGATGGAAGCTAATCAAGGAGAGAACCAACCTAGAACTGAGGAGAAATTTCCACCTTAACCAATGGAACGGCTTGCTTTCAGAAGTTCTGGGTGCTCCATCACTGGAAGCTTTTAAGAAGTGATTGGAGAACCATTGGTCTGAATCAGTATAGGATTTCCTGCTTGAGCAAGGGTTGGACTAGAAGACCTCCAAGGTCCCTTCCAAGGTCTGTTATTCTGTTATTATCTCAGCTGTAGGCAAGCGATAGGATGAAAATGCTTCTGCGTTCTGGTTTGGCAGATTTGTTAGAAGACAGTGGAGAACTGGCGGACGTCCTGTGCGAGTTTGATGCGGTGATAGAGGACTTCTCTTCTCCCATAAAGGAGAGGCACTTCCAATATGAGGAACATCTGGAGAAGATGAAGAGACGGAGCAGCACCAGCATCAGTGACTCTGAGAGTAAGAAGGCTCCATCTTCTTTTCTGTCTTTCTCTTTTCACGGCACAACTACATCTTACACTGGCTTCATCGGCAAAAACCAAGCATCAAAAATAATCTCCGGGGCAGGTAGTCCTCGAATTACGACTGCGGTTAGAATCTATTACAGTACTGTGTTATTGGACAGGGTGTGTGTGCAGTGGCCTAGAGGTGGAGTTCTCGCCTCACAATCAGGAGGCTGTGAGTTCGATCCTAGGTAGAGGCAGATATTTCTCTCTCTGGGCACGATGAGAATGTATCTGCTGAATATAACTCCTCATCAGCAACAGGAAGAGCATCCGGCCATTAAAACACTCAGCTCCATTCAGTTGCCCAGGCTCCACCCCTCAAGGGGGATTATGGGGTTGTTAAAAGGAAATGATTATTGGACAGGAGGGGATTAGAGAGAAAAAAAAGATGGTGGCCTCAGTCCTATGAATGAAGGGCCGCCCCCTTATAAACATAAATTGCCCCACCCATAAAAAAAAGGGGGGGGTTTCTTTTCTTAAAAAAAGAAAACTCTTTCCCGTGGTTGACACTGACTGCGCACATTCATATTCTGCAGCTGAAATGCTAGAAAGGGATAATTTGATTATTTAGGCAGTTCCTCAGCTTGCAACAGCTCATTTAGTGACCTTTCAAAGTTACAACAGGACTGAAAAAAGAGACTCCCAAGTGTTTTTCTCAGTGATGTCCTTTGCAGCCTCCCCAGGGTCACATCATCAAATTTCAAATGCTTGGCAACTGGCATGTACTTATGACGGTTGCATTGTTCCCGGGATCACGTGATCAGCTTTTGCGACCTTCTGACAAGCAAAGTCAAGGAGGGAGTGGGGGGTGGGGGGGAAGCCAGATTCACTTAACAACCGGGTTACCAACTTATCAACTGCAGTGATTCACTTAACAGCCGTGCTGCTGACTCAACAACTGCAGTGATTCACTTAACAACGGTGGCAAAAAAGGTGACAACATGGGGCAAAATTGACTGAACAACTGTTTCACTTAGCAACAGAAATGTTGGCCTCAGTTGTAGTCATAAGTTGAGGACTACCTGTGTTTTGATAGGAGGCTAAACTCTCATCTCAGCTAGTTGGCTGCCTTCCCTTACCTATATTCCTTTACTAACTTTTATTCACTTATGTGCTATTTACTCTGCCTCCGCTTGTTCGATTTCCACCTTTTTAATCTCTCTCTCTTCTCCACCCGCTCGCCCTTTAATCCGAACGCTCATTTTTGTGATTGTAACTTGGTCAGGACAGATCTGCAATTTGAACCTGGTTTGGGGGCATGATGGCTGTTTCAGCACCGCTAAGAGTTTGGCTAAGACGTTTCCCCCCCCTCACCTCCCCCCCCCCAGGCTACCACCGATGGTCTTGACCAGGTTGATTGTTTGTACAGCTTGATGTCAGAAAAGGAATGTTTTTCTTTTTAAAAATAGCTTCTACCTGCCAGCTTTGTGTGTTGCATAAATGCTGCCCAGGCTGCTGACAGGGAAATATTTCTCCTGCTGATTTTATGACCTAAGCCCATGATGGCTGTTAGGATATGGTTTGAGCCTAACAGGTTGTCCAGGCAATATATGTGTTCTGTGACTTTAATATGGATATGTATTGTGTGACTTTAAAGTTTTCCTGCTGATTCATTGTAATGCTGAGTCATGCTGTAATTAGATAATCACTGGTTGTAAATGTATTTAAGAAAGGTACTGTAACATATTCAGTTGATGATAAGCTACCATAGTGTGTGGAGTTGCTATCATTGTGCTATCATCGGTTAGATGGATCTGCTACCATCGTGGTTTGTGAACCAGAGTGAGTTTGTTATTCTAACCAACTACTGTTTGTGTGGTAAGAAGATATCTGTATCACTGGACTGATTTAACTGGCAAAGATTTGGAATTGATTTAAAAGACTATGAGATTGTTTTTTCACTATAAAGTAAACTCTTGATAAACCAGTTTGAACATGCCTTATTCATTGCTCTCAGCAATGTTTCTCTGTGCTCTACACTCTGCTGGTTGGTAACACAACAACAATATCCTTAACAATGGCGAACCTATGGCACACGTGCCTCAGGTAGCACGCAGAGCGATATCTGTGGGCACGTGATCGTTGCCCTAGCTCAGCTCCAGCGCGTATGTGTGCACCGGCCAGCCGATTTTCATTTCCGGTTCATGCTCGCACCAGCCTTCCGTGCATGTGTTTTACTCGCGCACGCCTTTCACGCATGCGCCCGGCCTCAAAAATGTGCCTAAATAGGATGGCATAGAGCTGGGGCAGGTGGGCGGGTGGGCCACCCACTGGCAATTTCCGCTGCCGGTTCGGGCGAACCGTTCTGACCTCAGGAGGTAACTGGTTCCAGAGAGCTGGGGCAGCCACAGAGAAGGCCCTCCCCCGGGGGCCCGCCAGCCGGCATTGTTTAGCTGACGGGACCCGGAGGAGACCAACTCTGTGGGATCTTACCGGTCGCTGGGAGCTATGCGGTAGAAGGCGGTCTCGAAGATACCCTGGCCCTGAGCCATGTAGGGCTTTAAAGTTAATAACCAACACCTTGAATTGTGCCCGGAGACCAATAGGGAGCCAGTGCAGCTCGCGGAGAATTGATGTAATGTGGGTGTATATAGGTGCACCCACGACAGCTTGCGTGGCTGCGTTCTGGACCAACTGTAGTCTCCGAACACTTTTCAAGGGTAGCCCCATGTAGAGCGCATTGCAATAATCTAACCGTGAGGTGACAAGGGCATGAGTGACTGTGAGGAGATCCCTGGTTGTATAAACAGAGGCATAGAATCAAAATCACGTGGTGTATTAACACCGCTTTATAAAGCCTTAGTAAGACCACAGCTGGAATACTTGCATCCAGTTTTGGTCAGCACATTACAAAAAAAAGATGTTGAGACTTTGAAAAAAGTGCCGAGAAGAGCAACGAAGAGGATTTAAGAGACTAAAACATATGAAGAACGGTTGCAAGAATTGGGTATGGCTAACCTTAAGAAAAGTTGGATTAGGGCTGACGTGAGAGCAGTCGTTCCATTATTTGAGGGGCTGTCAGAATGAGGAGGGGGGGGACGACAATTTATTTTCCAAAGCACCAGAAGGCAAGACAAGAAAGAATGGATGGAAACTAATCAAGGAGAGAAGCAACCTGGAATTAAGGAGAAGCTTCCTAACAGTGAGGACAATTAATCAATGGAACAGCTTGCCACCAGAAGTTGTGGCTGCTCCATCATTGGAGGCTTTTAAGAAGAGGCAATCAGACACTTGTCTGGAATGGTACGGAGTCTCCTGCTTAAACAGGGGGCTGGATTGGAAGACCTCCAAGGTCCCTTCCGGCTCTGTTCTGAATTGATTGATTGATCTCTAGCCCTCTAATAGTTTAGATATTTATCCACGTATTTTCTCCACACACTTTTTTTCAGCCGGCTTATGCGAGGCGTCAGTTCTACTTAGCATCGACTCACCGTCGATTACGGATCCACTTTGCTCTGATCCGATCTCTGAATTGCAAAACTTCAGGCTGCTACTTGAATCCTAATCTCTGGAGCAAATCGGGTCCTGCCAGTAATCCATTTAGGTCAGTGTTTCTCAACCTTGGAAGCTTGAAGATGGGTGGACTTCAACTCCCAGAATCCCCCAGCCAGCAACGCTGGCTGGGGGATTCTGGGAGTTGAAGTCCACCCATCTTCAAGCTTCCAAGGTTGAGAAACACTGATTTAGGTGAAGAGACAGGGGCTGCTTCCACTCTCGTGGCTGACCATCGGTGGCCCACAGACCACAGATTGAGGAGTCCTGCTCTGGAGACGGAATAATTGCAGGGTGTCTGGAAGCAGAAGGCCGTTGGGCTGAGAATAGTTTGTTTTCCCATCAATTTGGACGAAAAAGAAACGCATCAAATCGCTTACACGGGTAAGCGCCAGGGCTGCTGAGCTTCACTTTCTTTTCCTAATTTTGCTTTCCAGAATGGAAAAAAAATGGCAAGACATTCTTCTTCTTTTTTCTTTTTTTTTTAACCCCCTTCCCTACAAATGGTAACCTTTGTAGTGAAAGCTGAGAGGAGGGGGAAAAAATGGGGATTTTTTTTTTCCCCTCTTGGAATAAAGGCTCTTTATTCCACAAGAATCATAACATGTCGGTTTGCCCTTCGTGGTCGTTTTGCAACGTCCCTGTGTTAGATCTGCAGCTGGGCGTCCGTTCTTCCACTTAAGCCCTTCCTTGGCATCCGTGTCCTTTTTCCTCCCACGTCTTGAGTTGAATGGGTAGTACCAATTTCATGAGATCGTCCGGTTTCCTTGGCAACGTGGGTTTTTTTTTTTTTTTTGTGCAAAATGTCAGTGTGGGAGAAAACAGACCGGGAGGAGGCGGATGGTGAAAACGCATCTGTGGCAGCAAACGAAGGAGGCTGTTCGGGCGATGTTTTGTCTGTAAACAACTTTTATTGGAAGGAAGAACACACATCCTCCCCTTTAATTTCCTCCGACGGACGGATAGCTTGCAGATTCACACCAGCCTTCCTGGGTTGCATACGCATAGGGTGGCAAAATCCTCAGCCGGCATGTGGCTTATTATCTTTTCCCCCTGCTACCGGTAGTAGAATGAGAGGGGATAGTAACCAACAGCACTGCTGCAGTGGAGGAATAGAGTCAGGGGAAATTGGATGCGAAACAACAGAGTAACAGAGTTGAAGGCTGAGTCAACCTTGAGCCTGGTGAGATTCGAACTTACAGACAGCTGGTGTTAATCACAATGCTATCAGTCTGCTGAGCCACCAGGTCCAACCCCCTGCTCAGGCACAAGCCCTATAACCATAATGGTGAACCTATGGCATGCATGCCAGAGGTGGCATGCAGGGCCCTCTCTGTATGCACATGCCATCACCAGTTGCTCTTCTGCTTACCGGCGTGTGCACACGGGTGCCGGCCACCTGGTCTTTGGGCTTTGGCGTGTGCATGCGTGCACATACACACTGACATGCAAGTTCCAGTGTCAACTTGCAAAGCTTTCAAGTTGCCATGAGCAGGAGGGAGGGAGAACTGAAGTGAATTCCATACATTCTTCCTGACCGCAATCAGAAGGAGGGTGTTAGGTTTCACAGCCAGCCAAAGTGGTTAATTGGAGAATGTGATTTATGACATGGCCAGAGAGGAGGGGAGAGAGAGGGTCATAGGGGAACATAAATCTACGTGGGATCAGTCCTAACTGTATCCGAGTATTGCCGGAATGTTGCTCCTAATAAATGAATATATTTCCTTTGAAGTTTGGATCATGGCTCATGATTTAATTAGGGCATCTTTTGGAAACTTGACATCCAGTTTGGGCACTCGGTGCCATCACTGCCCTATACCATTTCAGACAAATGGCTGTCCAATCTCTCCTTAAAAACTTCCATTGTTGGAGCATTCACAACTTCTGGAGGCAAGTTGTTCCATTGATTAATTGTTCTCGCCGTCAGGAAATTTCTCCTTAGTTCCAGGTTGCTCCTCTCCTTGATGGGTTTCCATCCATCGTTTCTTGTCTGGCCTTCAGGTGCTTTGCAAAATAGTGTGACTACCTCATCTTTGTGGCAGCCCCCTCAAATATTGGAAGGCTGCTATCATGTCAGGGCCTGGTGGCTCAGCAGACTAATAGCATTGTGATTAACACCAGCTGCCTGCAATTACTGTAAGTTCGAATCTCACCAGGCTCAAGGTTGACTCAGCCTTCCATCCTTTCTAAGGTGGGTAAATTGAGGACCCAGTTTGTGGGGGCAATAAGCTGACTTTGTATAAATATACAAAAGGATGAAGGCTGTTGCTTAACGCATTGTAAGCCGCCCTGAGTCTCCGGAGAAGGGCGGCATATAAATCTTTTTTTTTTTAAATGTCAGCCCTAAATCCTTCTTACCATTAAACTAGACATACTCTAGTTCTTCATATGTTTTAGCCCCTAATCATTGCTTCTTGTCCTGTCCTCAGGTGCTTTGGAGAATAGCTTGACTCCCTCTTCTTTGGGGCAGCCCCTCAAATATTGGAAGATGCTATCATGTCACCCCAAGTCCTTCTTTTCATTAAACTAGACATACCCAGTCCCTGCAACCGTTCTTCATCTGTTTGAGCCTCCAGTCCCCTAATCCTCTTTGTTGCTCTTCTCTGCATTCTTTCCAAAGTCTCAACAACTTTCTAGAATGTCAGCATCTTATCTGATGTTATGAGTGGTAACTATGCCTCCTTTTACATTCCTGGGTGGAGGAGTCCCTGTAGCCTAGAAGACTCTGAACTTCCACTTTTTGTAAACGGAGGAGGAAAGGATCATCTTTGGCCCATATAAAGGGAATGAACCCAAGCGATGCATGGAGCCATTATTCAGCTTAACCGCTTGGTGCAAAACAAGCTGCCTTTTAACTAATGAATGAGATCACTCCCAGATCAGTTTAGGGACATTTTAGTACAGATAAAAAAATGCAGGCCGTTCTATGGGGAAGAATGTCCCAATTCAGCAGCTTTTCACTGATAGAGAAAGAATCGGGAGAGTTTCTCCTACTGACCAACGGAACGACTGTGAAAGGACCAAATACAGCAGCCAGCATTCTGATTTCATGCTTAGGTTAAATAAGGAAACCAGTCAAATGACTGCCTGGTGTTGTTGTTGTTTTTTTTAACACAAAGCTTTGTCTATAGTCAGTGGAAAAAACAGCTAGAACATAATTAATTGGTTAATGTAGAGGAACATGGAGAAGTAATATTTCAAGAGTGGTGATGGAAACACCAGTTTAACCCTAAGTAAGGAAGTAAATAAGGAAGAAAGAAAGAAAGGAAGGAAGGAAGAAAGAAAGGGAGGAAGGAAGGAAGGAAGGAAGGAAGGAAGGAAGGAAGGAAGGAAGGAAGGAAGGAAAAGACAGAAAAGGGAATGGAGGAAGGAAAAGAGAAAAGAGAAGGAACGAAAGGGAGGGAGGGATGAAGGAAAAGAGATAGGGAAGGGAGACAGGAAGTAAAAGACAAAAGAGAGATGGAAGGAAGGGAGAAAGGAAAGGAGGAAGACAGAAAAGGGAAGGGAGGGAGGGACGGAGGGAGGAAAAGACAGAAAAGAGAAAGAAGAAAGGGATGGAGGGATGGAGAGGGACGGGAGGAAAAGACAGAAAAGAGAAGAAAGAAAGGGAGGGAGGGAGGGAGGGAACAAAAGACAGAAAAGGAAAGGGAGAAAGGAAGGAAGGAAAAAATGGAACAGAGAAGAAAGGGAGGGAGGAGGAACTCAAGATTGCTTCATTTTGATTGAAATCGGCAAGCTTTCATGGTACCCCACGACTCTAAAGTTGGGTTCCTGATTTGGCCTGCCCCAAAGGGCTGACAATTAACTGCTTATATAAACCAATTATCTCTGCTTATTTTGGGGAGCAAAATGCTCTTTTGCCTGTCGTAGCCCCGTCCTTCTGGCTCCCCCGTACCTTGTACAGGTGGATCTAATGACCAGAGAAGACCCACATTTTCTGAGCCGAAGACTTATCGTCCCATCCAATAGATGCTTAATGTGGGAACCGCTAATTGCAGGACTGGGGCCTTACCTGCACTCACAACTTTACACCAGCGAGGGTGTAAAAGGGAAGGGGGAAAAAAAACCTCTTCTAAAATGGTTTTCTCCTGGGGTGGGGGGGAAAGAAGCCATAGTACAGTGATGGCTAACCTTTTTGCCATCGTGTGCCAAAAGTGGGGGGAGTGGGGCGGAGCGGGCGTGCGCATGCCCACACCCATAATTCTCTGCGCCCCACCCCCATGCATGTGTGCACAACCCCCCACCCCCATGCTTCCCCCACTTTTGGCATGTGATGGCACAGTGGGCCCGGTAGGCCCGTTTTTCACTCTCCCCAGGCTCCAGAGCCTTTCTAGGAGCCTGGGGAGGGTGAAAACTGCCTGCCCCGCTCCCCCAGAGGCCCTCCGGAGGCTAGAAACGGCCTGTTTGCCAACTTCCAGTGGGCCCAGAAGGCCCAAAAATCAGCTCACTGGCGTGCATATGTGCACCAGAGCTGAGCTCGCGTGCCCACCGATATAGCTCTGCGTGCCACAGTTCGCCATCCCGGCCCTAGTAGTATCTTTTCTTTAGCTTTCTGTTTTTTCCAACATGGTTTTGTAACAACGGTTAAGTGTTGCTTAGAACCACGGGCTATATTTAAGCAGAGCGCTTGAGGTTTCGCTGAACTCGGGAACAGAAATAACTGGAGCTAACCATGAATTATTTCACTTGCCAAGGGAAGCCTCCACCTTTTTCCAACTCCAAACCTGTCATTAAGGAGGTTTTGCACCAGCCCCAAAGCGCCTGGAATCACAAGAGTCGGAAAATTGGAAAGGACCGTGTAACCACCGAGTCTACTTTGCAAGAGCTGAAATTAAAGCTTCCTCCACAATGGCCTCTCTAGCCTCCAACTTGGACACTTCTGGTGAAGCCCACCAGACTCGTTCAAAGCCCTCGGAGGATGGGAGCAACAAACCAACCATCGCAAAACAAACAAACAAGCAAACAAACACTCTTGAGCAGTGGAACGAAGGATTGTCTGCTCTACACGCTTCGGCGCATATTTAAAACTGGTGGTTTTAATATGTATATCTACTACTAAGGTTTACTAAGCCACCTGCTGAGGGCTTCAGGAGACCACCCAGCTCCAAGTCTCCTCTTCTTAGAACATAGGATAGACTATAGAATCACAGAGTTGGGAGGGACCTTGGAGGTCTTCTAGTCCAACCCCCTACCTAGGCAGGAAACCCTTTACCGTTTCTTGAAGAAATAAAAGTCAGGAACTAGCTAAGCACAGAAATTTCAAACATTTGATTCTGATAGATCAGGGATCTCCAAAGTTGGCAACTTTAAGGCTTGTGAGCTTCAGCTCCCAGAATTCCTCTACTAGCCATGCCGGCTGGGGAATTCTGGGAGTTATTTATTGGTTCGATTTATATGCCGCCCTTCTCCGGAGACTCAGGGCGGCTTACAATGCGTTAAGCAACAGCCTTCATACTTTGGTATATACCTGCTTAGTAGGGCTTTTGGCCCCCCCTAAGCGGTGTTCTTTTTTATACAAAGTCAGCTTATTGCCCCCACAATCCGGGTCCTCATTTTACCTCCTTCGGAAGGATGGAAGGCTGAGTCATCCTTGAGCCTGGTGAGATTTGAACTCGCAGTAATTGCAGGCAGCTGGCAGCTAAGTGCTACTTAACAGCATTTTAGTCTACTGCACCACCAAGGCTCTTATCAGTTGAAGTCCATAAGTCTTAAAGTTGCCAAGTTTGGAGAGCCTGGTGCTAATTAGCTGATTTATGCACAGAACAATTACCCCCCCCCCATCTCTCTCTCCCTCCCTCCCTCTCTCTCCCTCCCTCTAGTTTCCACCCATTGCTTCTTGTCTTGCCTTCAGATGCTTTGGAGAATAGCCTGACTCCCTCTTCTTTGGGGCAGCCCCTGAGATACTGGAAGGCTGCTATCATGTCTTCCCTAGTCCTTCTTTAATGAAACTAGACATACCCAGGTCCTGCAACCGTCCTTCATATGTTTTAGCCTCCAGTCCCCTAATCCTTGGTGGTGCAGCAGACTAAAACACTGTTAAGTAACACCAGCTGCCTGCAATTACTGCAAGTTCAAATCTCACCAGGCTCAAGGTTGACTCAGCCTTCCATCCTTCCGAGGTAGGTAAAATGAGGACCCAGATTGTGGGTGCAATAAGCTGACTTTGTATAAAAAAGAACACCGCTTAGGGGGGCCCGAAAGCCCTACTAAGCAGGTATGTACAAAAGTATGAAGGCTATTGCTTAACGCATTGTAAGCTGCCCTGAGTCTTTGGAGAAGGGCGGCATATAAATCAAATCAATCAATCAATCAATCAATCAATCAATCAATCAATCAATCCTCTTTGTTGCTCTTCTGTGCACTCTTTCTAGAGTCTCAACATCTTTTTTACATCGTGGCGACCAAAACTGGATGCAAATATTCCAAGGGTGGCCTTACTAAGGTCTTATAAAGTGTGTGCATGGGGGGGGGGGTTGTCTCTTTTGGTGCGAATAAGGCTAGTTAACCCTTGTTACAGATTTGCTGTCTAACTCTTAAGTCGACAACTTTGTTCCAGGTGCCGACTCCCTGTGTGGACACAGCCTGAGCTTTAGCGATGAAAAGTTACATTCCTCTACTCCATCCAGTCCTTCTGGTTCTTCTCCCACAATCGCCTCTCGAAAAGGTTTGAAGGGTCATTTTTTTTTAAAAAAAAAGTAAAAAAATTCTCCAGAATGAGAATCACGACCGGGCGAACGTGATCGTGGGGAGGATACAATGGTTGTTAAGCAGAGGTTAAAAAGTTTTAGCAAGGGGTTCTCTGCCTGGTTGCTGGGTGGGCGTGGCCTGGTCGGCCTCCTGCAGCATGGTGGGGGGGGCAGTTTTTGCCCTCCCCAGGCTCTGGAGGCTTTTCTTGAGCCTCCGGGAGGGCGAAAACGGCTTCCCCTGACTCTGGAGGCCCTCTGGAGGGCGAAAACAGGCCCGTTTCCAGACTTCCCAAACTTCCAATAGGCCTGTTTTTCAGCACCACCCCAAACTTCTCCACTTACCTGCATCCAAAATGGGCTGCGTGGGGACTCCTGGGAGGGGCAGGGTGGGGTGGGCGGGGCCAGCCAGGAGTGGGATTTGGGAGTTCTCCGAAATGCACAGAATCTTAGCTAGAAGTTCTCCCGAAACCCTGCAGTCCACCCCTGTTGTTAAGTGTGAAAACTGGTCATAAGTCACATTTTTTCAGTGCCGTTATTTTCAGAAACAGCAGAAGATTAAAGTGCAATTTTGCAGGAATAACAGCAGTCAGGTTCTTGTGTTACCAATTAAGGGACCAAGTCAGTCGATAATCTGTTTTGCTGATCATCTTTTTCATCTATATATCCATCTCTTTGCCCCCCACAAACATTATTCTTTATTTTACAAGATCACCAAAAAATAAAGAGAGTACCAGAAAACCAACCATCAAGTCAACATTTCTATTGCGTAGACATCATCGATTTTGTAATTGTCCTTTTTTTTTCCCCCCAGCAAAACTTGGAGACACCAAAGAACTAGAAGACTTTATTGCTGATCTTGATAGAGTTTTGGCAAGTAAGTAATCAACCTTGATTCCTAGTAGATACCTGGGCAAGGATCAGGGTACACACCAAGAGATTCCTGCCCAGGAAACAATGAACAGATATGACCCTGTACACAAAGGAAATCCACCAGGACAATGTCAAAAAAAATGTCAAGATGGCAGCTGTGACTACACAAAGCCTAGGCTTTATACAGGTGTGTATCACACATTGCATCTGAATACAGGAACCTATTTAGACAGTATATATTGATTTAGGTCAAAAGGACTAAGACTGTGTTAGAAATTCTGTTTATATACAGCGCCACAGAACACCACAGAGCAAACAAGGAGCACCATCACCATGTACTTTACTGCTCAGCTGTTTAACTGTAACAGGAAACAGGAAGCTCTACTTAGACCAAAAGAGCATAGAGTATATACCATAGATCCAAACTTGTCATCTACTGGCTGAATACTACTGTAGTTGTTGCATAGAAATACATTCAAATAATGAATTCCATCAGGCTGAATTGATGTTTGACTGGATGCTTCCATTGGGAATCCGAATACAGGTAGTCCTCGATGTATGACCATAACTGAGCCCAAAATCTCTGCTGCTAAGCAAGACAGTTGTTAAGTAAGTTTTGCCTCATCTTACCATCTTTTTTGCCACAGTGGTTAAGTGAATCACTGCAGCTGGTAAATTAGTAAGTGAGTCTGGTTTCTCCATTGTCGTCATAACTTTGAACGGTCACTAAATGAAATGGCTGTAAGTTGAGGGCTACCTGTCTCAGGTTAGTTACTTTAGCTCTGATTTATTTCACTCGGTGTTCAAAACTTGTATCTATCATTCCAATTGCATTGCAAATGCATCTTGAAAGAGTATTTATACTGCATAAACGTAACAGTAATATTTATTCCATCTGATGTTTGCACAGGTATGTGAAACACTTCATTTTGACCTGCCTTCAAGTGGATCAGATTCCTGCAACCCACCATCTAATGGGAGAGACGCAGGAATCCTTCTCGTCTCGGTGTTTTTCCAGCAACAGCCTCTTATACTTTTAACACGTCATAATTGTGATTTTTCTAGAGACAGAATCAAATAACGCAAGTGCTCAAAAAGCATTTTAAAAAAAATGTAGCTTAACATTAATTTAAAAGGGCTTTTATGAAAAGATTGGAAATTCTATATCATTAACTTTGAAACGTTTTCATAATATATTTTTGTACGCGAATAAAAGCTAAACTGGAACTTAATATATATAAATAAGGAGAGAGAGAGATTAATTGTATGTATGTATGTATGTATGTATGTATGTATGATGGGTGGATGGATGGATGGGTGGATGGATGTTTGCATAGATGAATTGATGGACAGACAGATGAAAGATGGATGGATGAAGGCTAATTAATTGAGGATAGGTAGCTAGATGGTAGTATGGGATGAATAGATGGGTCATTAATTGAGATAAATGAGAAATGAATGCATAGATGGCTGGATGGATGTTTAATTCCATGGGAGGATAGACAGAGAGATGATAGATAGAAAAAGAAATAGATGACAGAATAAATGGATAGATGGCTGATTGATTAATAGAAGGAATTGATAAATGGATGATAAATTATAGTGGATGGATGCCTGATTGAAAGAGAAAATGATAAGGCGATTGGGAGATAGAATACATGGATAGGCAGATAAATGTTTAATTGGAAGAAAAGATGATGGGTGGATGGATGGATAGATGGATGAATAGACAGATAGATAAATGGCTAAATGATTGAAAGAGAGAGAGGGAGATGATTGGTAGAGAGAGATACGGTTTAAAGGGCTATGAACTACTTACTGTTTTGTATTTGTGTTGTACTTTTTCCTCTATAAACTCATAGTAATTAATTCAGAAATGGTGTAGGGGCTCCTGCTTGGGCGGGGGGTTGGACTAGATGACCTACAAGGTCCCTTCCAACTCTGTTAATCTATTAATTAGAATAGTCTCCATCTAAACGCTAGTCAGGAAGAGAGTTTTTCAGATTTTGCCAGATTATTCCGTCCTTTTAGTTCTGGATTTTGGCACTTGCCAGGTTTGTGAAAATTTCGTTCTGTTTATTAATGTAGTAATGGAATGAGATTCCTTACCTGATAATTGCTGTCGCTTATTCCAGGGACACCACAATACCCACCGAAGCTTAATTGTGTCCACAATTATTGCCTAAACCATTACATTCACAGCAAGAGCTCCCTTTTCTCTTTGAATAATATTAGCAGTTTTTCAAAAAAAAAAAAAAAAGAAAGAAATAAATAAAAATAATAATCCTCTCCAAAAACGTGGTCCAGAAACAGCGTGCTGAATAAAAGCTAAGCCTTGAAAACTCAAAACATTTTCCAATAATAACTTATTTCCTGATTATTTTTTATGGTCCCGCACGAAAGACAGCTGTGAGTGGTAATTACAATAGCTTGAAGTGGGCAAATGTTTTTAACTGGATGTACATATTTCCTGCTGTGCAATAAATGAATTCTTCAAAATAACGCAAAGCAACCTCAGATTCTTTCTTTTTTTTAAAAAAATCACACTTCTTATCCAGAAACTTCAAAAACAATTAAGATCATGATCGCAGCCAGTAGGGTAGAAGCAGGGGTGAAATCCAGCAGGTTCCGACAGGTTCTGGAGAACTGGTAGCGGAAATTTTGAGCAGTTCGGCGAACCGGCAGCGGAAATTTTTAGTAGTTTAGAGAACTGGCAAATACCACCTCTGGGGGGCCCCAGGAGTGGGGAGGGAATGGGGATTTTGCAATATCCTTCTCCCAGGAGTGGGGAGGGAATGGGGATTTTGCAGTATCCTTCCCCTGCCATGCCCACCAAGCCACGCCCACAGAACTGGTAGTAAAAAAAACTTGGATTTCACCACTGGGTAGAAGAGAGAAAAATTACAACTCCTGGGAAGTTCTTGGCTGGTTGACTGGGAAAAAATTGGGATTTATCAACCCATTGGAAGGTTAGAAACTGTCTTCTCTGCCGGGAGATAAAATCACCATCACTTTCCACCTCTTTTAATGACCGCATAATCAGCAGTGGGTTTCACATATTCTTACCACCGGTTTGCCGTGCGCCTTCCACGCCTGTGCCCATCCTTGCTGTGCACATCCTCTGCACATGCGCCCGGTTTTCCATGCATGTGCTTTGCTCACGTGTGTGCCTTCTGTGCCTCGAAAACATAGCTAAGTAGGATGGCATTACGTCTGGGCAGGTGAGCGGGCTGATTTGCAGTCGCCGCTACCAGTTCGCCTGAACCAGTCCGAACCGGCTGAATACCACCTCTGCCCATAATCCTTTGCGGGGTGGAGTCTGGGCAACTGAATGGAGCTGAGTGTTTACTGGCCAGATGCCCTTCCTGTCTCCAATGCAGAGTTTCCCCCCCCCCCCCAGTAGATATATTCCCAGTGTGCCCAGAGAGAGAAATATCTGCCTCTACTGAGGATCGAACTCACAGCCTCCTGATTGTAAGGCGAGAGCTCCATGCTTAGATCTATTTATGAGTGTGCTAAGAACTATAAATCCCAACGTTCCGGGTGTTTCCTTAATATGTGACGCAACTTTTGAATTCTTCTTCGGTTTGCCCATGAGCATAATCTTTAAATTTTTGCTGGTCTGGAATAGATCTCTAGGAGACTAATAGTAAAGCTTGGAAGGTGCTTTTGTCTTTACCTGCTGATGAGATGCCTCATTCAAGGGGATGGTGTCACACCTGAGGAGCACCTGGTCAAAGCCAGGGTCCTTCAAGAAACTTGGCTCTGTTTCTTTCCTTCGGTCAACAAGAATTGGTCAATGGAGTAGGCCCATCCGTCATTTCCCATGGCCCCCCTCTGCTGGGTGGAAGCGCCTAGTCCTTAAATTAATCTATATATTCCGATGGCTTTCAGGAATGGATGCACGTTTACTGTGAAAATAATCTGTAAATCACACCGTTTACATTCTCAGTTCTCTCCCAGAGCCCTTATTAAGCCCTGCCATTCTTTACTAATCGTTTACAGAACTTTTACTAAGCCATGCCATTATTTACTAACTTTTTACTAAGCATTTATTAAGTCATGCCATTCTTTACTAACCCTTTACTAAACTTTTACTAAGCCATGCTATTCTTTACTAACCTGTTACTAACCTTTACTAAGCCATGCCCTTTCTTTACTAACCATTACAGAACCTTTACTAAACCATGCCATTCTTTACTAATTCTTTACTGACCCTTTACTAACCCTTTACTGAATCTTTACTAAGCCCTGCCATTATTTACTAATGGTTTACAGAACTTTTACTAAGCCATGCCATTATTTACTAACTTTTTATTAAGCATTTATTAAGTCATGCCATTCTTTACTAAGCCTTTACTGAACTTTTACTAAGCCATGCTATTCTTTACTAACCTGTTACTAACCTTTACTAAACCATGCCCTTTCTTTGCTAACCCTTTACTGAATCTTTATTGCCATGCCCTTTCTTTACTAACCATTACAGAACCTTTACTAAACCATGCCATTCTTTACTAATTCTTTACTGACCCTTTAGTAAGCCAGGCCATTATTTACTAACTCTTTACTAACCGCTTACTGAATCTTTACTAAGCCATGCCATTCTTTACTAACCCTCTACTGAACGTTTGCTAAGCCATGCCATTCTTTACTAATTCTTTACCGACCCTTTACTAAGCCATGCCATTCTTTACTAATTCTTTACCGACCCTTTACTAAGCCATGCCATTCTGGGCTGTAGAAAGCAGGCCGGCAGCCTGAGACAGGAGACATACATAAGCAAGCAAAGAGAAGAAAAGCTTACTCGAAAGCTACACAGTGGCGGTTGCGTCTCTGGGGAGGATGCAGGAAGCGCTGTGCATAAACATAAGTGTGTGTGCCCATTCATTTTCGACCACCGCGATTCCTGCAGCTGGTCTGCAACTTCCAGAAGGGGTGGTGCAATGCTCTTTAGCGGTGTTTCTCAACCTTGGTAGCTTGAAGATGGGTGGACTTTAACTCCCAGAATCCCCCAGCCAGCAGCGCTGGCTGGGGGATTCTGGGAGTTGAAGTCCACCCATCTTCAAGCTTCCAAGGTTGAGAAACACTACTCTATAGGTTGAAAAACTTTAAATTCTATGAGCACGTGGATAGGACAGTCTTTCTTCCGGTTTAGAAAAGGGATATTCATCATAAAATCAGAGATTTTATGATTTTAGGCATATTTCCCGATCTGCTATGCAGGTCGTCCTCGACTTACGACCACAATTGAGCCCAAAATTTCTCTTGCTAAACGAGGCAGTCGTTAGGTGAATTTTGCCACACGTTTCCACCTTTCTCGCCAGGGTTGTTAAGTGAAACACGCAAGTTCTTAAGTTAATAATAACATGGTTGTTATGGGAATCCGGCTTCCCTCATTGTCTTGGCTCCTCGGAAGGTCGCAAAAGGGAATCACGTAACACACCCCCGGGACACTGCAACCGTCGTTAAGTCCATGCCAGTTGCCAAGCGTCTTTCAATTCTGATCACGTGACCACAGGATGCTGCAACGGGAAGCATGCAAAAATAGTTGTAAGTCCATTTTTTTTTTCAGGGCCGGGTGTAACTTTGAACGGTCGCTAAACAAACGGTCGTAAGTTGAGGACCCCCTGTGGCTATCTAGCCTCTGATCGCTGCAAAGGATTCATCGAAGGGGTGGCTTCCCACGAAAAATTTGTCGACGGGAACTCTGCAAACTCCATTCTCACGCATCCGTCCAGTTTTACTGGAAACTGCGGTGGGAAAGGGGACGGGGGAGTATCACTCTTCCTCCTCTGTTCACCCCCTCCTCCCACCTTCTCCTTTTAATTTTAATTAATGACGCCTTTCATTCCGGTGAAACCCACGAAAATTGTAGGCACAAGGAGCTCTTTGGACGAAAAGAAGCCGGAGCGTTCCAAAAGTTTCGGCTGCTCCTTAAGCAACTCAATGAATTCTGAAGGGAAGGTTTGTTTGTAAGGGGGGATTTTTCCCCCCCCCTCCCCTTTTGCTTGCTGTGAAAAAAAGCGCACAACTGCACACTTTTTTCCCGCTGCATTCGGTGGAGAATAAGAATAGGAAAAAGAGGCAAATCCACACAAACGGCTTCTTCTTTCGTTTTTTCAAACGTCGAGAGTTGGGAAAAGTAGACCCTTTACTGTTTTTTGCACAGATGCAGCTGGTGGGTTTTTTTTTTTTAAGCAGCATCTCATATGGGGTGGCAAAAAAAGGTCGTAAAATGGGGCAAAACTCCCTTAACAACCGTCTCGCTCAACGACAGAAATGTGGGGGCTCAATTGTGGTCGTTAAACCGAGAACTGCCTGCATCTTTAAACGTTGCTGAAATTCAGGAATATTGCCCTGTTGAGGCTCGTTCCTCGAGTCTCTTTTTTGGAATAACCCAACGAGTGGTTTATCAAGAGGTAAACAAACTGCAGGAGGTTGTTTCTGGCTAGGTAGACTCATGGCTAATAATTCAGTCCTGTGTGCATGAAAGGTGATTTCCTTACTAAGGTTTTGAAGTCCAAATTTGAGAACTTTCTGGCCCTTGGTCCTCTCTGAGTTTGCTTGTTTTCTTCCGGACGTTTCATTGCCCAACTAGGTAACTTCATCAGTGCTAGAAGGGATATGGAGGAAGGAGGAGGAGGAGGAGGGGGAGGAGGAGGAGAGGGAGGGAGGGGAAGAGGGAGACTGTGGGGTCCTTGGTGCTCCCTGAGCTTGTTTTCTTCCAGACGTTTCATTGCCCAACTAGGTAACTTCATCAGTGCTAAAAGAGAGTTGGATTTGTTTTCTGTTAGTGACGGTGATGTTACCTAGTTGGGTCATGAAATGTCTGCAAGAAAACAAGCAAGCTCAGAGAGCATCAAGGACCCCATAGTCCTCCTCCTCTTCTTCTTCCTCCTCCTCCTCTGCAAACCCCAGGACCTTTCAGCACTGATCATGTTCCCAAGTTGGGTCATGAAACGTCTACAAGAAAACAAGCAAGCTCAGAGAGCATCCACGGAGCCTCATTTCAACCCTGAGCTACAAATATTCTTCTTTATTGGTACTTTCTGGTCCGTTTGTGCATCAGGAAGTTTATTTTATTTATTTCCTTGATTTCTAGACTAAGCTTTGCTCTCCATACCTGCCACAACTTGTGTTTTGGGGGTTGCTTTGGCTGGGCCCATTTTTTTTTTCCTTCCGATGGTCACGGCACGTTGCAATCACAACCCTTGGCACACTGCGCAAGAGTGAACCCAGGAGACAGCTTAAAAATGGTCCCCGCCTCGTCTCTGCCTGCAAAGATTTGTCCATCAAAAAGACGAACTATAAGAAAGCTCTTCTTTCTTTCTTTTTTTCTTTCTTTCTTTCTTTCTTTTTCTTTCTTTCTTTCTTTCTTCTCTCTCCCTTCCTCCTTTCTTTCTTGTCTCTTCCTTCCTTTCTTTTTTCTCTCCCTTCCTCTTTCCTTCTTCCTCTTTCTTTGTCTCTCCCTTCCTTCCTTCCTTCCTTCCTTCCTTCCTTCGTTTTCTTTTGTCTCTTTTTCTTTCATTTTTTCCCTTTCTTTCCTTCCTTCCTTCTTTCTTTGTCTCCTTTTTCTTTGTCTCTCCATTCTTTCTTTTTTTCCTCTTTCTCTCATTGTCTCGTTCTCTCTCTTTCTTTCTTTCACTCTCTCTCTCCCTCCCTCCTTCAAAGTCTAGGAGAGTGAGATTTTTGGGGAAAATCCTGCCTTTTGTGAGAAAAAAACACACACATTTCTTAAGACAAAACGCTTTTCCCAGCAGTGGTACAGGCAAGTCCTCCACTGACGACCACAACGGAGCCCAAAATTTACATTCTTGAGCGAGACGTTCGTTAAGTGAACTTTGTCCCATTTTATGACCTTGCTTGCCATGGTTGTTAAGTGGATCGTTGCAGCCGTTAAAGTTAGTAACATGTTTGTTAAGTGAATCCAGCTTCCCCATGGACTTATGCTTGTCCGTGGGTCGCAAAAGGGGATCACAAGACCCGGGGGGGGGGGGGGGACGGGGACGGATGACACGCTACCACCGTTGTAAATATGAGTCAGTGGTCAAAGCGTCTGAATTTTGCTCACGTGACGACAGGGAGGCTGCAACGGTCCTAAGTGTGAAAAACAGTCGCAGTGCCGTTTTAACTTCGAACGGTCACTAAGCTGTTGCAAATCGAGGACTACCTGTAGTAGCTTTGTTGGAATGCTTTTTAACTCAAAAGAGACGTCTCCCTCGCCTTTCTCAACTCATCCCCAAACCAGCCAATTTGCACCAGCAGCAAAATATGATTTAGCCGCTGTGGAATCCAGACATTCCATCACAACTTGTTGTCGGTCTGCTGGCCAGTTGTCAAGGAGGGAGGCCTTGTTATCTTCCTCCTTTCGTGGTGCCACAGAGGCTGCCACCTTCTCTCCAGTGGAGAGGTTTGGCTTCCTAAGCAGATTCTCCTCCGGAGGAAATTCGTTTCTCGAGGAGGTTTGCGCAAAAGAGACACGAGGAGAACTCGGACGAGGTCAGGCGCCTTTCGGCTGCTCTGAGCATGCGGTCGAGGAGTGGCAATTTTTTTCCTAGCACGGAGGCTGGAGAAACACAAACAACAATCTGTTGAAATGAATTTAAAAAAACAAAAACAAAACCTCACGTTATCGCAACACTTAGACGCATATACCGCTTCGCGGTGCTTTACAGCCCTCTCTAAGAGGTTTATAGAGTCAGCCTCTTGTCCCCCCTCCCCCTCCCCCAATGATCTGGATCCTCATTTTACTGATTTCGGAAGATGGGAGGTCAAGGATCGAACTGCTGGCAATGGGCAGTGAGTTAGCTTGCAATACTCCATTCTAACCATGGTGCCACCATGGCAGAATAGAATGGAAAGGGATGGGATGGGATAGGATGGGATGGGAGGGAAGGGAAGGGAAGGGAAGGGAAGAGAAGAGACGAGAAGAGAAGAGAAGAGAAGAGAAAAGAAGAGAAGAGAAGAGAAGAGAAGAGAAGAGAAGAGAAGAGAAGAGAAGAGAAGAGAAGAGAAGAGAAGAGAAGAGAAGAGAAGAGTGACGTGAATAAAATAGAATAGGGAATGGAATGAGAATGAAAATGGAATAGAATAGAAAATATGGAATGGAATGGAATGGAATGGAATGGAATGGAATGGAGTGGAGTGGAGTGGAGTGGAGTGGAGTGGAGTGGAGTGGAGTGGAGTGGAGTGGAGTGGAGTAGAGTAGAGTAGAGTAGAGTAGAGTAGAGTAGAGTAGAGTAGAGTAGAGTAGAATAGAGTAGAATAGAATAGAATAGAATAGAATAAACAGAATTGGAAGGGACCTTGGAGGTCTTCTAGTCCAACCCTCTGCTTAAGCAGGAAAGACAGACAGACAGACACACAGACAAGGATAACAATAGTACTTAGACTTATATACTACTACATAGTGCTTTTACAGCCCTCTCTAAGTGGTTTACAGAGTCAGCAAATTGCCACCGAACAATCTGGGTCGTCGTTTGACTGAAGGATGGAAGGCTGACTCAACCTTGAGCCGGTCAGGATCAAACTGCTGGCAGTGGGCAGAGTCAGCCAGCAATCCTGCATTCTAACCACGGTGCCACCACGCCCCTTTATCTACAGGTAGTCCTCACCGTACGTCCACAATGGAGCTCCAAATTTCTGTTGTTAAGCGAGGCAGTTGTTAAGTGAGTTTTGCCCCATTTTACGACCTTTCTCGTCGTAGTTGTTAAGTGAATCACTGCAGCTGTTAAATTAGTAATCACAGGATGGTTAAGTGAATTCAACTTCACTTAACAACCGGGCAACGAACCTAACAACCGCAGTGATTTGCTTAGCGACTGTGGCAAGAAAGGTCGTAAAATGGGGCAAATTTCACTGAACAAATGTCTCACTTAACAACAGAAATGTTGGGCTCTAATTGAGGTTGTATGTCGAGGACTGCCTGTACCAATTCAAAAGAATTATCAAAGAAGAATCAGCCAGAGACATCCTTTGTGTCGTTCTCTTTATAGATATGGAGCACAAAACGTATTTAAGGGATACTGTATAGAAATCTTTAATTCATTCCGTAGAAATCTTTAAATTTATTCATAGAAATCTTTTATTTCTAATTAAAACCGTCCTCTTTATTGAAGAATACCATAATTTAGGTCACCTTAATTCAAGTACAATATGTACTTCGCCATAAAGTGTATTTTATTCAGTATAAAGATTAAGCCGCTTAGTGCTTCAATTCTGATTAGCAGCTCATTTGGATTATTCCGAATTAATCGTCCACGTTGAACAGTCAGTCTTTTTACTAGGAACTGGAAAGCATGGTGGAGGTGAAAATTTGCTGCAATATTTGTGGGATTTCCTTGGTATCCATGGCGATAAAAGAACGACCTGCTGGTAAGGTCCTTTGCAATCTAAAGATCAGAAGAAGAGAAAAATAAAATTTACGGCTGTGGATTTTCCTCGCTTTTAATCCAACGAAGAATTTTTTCGCTAAAAATGAATCGCTCAAGAAACACCTCCACCCTGGAGAAGATGGATTGACTATATACAAAAAAAGGATCCGAACAAGAAAATTCATATAGCTTATGAATGAAATATTTTTAAGTAGTTTATGTTTATAGCTTTTTGAGTTATAAGGAGTTAAAGATTTAGGGAGAATATGAATGCAATAATTTGTTAGCATATTTTAGCTTTATGTTTGTGAATGCTATACCCTGTGCCTGTTCTGGGAAGCCTGGGGAGGGGGAGTGGGGGGGAAGGAGGGGAAGGGGGGGCTGGAGGGAGGGGGGTGAGGGGGAAAGGGTGGGGGGGAGAAAATGTTTGTACTTCCTATAAAACTTTTCAATAAAAAAAAAAGAAAAAAAAAAGAAATACCTCCACCCCCCGAAAAACACTTTCCTTAAAAATATATAAAATAAAACTTTTGAAATCATGAAGAGGCCAAAAGTTTCAGTTGAGAAGAAGCCTTGGGTGGGGTGGGGGGGGGAGGAATAATTTCTAGAGATTTGTGTTCCTATCGCCAAGTCGTGAGTAGCACCGAGACCACAAGTCCCAACATTTGTCTTTAATGCAAGCGCGTCTGTTAAGAAATGGAGCGTGTTATGTTTTGTGCGATGAGGTTAGAACCGAAGGATGAGAAATGATCTTAAGACCTTTATGCTGGTTTGCAAAATGACATGTGAATCAGCCGTTCTCGGGCGTGGGGGCGGTTTTGAGGTAGAGAATATGTTCAAATTATTTGAGGGGGACTTAATTTACTCTAACTGCTCCTGAGCTGAGCAGACTTTCGTGGGTTCACAAATTTGAGCTTGGCTCCGGATAGTTCATCATTATTTGAAACTGAACTTGACTTTTCCTTACATCATCTGAATTTTCTTATGATTCATGGCTCAAAAGAAGCGGTTTTGTCTTCGAAGCCAGTGCTGCAAAAATTGCTGTGATCATCATCCTTTTGGTAAGGCAGCATGCGTAAATGCTTCTCTTGTCCTGCTTAGAATCAGGACAGGAGGGACCTTGGAGGTCCTCTAGACCAACCCCCTGCTCAAAGGAGGAGACTTGATACCATCCCAGACATCCCAAACGGTCCTTATCAAAGTTAAACAAAGTCCGGCAAAGGTTGGCAACCAGCCCAGAAAACAAGATACGATAAGACACTCACTCTCCAAAATGCTCTGTAATAATTACACGTTGTTTCCAGCAAGAAATTACTAACTGTGTGGGACTTAAATAGGCTAAGGGAGTGGCCAATTATCCTCAAACCTTACTCTCAAGGAGACCTCCTCCTCCTGAGTAGCCACTCCTGCCTTTTGGCAGCCCTGTGTGCTCGAGCATGGATGGAGAGGCTCCTCCACTTTGCTCTCTCCACTGGAAGGAGCCTCTGGAGGTTCTGAAGGCCCAGGCTGAGTCTCTGCCTCTGGCACCACATCCTCTTCAGCCTCCTTGCTGTCCGACACGAGTGCCGGATGCGCAGGCTGCTGGCGCGACCCCACACCAGCCTCCTTGTCGTTGGGATCAGCCACACTCCGCGCAAGCCGCTGGTAGGCCACAACAGATGGAGAGAACCCATAACTCCAGCAGGCAAGTTGTTTCACTGGTTAATTGTTCTCACGGTCAGGAAATTTATTCTCTGTTCCAGCTTGGATCTTCCTTTCATGACTTTTTTCAGCACCTTTGGGACAACCATGACCATGAGATTGAGAATCTCCATAAGTACTACCAATCCATCAGAGTAGAGTTGGAAGGGAGATCTTCTAGTCCAACCTTTTACCATTCCAGACCAGTGACTGTCTAGACTAGTGATGGCTAGTCTTTTTGCCATCGTGTGCCAAAAGCAAGGGTCGCGTGGGGTGTGTGTGTGTGTCGCGTGTGCCCACACCCATAATTCCATGCGCTCTGCCCCCTGTGCATGTGCACGCGACCCCCTCCCCTGCGCTTCCTTGCGCTTTTGGCACATGATGGCACGGTGGGCCCAGCAGGACCGTTTTTTGCTCTCCCCAGGCTCCAGAGCCTTTCTAGGAGCCTGGGGAGGGTGAAAACAGCCTTCCCCACCTCCACAGGCCCTCCGGGGCAGGAAACAGCCTATTTACCTACTTCCAGTGGTCCCAGAAGGCCCAAAAATCAGCTGGCCAACGCACACATGTGTGCCGGTGCTGAGCTCGCGTGCCCACCAATATGGCTCCATAGGTTCGCCATGGTGCCATAGGTTCGCCATCACGGGTCTAGATTACTCTTAAAAACATCCAGTGGTGCAGCACCCACAACTTCTGATGGCAAGCCATTCCATTGGTTAATTGTCCTCACTGTTAGGAAGTTTCCCCTTAATTCCAGATTACTTCTACTTTCCATCCATTGTTTCTTATCTTCTGTTGCTTTGGAGAATAAATGACCTCCTCTTCTTTGTTGTTGTTGTAGTTGTGAAGTTGTGTCTGACCCATCGCGACCCCATGGACAACGTTCCTCCAGGCTTTCCTGTCCTCTACCATCCTCTGGAGCTCATGATCTGAGGCACAGTGAACTCCTGGTCTTGTTTTTACTGACTGTATAGAGCTTCTCCATCTTTGGCTGCAGAGCACATAGTCAATCGGATTTCTGTGTTGACCGTCTGGTGATGTCCATGTGTAGAGTCGTCTCTTGGGTGGTTGGAAAAGAGTGTTTGCTATGACCATGGTATTCTCTTGACAGAATTCTATCAGCCTGTGCCCTGCTTCATTTTGTACTCCGAGGCCAAACTTGCCTGTTATTCCGGTTATCTTTTGGCTTCCTACTTTAGCATTCCAATCCCCCCTGATGATAAGGACATCGTTTTTTGGTGTTAATTCTATAAGATGCTGTAGGGCTTCATAGAACCGGTCGATTTCATCCTCTTCAGCACCAGTGGTTGGGCCACAGACGTGGACTACGGTGGTATTGAATGGTTTGCCTTGGATTCGAACGGAGATCATTCTGTCATTTTGGGGATTGTATCCCAGTTATTGCTTTTCCTACTCTTTTATTGACTATGAAGGCTACTTCTTTGTAGCAGCCCCTCAAATACGGGAAGCCTGATACCATGTCCCCCTTAGTCCTTCTTTTCTCTAGACTGGCCATACCCAAATCTTGTAACTGCTCTTCATATATCTTAGTCATTTTAATCCTCTTAGTTACTGGAAGGCTGTTATCATGTCACCTCTTATCCTTCTCTTCATTAGGCCAGACACACCTAGTTCCTGTTGTCGTCCGCCAGCAGCCTGCGGAGCTGGAAGCGGAATCGGGCAGCGATGAGGCTGAGGAAGAACATGGGCCAGTCCTGGAGGCTGGGGAAGGCTCGGATAAGGGCTCTGCGTCGGAGGCAGAGATGGGGCGAGGGCCATCTGGGAGTGATGTGCGGACTTCGGAGCCTCCAGAGGCCGACAGCAGAGAGACAGAAGAACAGGAGGAGCCTGTTCCTAGTGCACGTATGAGAAGAGCTGCCAGAAGGAAGGAGCAGCTAAAGCAAAGAGGACGACTCAGGAGTAAGGCCAAGAGATGATTGGCCCCTCCCATAAGGCTTAAAAGACCAGCAATGGCTCTTGGCCTCTTTGCCGGAAAACAACCGTTGAGAGATTTGCTTTGTGTTTAGATGTATTTCTTTCTTGTCAGCATCTTCTGTTCCTGAACTGTTGCCAAGAAAAGCCTTTGGCAGTTTGCCTAATTATCCCAAGGTCAGAGATAAACTAAAGACTGGTGTTTTGAGGACTTTGCTTTCATTTCATTTAGAATACGCTGAGAATGAGTTAATTCTCAGCTGTTTTAATTAAATCTGTTTGTTTTTTGGAACTGTTTTGCATTTAATATCAACTACATGGGCCTAGGTCACAACAGTTCCTAGTTCCATACTTACCACCTGGGAGAAGAACAAGATTACCCCACCCATCCTATTCTACAAAGGTACTGGCTCTCAGGAATGGGATCTTGTGAAGATTTGCGTAAAAATCCCACCGTGGCTGGCTCTTTCGGTTCCTCCTGAGCTTCGGGGTCTCCCGCTTACCTGTCGGCTTGATCCCCCAAGGACCCAATGAATATGGCGAAAGCGTTGACTTTGGGGTCGATCGTCAAGGCCCGTGCAAATCTTTCGGGCGGGATGCCGTACCGCTCCAGGTTGGCGTCGCTCAAGACGATGACGAAATATTCGTCGGCGTCGTCTTTGGCGATCTCCCGAACGGCGTGCTCGGTTCCTTCCAGGGTGTGGTCTCCACTCATGCAGAACTGAGCGTGGGCGTGCATAACCTGGTGAGACGTAAATGAGGTGATAAGAAATCCTGCGTTATATAAACGAGAGGCATAGAGTCAAGATCACGTGAAGTTTCACTACCGCGTGATAAAACCGTAGTAAGGCCACAGCTGGAATACGGCAACCGAGTTTGGTCCCCGTACTGCAAAAAAGATTGTTGAGACTTTGGAAAAAGTGCAGAGAAGAGCAACTAAGACGATCAAAGGCCTGGAGACTAAGACATATGAAAAACGGCTGCAGGATTTGGGTTTGGCTAGTCTAGAGAAAAGAAGAATAAGGGGTGACATGATAGCTGTATTAAAATATTGGAGGGGCTGCCCCAAAGAAGAGGGGGTCAAATTATTCTCCAAAGCAGCGGAAGGCAGGACAAGGAACAATGGTTGGAAACTCATCAAGGAGAGAAGCAACCTGGAATGAAGGAGAAACTTCCTAACAGCGATGACAATTAACCAGTGGAACAGCTGGCCACCAGAAGTTGTGGGTGCTCCATCACTGGAGGTTTTTAAGAAGAGTCTGTCACTTGTCAAATGGTAGAGGGTCTCCTGATAAAGCAGGGGGCTGGACTAGAAGACCTCCAAGGTCCCTTTCAACTCTGTTATTCTATTCTATTCTATTCTATTCTATTCTATTCTATTCTATTCTATTCTATTCTATTCTATTCTATTCTATTCTATTCTACGTGCCAAGGAATACCCTGTGTGATCTGACGCCCTTCAAACCCAAGCCCGTGACTGATGCTCAAGGCAGGTAGTCCTCAACTTACAACCGTTCATTTAGTGACCGTCTGAAGTTACATCAGCTGTGAAAAAAATGGACTTACGACTATTTTGCATGCTTACCGTTGCAGCATCCCTGGGGTCGTGTAATTCAAAATTCAGCCGACTGACTCGCATTTATGACGGTTGCCGTATCCCGGGGTCACGTGATCCCCTTTTGCGACCTTCCAAGCAAAGCCAATGGGGGAAGCCGGATCGACTCAACATCCGGGTGTTACTAACTTTAACAACTGCGTGGATTCGCTTAACAACTGTGGCAACAGAAGGTCGTAAAGTGGATCAATACTCACTTAACCCATTTGTCACTTAGCAACGTAAATTTTGGGCTCAGTTGCGGTCGTGAGACGAGGACTACCCGTCCCCAGCAGAGATAAAATTGCCCCCGCTTTAGCGATCGTTACCCGAACAGCGTGACGATCTGCTCAGGGTATTAAGGCGTTAATATTTATTTATGAAGTGAAGGCGCTTAATCCAAGTATTAAGGTGACATTATCTGCTCAAGGCTGCTCTCGAGGGAATTAGGTCAAGGTAAGGAGCGGAGAAGGAAAGCAGGACCGACAGCCTGATGGGGATGGAGCTATTTTGGTCTCCATGGAAAAAAAAAGAAAAACCGCTCGGTTAATCGATTTCGCAGGTAAGAACAACACAATCTTATCCCCAAGGGGCTTTTCATGAAAAAGGCAACGGGACTTTTTTCCTCTCCTTTGAAAACGTTTCTCATCCAAGAAGCTTCTTCAGTACTACCTCAGCTCCTTGGAGGGGAAGCGAAGGAAAAATCAAGAGTTGTCTTTTGAAAAAACAGAACAGAACGGAACGGAACAGAATAGAATAGAATAAGAAATAATGGAACGGAACAATATAATAGAATTAGAAAGAATGGAATGGAATGGAATGGAATGGAATGGAATGGAATGGAATGGAATGGAATAGAATAGAATAGAATAGAATAGAATAGAATAGAATAGAATAGAATAGAATAGAATAGCTGAGTTGGAAGGGACCTTGGAGGTCTTCTAGTCCAACCCCCTGCCCAGGCAGAAGCCCTACAACCACTTCAGACAACTGGTTATCCAATATCTTTTTAAAAACTTCCAGTGTTGGAGCATTTACAGCTTCTGCAGGAAAGTTGTTCCACTGGTTAATTGTCCTCACTGTCATGAAATTTCTCCTTAGTTCTAAGTTGCTTCTCTCCTTGATGAGTTTCCACCTGTTGCTTCTTGTCCTACCCTCAGGTGCTGTGGAGAATAGCTTGACTCCCTCTTCTTTGTGGCAGCCCCCGAGATATTGGAAGACTGCTATCATGTCTCCCCTAGTCCTTCTTTTCATTAAACTTAGCCATACCCAGTTCCTGCAACTGTTCTTCTCTCTCCTGGAACAGGAACAATTGGAAATCTGTTGCGCTAAACTTAAAAAAGCATTTCGCGAAATTAAAAACGTTACCTTTAGAATCTCTAGCCGTTGCTGATTGTTCTTTGGCACTTTGTCGTTGGGTACCAGGGCAATGTTGAATCCGTCTCCTGAGTGGCCGAGGATGTTGTACTGCATTGGAAAAAAGATTTGAGCAAAAAGATACAGGAGCGACATCTTCAAGCCAAGAAATCCGTCGTCATATTGAAACGATCCAAGGTTACACTTTTACAGCCTAGTTTTCCCTCTCTACCTCACCGCCACCGTTGATTCTTCTGATGGAAAATTTCGTTGCTAACATGACAAATCACATACAGGTAAATCCTTGACTTACAACCGTTCCATTTAGTGACCAAGGTTACGACGGTACTGGAAAAAAAAGGTGACTTAAGACCATTTACAACCATAGCTTCATTCCCCCCCCTCCCCGGGTCACGTGATCAAAATTCAGAGGCTTAGCAATTGATTCATACTTATGACGGTTGCAGAGTCTGTGTGTGTGTGTGTGTGTGCGTGTGTGTGTGACGCGATCCCCCTTTTGCGACCGTCTGAACAAGCGAAGTCAGCGGGGAAGCCAGATTCACTTAACGACCGGGTTGCTTATTTAACGACTGCGGTGATTCGCTTCACAAATGTGGCAAGAAAAGTCGTAAAGTGAGACAAAACCCGGTGAAGCACGGTCTCGCTTAGCAACAGAAGTTTTGGGCTCGATTGCGGTCGTAAGTCAAGGACTATCTGCATTCAGATTTAAAACCTAAAACACTCGTCTGCTTGTCAAAGATCTAATCCATTTTGAGACCTGAGTTGTGAGAGCAATTTATGCACCCACGACTGGGGTCGAATCTGGGTTCCCTCTTGAGAGTCACCTTAAATTTCTGCTCGTAATTCTCAAAGGCTTCCATCACCATGCAAACGGCTTCCATGGATCGCTCCAGCCGTCGGTCGACACCGTTGAAGCGGTACATGCTGCCGGAGACATCCACCACCAGGGAGAGGCGCTTGCATTTCTGCTGTGGACTTCCGAGCTTTAGAGGAATAGAGGAAATAGATGACAATTTTTTTTAAAAAAAATGACATGTCCACCAGTGCCAAGGTCCACAGGTCCAGAAGCAGGGGTGAAATGCTCCCGGTTCAGACCGGATCACCCGATCCGGTAGCAATGGAGGCAGGAGAACCGGTAGCAAAAACCCCTGCCCCTCCCCACATGCCCAGCTGAGCTGCACGATCATCAGAGGCTTTTTTTTCCTTTTAAAAGCCTCTGACGATCCAAGCTGAGTTGCCTGATCGGCAGAGGCTTTTCAATAAGGCAAATAAGCTTGGATTGTCAGAGGCATTTAAAAGGAAAAAAAAGCCTCTGATGATCAGGCAACTCAGCTGGGATTGTCAGAGCCTTTTGAAAGCATTTTTTTACAACCTCTTCGCCGAAGAGGTTGTAGAAAAAATGGTTTTAAAAGTTAAAAATAAAAATGGCCACGCCCACCCAGTCACATTACCCCCCCCCCGACCAAGCCATGCCCACAGAACAGGTCGTAACAAATTTTAGATTTCACCACTGTCCAGAAGCGATATCTATGGACCCATCTGATTGGAGCGGTGTTTCTCCACTTAGGACGTGCGGACTTCAAGTCCCAGAATTCCCCAGCCAAGACCCAAATGTTTAGAAGCAACAGCTATGGAACCATCTGATATAGCCATGATGGCGAAACTGTGGCACGCGTGCCAGAGGTGGCACTTAGCATCCTTTCTGATGGCACGCGAGCCATCGCCCTAGTTCAGCTGTGCCATGCATGTGTGCGCGCCTCCAGCCAGCCAGCTCATCTTTGGGTCTCTGCTGTGCATGCACAGGGGGCGGGGCACTACGAGGGGTGTGCGCATGCATGCACAGGGGGCAGGATGCATGTGAGGGTGCATGGGGAGCTGCATGTGCATGGGACGTGCGGGGGTTCATACACATGTATGGGGGACGGGGCGCAAGGAAGGGGCCATGCACAGGACCACACGTGCATGCGCAGGGGGAGGGGCACATGCCCGGGGCCCTTGCACGCCTTGCATTTTGGGGGATTGGGCACACGCGTGTGCATTCGTACACGCACACATGTGGTTTGGACATTTGGTTTGGAAAAGGTTAGCCATCACTGTGATATAGAATGATGTTTCCCAATTTATGACGTGTGGACTTCAACTCCCAGAATTCCCCATCCAGAGTGGGCTGAAGTTGAAGTCCACATGTCTTAAAAGCAGCCAACGCAGCATTAAAAACCCCAAACCCATCACATACATCACCAACCCTGATTAGACCTGCCCCAAACCTCAGATGCACACCAGGAGGGACAGAAATGCAATCCATGTTGTGTGACCCGTGTCGCTAAGAAACCCTGAAAACAAACTATGATAGACGTCGTGATTTATGCCATGATTTCTGCCAACCTAGCAGTTCGAAAGCACGTAAAAAGAAATGCAAGTAGAAAAAATAGGGACCCCCTTTGGTGGGAAGGTAACAGCGTTCCGTGAGCCTTTGGCGTTGAGTCATGCTGGCCACATGACCACGGAGAAGTCTTCGGACAGTGCTGGCTCTTTGGCTTTGAAACGGAGGTGAGCACTGCCCCGTAGAGTCCGGAACAAGTAGCACACATGTGCAAGGGGAACCTTTACCTTCACCTATGTCAGTTTATCATCTCGGCCTACTGGAGCTTAGCTGGGGAAATTTCCAGAAGCTATTCATGATTGTGGCTGGAGAGGCCATCAGCATTTGCAACACAAGTGTGGGCCCAGGGGAGGCTTGGGAAGAGGTTAATTTTCCCGGTGATGTGACTTTCTTCAGTGAAATGACACACAAAACCTAGAAAAATAATTGGCCGACAAGCTCGTTTGTAACATTTAACTTACCTGTGGATCAAGTTCTCCGCGTCGCTTGTAGATGGATTTTTCTCCGGTCAGACTATCAATGATCTTGGCATCGTCCAGTTCTCCAACTGCTTGATGTCTTAACCACTGCCTTTCCTTCCCTTTGGCCTACGGAGGAATAAAATACCATAGCCACCTTTAAGCCTACATACTATTTGTTTTAATGGTGTACTTTCACTGAACAGGCGAAAGGAATTTCTCTTCCAACTTCTACAATCAGCCTTGGCACGAGTTCTCGAAACTAAAGCGTGAATGGACAGGTCTGTCCATCAAAGGAAGAGCAATATTTGTCTACGTTGATAAAACACAGTCTATTTCAGTCTCCAGATCTTGCCTGGGAAGCGGACCGTGAAATGCTAGAATTTAATCAAAGACTTGTTTTTGACAACCGGTGTTAATTCCAGCACGCTGACGAACGGGGTTTGCCGAATCAATAAATCCCATTTGAACAAACAAAAACCTGAGCTAAGCAAATTCACGAGGAGTGACGTGTATGGAACGGGAGCATGGAACAATCCATGTAACGTGCACAGGTTCTGAGCCTTCAAAACCCCGGTGATTTGCGGCTGATAGACAGACGAAGGGAAGCAAATAATTATTAGGAGGTAAAGGCATTTCAGGTTCACCCAAAGTACACTGAATTGCCCTCCGTTATGATCATGGAGAAAAAGAAATGGGATTTACTATTTAGTCTTTCAAATTCTGTGTTTGTATGTGTGTGTATCTATATATCTCATTATATATATATATCTAAATCTCTGTCTGTCTCATCTATCATATCTATCATATCTATCTATCTATCTATCTATCTATCTATCTATCTATCTATCTATCATCTATCTATCTATCTATCTATCTATCTATCTATCTATCTATCTACCTACCTACCTACCTACCTACCTACCTACCTACCTACCTATCTATCATCTAAATCTATCAATCTATCAATGTCTCAATCTATCTGTCTATCATCTATAACTGTCTATCTACCCTGTTTCCCCGAAAATAAGAATCCCCTGATAATTAATAATTTTAAACTATTTTAATTGATGTTGTCTTGTGTTTTTAATAGGCTGTACACCGCCCTGAGTCCTTCGGGAGAAGGGCGGTATAGAAATAAAATTATTTATTTATTTATTTATTTATTTTTATAATAAACCCAATCGGGCTTTTGAGCGCATGCGCTAAAATAAGCCTCCCCTCCGAAAATAAGCCCTCCCTGAAACTATTTAAACACAGAGCAGGAAATCAGGTAAGACGGCAAGAGGAGCCCCATCTTGCTCCATGTGCCCCAAAATAATAAGACCTCCCTGAAAATAAGCCCAAGCGCTTATTTTGGGGTTCAAAAAAATATAAGACAGGGTCTTACTTTTGGGGAAACAAGGTATATATCTTGTTCTATCTATCTATCTATCTATCTATCTATCTATCTATCTATCTATCTATCTATCATCTCTCTCTCTCTCTCTCTCATCTTTCTATCTATCATCTCTCTCTTTCTCTCTCTCTTCTCTCTTTCTCAATCATCTATCCATTCTATCTCTCTCTCTCTATCCATCCACCCCACCTCTCTATCCATATTACATTTTGCCATCTATCAAATCAGCTCTGCAATTAAATAGTAAACTTTTGGAATTACATTTGCAGCAAGCATTGGTGTTGAAAACCAAAACGAAAGGAATACTCCCTGGGAAGTACACTTTTTTCCAGGTGCTACTAAGGTGATGGATGAAGTTCTCTTCACAAGGAACCCAAAACCCCAGTGAGCTTCTGCTTCAGGGATATCCACAGAAGGTTTTGCACATTAAAAAGGATGCAGTCCCCATTTTGAGTTTTTTTAACCCTCTCCCATGGACCTCCCCTTCTATTTACTTGTGGGACTACGTTGGTTAGTCACTAAGTCATGTCCGACTCTTCCTGATCCCCATGGACTACAGCAGTTCAGGCCCTCCTGTGCTTTACTAACTCCTGGAGTTTGCACAAATTCACATTCACTATGTTGATGACTCTATCTAACCATCTCATCCTCTGTCGTCCCCTTCTCCTTTGGCCTTCCATCTTTCTCAACTTCAGGGTCTTCTCCAAGGAGTCCTCTCTTCTCGTTTGGTGGCCAGGATTCCTGTCCTCCATTGTCTCCCAGACTTTGCCCATTGTGTTGAGGACACTATCTAACCATCTCATCCTCTGCCGTCCCCTTCTCCTTAGGCTTTCCATCTGTCTCAACTTCAGGGTCTTCTCTAAGGAGACCTCTCTTCTTGTTTGGTGGCCAGTGGAGGACAGGATTCCCTGTCCTCCATTGTCTCCTGGAGTTTGCCCATTGCGTTGATGACCCTATCTAACCATCTCATCCTCTGCCGTCCCCTTCTCCTTTGGCCTTCCATCTTTCTCAACTTCAGAGTCTTCTCCAAGGAGTCCTCTCTTCTCGTTTGGTGGCCAGGATTCCTGTCCTCCATTGTCTCCCAGACTTTGTCCTAACCAGGCCTCAGCTCTGCCCCTCACGACAGGGATGGAACAATACACCCACACCCACACCCATCCACAAACACACACACACACACACACACACACACACACACACACACACACACACAGATCACAATGAGTGCATCGGAAAGCCAGTAGGACATGCCTTCCACGTTTCGTTCTGCTCTTTGGTTTTCTTTGAAGACCTAAGTTGAAACCTGGGAACTTCTGCAAGACGCAGCAACACAGCAGATACAACACGGTCTCAGCCACGGTTGGATAGGAAAGAGGTAGGGATCCCGACCTCTCCTTCCCCCAGGCCAGACATCAAATAAACAATGGTTTAGGTCAAAAGCTAGCCTCTTCATTGTCTTTGCGTTATGGGCAGCAGGGAATGGTCTTGTCGCACACTTCCTAGGAAGACAATGCAAGCCCAGGAAGCCACTTTCCCCTTGAACTCTAAACAGCCCTTTGTTAGTCGGGAGGAAGGACGGATGTACGTCCTTTGCTGATAATGCTGCGAAGGTTTGTGATGGACTCACAACGGACGAGCTCCGGATGTAGCAGGCTCGGCCTGGCAACAGTCAAGTTTAATGAAGTGTCCAGTTTAAGGGCTGTCTAGTTTAAGGGAGAGGAGGGCTAAGACAGCAGTCTTCCAATATTTGAGGGGCTGCCTCCAAGAAGAGGGGAGGGGGTCCACTGTGCAGGTGAGAGGAAGAAGTTTGAATATTAAGGACTCCCGAGTGTTTTGCTCAGAGAGTAAAACAGAGCAGGTAACAAGTTCCTGGAACTGAGAAGAGAAGTCAGAGAAGGGAATATTGATCCTTATCGTGGGTGGAGGACTGGAGGCAAAAAACAGATTGCCTCCAGTTGCAGGAACTGGGTATGTCTAGTTTAATGAAGAGAAGGATTAGGGGGGACATGATAGCAGCCTTCCAATATCTGAGGGGCTGCCCCAAAGAAGAGGGAGTCAAGCTGTTCTCCAAAGCACCTGAAGGCAGGACAAGAAGCAATGGATGGAGACTAATCAAGGAGAGAAGCAACCTAGAACTAAGGACAGATTTCCTGACAGTTAGAACAATTAATCAGTTGCCTCCAGAAGTTGTGATGCTCCAACACTGGAAGTTTTAAAGAAGATGTTAGATAACCATTTGTCTGAAGCGGTGTAGGGTTTCCTGCCTGAGCAGGGGGTTGGACTAGAAGACCTCCAAGGTCCCTTCCAACTCAGTTACACTTACAACCATAATTGAGGACCCAAAATATATGTTTGTAAGTGTTAAGTGACTTTTGTCTCATTCTACGACTTTTCTTGTCTCCTCCTCCTCCCTTCTATAACTGATGATGTTCCCTAGTTGGGTAATAAAACGTCTGCAAAAAAAAAAAAAAGCAAGCTCAGAGAGCATCAAGGACTGCCACCATCACTTCCTCCTCCTCCTCCTCTCTGAAAATCCAACTCCCTTTTCGCACTGATGATGCAACCTAGTTTGGGTAATGAAATGTCTATCAGCAAACATTCAATCTCAGAGAGTGCCAAGGACCCCACAATCCTCCTCCTCCTCCTCCTCCTCCTCCTCCCTTCTAGCACTGATGATGTTCCCTACTTGGGTAACCAAGCACAAAGACCACCAAGGACCCCTAAACTACAAATATTTTCTTGATTAGCAGACAACTTACTCGGAGTCTGGTGTTCAGCCTGTAATCCTCACAACAGCTTTAAAACCAATATTAATGAGATTCATTTATCTATTTGTCAGCTGTTCTCCACCGCATTGTTATCGTGAGATAGTGGATATAACAAACCCCATTTAGTTAGGCGACCATCGCTGGAAAATTTCAAGCGGAACCTCCCCCAAGGAGATTGTCGATTAAGCACTCCGACGGATCTCGACAGCATTCTGGTTTTAGTGAAAAAAATTCTCTTGCTGAGAATACGAAGATTTATTTATTTATTTTATTGGTTCAATTTATGTGCCGCCCTTCTCTGGAGACTCAGGGCGGCTTACAATGCGTTAAGCAATAGCTTTCATACTTTTGTATATACCTGCTTAGTAGGGCTTTCAGGCCCCCCACAAACGGTGTTCTTTTTTATACAAAGTCAGCTTATTGCCCCCACAATCCGGGTCCTCATTTTACCTACCTCAAAAGGATGGAAGGCTGAGTCAACCTTGAGCCTGGTGAGATTTGAACTCGCAGTAATTGCAGGCAGCTGGTGCTACTTAACAGCGCTTTAGTCCGCTGCTCCACCAAGGCTCTTGGTAAAATGATTTCTTAAAGCACAGTTAAGGCAGGTTGCCTAGGCAAAGGATGGAGGACAGGAGAAGAGGAAAAAACAAACAAACAAACCAGGGATCCGTTATCAAAATTATTACCTGTAAGTTGTCCAGAATAATCCGGAGGGACTGCACCTGTCTCCGAACAGCTCCAGAAAATCTTTCGTAGGTTGACGCATCGTATTCACTCATCTGGATCTCTTTTAATCTGAAGCAAAACAATATGGAAGTGAGTGAAAACTGGTTCTTTTATATCAGTATTTCTCAACCTTGGAAGCTTGAAGATGGGTGGACTTCAGCTCCCAGCCATGCCCACAGAACCGGGAGTAACAAATTTTAGATTTCACCACTGGTCTGGATATAAATCACGTCACCGTGGGGATGGTGCAACGGTCGTAAATGTGGAAAACGGTCATAATACAATCCCTTGTTTCAGTGCTGTTGTAACTTTGAACGGTCACTAAGGGAACTGTTGTAAGTCGAGGACTGCTTGCAATGCATGGGTCTCTAAAGGGGGAGGTGGTGCTGGGACCAGAGAAGGTCCAGAGAAGGTGAAGCTTATCCAGGGTCTAATGTCACCCATTAGATTGCCGACGCAGATCGCCGATGACGACATCCTCCCGCCGGTTTTACTACCGGTTCTTGCGAACTGGTCCGAACCGGGGGCAACTGGTGGAAGGAGAGAAGCAACCTAGAACTAAGGAGAAATTTCCTGACAGTGAGAACAATTAACCAGAAGTTGTGAGTGGTCCAACACTGGAAGTTTTTAAGAAGAGGTTGGACAACCAATTGTCTGAAATGGTGTAGGTTATCCTGCCTAAGCAGGGGGTTGGACTAGAAGACCTCCAAGGTCCCTTCCAACTCTGTTATTCTATTCTATTCTATTCTATTCTATTCTATTCTATTCTATTCTATTCTATTCTATTCTATTCTATTCTACTCTACTCTACTCTACTCTACTCTACTCTACTCTACTCTACTCTACTCTACTCTACTCTACTCTATTCTATTCAAAAGTAGGTAAATACACCAAAAAAGTAAGTAAATAAACAGGAGAATTGAGAAGGCGAAAATGCAACCGTTCTTCATCTGTTTTAGTCTCCAGGATAAGTGGGTTTCCTCCTTGTTATTCTTTGCAGAAATCAGGGTCCGATGGGGGGAGGAATACCCCCCCCCAATAGCAACCTGTCCTGGGCCTCTGTCCTCACAACTGGAACTCATTCTTCCTCCGCTATCGCAGTAATCGAATTAGGGAGCCCTCCCAGTAAGGGCCAGAAGGTGGGCCTCACTGGTGTCCCCTTACAGGGAGCTTCAGGAGGCCAGGCGCGCTGATTCCGCTGCTTGTTGTGACTCACAGCCTTTGCCCTTAATGTCTTGCACATGGCCGCATTCCGCTGCGCGCATCGATCAGGTTGCGGTAGGAACGCAACCAAGCCTCACCTCCGAAGGGAAGGGAGCCAGTTTGGTCCAGTGGTTAAGGCACCGGGATAGAAAGCAGGAGACCGGGAGATCAAGTCCCACCTTAGCTATGAAACCAGTGGGGGTGGGGGTGGGGAATCTTGGGCCGGTCGCTGACTCCCAGCCCAACCCACAGCCTCAGAGGGTGGGTGGTTGTTCCGGGAAAAAGAGGAAGAGGAAGGTGTGTTGGGGGATGTGGGCCGCCTTGGGTTGTTTGTAAAAACAATATAGGTGGGACACAGACGATACGATACCGGTAGACAGACAGTCAGACACATATGATAAGATAGATACATAGAGTTATTGGCCTTATTTGTAAAAACAATAAAGGTGGGAGACAGGCAGATGATAGATAGATGGACAGACAGACAGACCGTCAGACTGACTGACAGGTAGAGACATATGATGGATAGATACATAGTTATTGGCCTTGAGTTATTTGTAAAAACAATAAAGGTGCCATATAGATAGATGAAAGATGACAGATTAGATAGATAGATAGATAGATAGATAGATAGATAGATAGATAGATATAGATAGATAGATATAGATAGACAAACAGACAGATGGTAGAGAGAGAAGAGATGGAAGATAGATAAAAGATGACAGATGGAGATAGATGATGGATAGATAGCTAGATAGGTAGATAGATAAATAGATGATAGATAGATAGATAGATAGAGATAGACAGACAGACAGACAGACAGACAGACAGACAGACAGACAGACAGATAGATAGGAGAGAGAGAGAGAGAGAGAGAGAGAAATAGATGGTAGAGAGATCGATAGAGAGATGACAGATAAGAGATGACAGATGGATATAGATAGATGATAGATAGATAGATAGAGATAGATAGATAGATAGAGAGAGAGAGTGATAGATCGATAGAAGAGAGATGGAAGATAGATGACAGATAGATAGACAGACAGACAGACAGACAAATGGATAGACAGATATAAATAAGGGAGGGAGGGAAGGAGGGAACAAAGGAAGGAAGGAAGGAAGCCCCTGGAGCATGTGATAGCATCCGCACTAAACGAAGGGGAGGCAAGCACATGCTAAATACAGAACCACGGAGGCTCACCTCTGCTTAAAGGCCTTTTCGCCCATCTCTCTGGCGGCTCTCTTCACCTCTTCAGGTACGGCGTCTTTCTCAGCTTGAGATATCTGGTACACCTGGTGACCGGCGTCCAGTCTATAGGGACCCCCTTTGCCCCCCAAGCCTGCGGTGTCTCTCCCACCTGGAAAAGAATTCCAAAGAACATTTTTGACCAGGAATGGATAGCCGCTTGATGATTTCATTTGCATGCTATGCAAGGGCTGCAAATTCTGAACGAACACTAGGTGGCAGCAAAAAGGCTGAAATTTTTCTGCATGGCTTGGTTGCCATCTGGTGGCCATCTGGATTAAGGTCTGGGAACCTTAATGCTTTCATAACAAGGAAACTAACGGAGAATTAATTTTCAAGAGACTTTGCTATATTGAATTGTTATAGGTAGTCCTCGACTTACAACAATTCATTTAGTGACAAGTCGAAATCACAGTGGCCCTGAAAAAAAATGACATGGCCATTTTTCACAGGAACAGTGCAGCATCCCCCCCCCCCCAGTCACGGGATCAAAATTCAGATGACTGGCAACTGACTCTTATTTATGACGGTCTCGTGATCCCCTTCTGTGACCTTCTGACAGGCAAAGTCAACGGGGAAACCAGATTCACTTAACAACTCTGGAAAGAAAGATTGTAGAAAGGGGCAAAACCCACTTAACAAATGTCTCCCTTAGCAACAGAAATTTTGGGCTCCGTTGTGGCCGTTAAGTTGAGGACTACCTGTACCAACAGAAGACAATATTTTGTAGCTCAGGGTTGAAATGAGGGGTCCTTGGTGCCCTCTGAGCTTTCTTGCAGACGTTTCATTACCCAGCTAGGTAACATTATCAGTGAAGCACTGATGATATTTCCCAGTTGGGTAAACCCCACTCCCTTCTAGCACTGATGAAGTTACCTAGTTTGGTAATGAAACGTCTGCAAGAAAACCACCAGAGCGCACCAAGTACCCCCATACCCAATTGTCTTTTACACACAAAAAATTAAGGTGAAACTACGTGCACAGGAGCGAAAGATGATTTGGTACCTGTCCCACCAGCCCAGGTGTTTCCTCCGACATGGGGGGCGTTGTCTGAGTCTATCTTCCCATGTTTAGGGGAGCTGACGTCCAAACCACTGTCTCTCTGGATGGTTATCTGTTGAAGGAGTACAACATGTGAAGAACACGAGAATTGAGAAGGGGAATCCATCTTGCCACATTTAGAATAGAATGGAATGGAATGGAATGGAATGGAATAGAATAGAATAGAATAGAATAGAATAGAATAGAATAGAAAACATGGAATGGAATGGAATGGAATGGAATGGAATAGAATAGAAGAGAAGAGAATAGAATAGAATAGAATAGAATAGAAAACATGGAATGGAATGGAATGGAATGGAATAGAATAGAATAGAATAGAAAACATGGAATGGAATGGAATGGAATGGAATGGAATGGAATAGAATAGAAAAGAAAACATGGAATGGAATGGAATGGAATGGAATGGAATGGAATGGAATAGAATAGAATAGAATAGAATAGAATAGAATAGAATAGAATAGAATAGAATAGAATAGAATAGAATAGAATTCTTTATTGGCCAAGTGTGTTTGGACACACAAGGAATTTGTCTTTGGTGCATATGCTTTCAGTGTACATAAAAGAAAAAATACATTCGTCAAGAATCATAAGGTACAACACTTAAGGATAGTCAAAGGGTACAAATGATACAAGCAATAAAATTACAGTCATACAGTCATAAGTGGAAGGAGATGGGTTGTGGGAACGACGAAAAGATTAATAGTAGTGCAGATTTAGTAAATAGTTTGACAGTGTTAAGGGAATTATTGATTTAGCAGAGTGATGGTGTTTGGGAAAAAACTGTCCTTGTGTCTAGTTATTCTGGTGTGCAGTGCTCTATAGCGTCGTTTTGAAGGTAGAAGTTGAAACAGTTTATGTCCAGGATGCGAGGGGTCTGTAGATATTTTCCCAGCCTTCTTTTTGACTCCTGCAGTATACAGGTCCTCCATGGAAGGCAGGTTGGCAGCCATTGTTTTTTCTGCAGTTCTAATGATCCTCTGAAGTCCGTGTCCGTCTTGTTGGGTTGCAGAACCAAACCAGACAGTTATGGAGGTGCAGATGACAGACTCAATAATTCCTCTGAAGAAGGAATTATTATTTATGAGACCGATGTGGAACAATCTTGACAGAGTATCTATCTATCTATCTATCTATCTATCTATCTATCTATCTATCTATCTATCTATCTATCTATCTCTTCTCTCTCTCTTAACCTCACAGGGTTGTTGTTGATGTGGAAGAAGAAAAGAAGATGGCGGAAAAAAGCCCAGCTTTCCATCGAATCTGCCCTTTGAATTGGTTTGTTTGTTTGTTTCTGTTCTCTTTTTCAACTTCTTGGTTTATTATTTTGAACTATTCAATTTTATTTGCAGGTAGTCCTCGACTTATGGCCACAATGGAGCCCAAAATACATGTTGCTAAGTTTCTAAGGTACTACTTTTTGACCAGCAGATGGCGCTAATGTTTCTCGATTACCGAAATCAAAGGATGGAACAGACCAACTATGAAATATGAGAGGCGACTAGAAAATTTGGGTTTTTTTTTTTTCTCACAACCTAGGAGTCTCTAATAAAGTCAGTATGATTATGACTCACAATCATAACTGAGAGTGAAACTTCCGTTGCTAACCAAGGCAGTTGTTAAGTGAGTTTTCCCCCCAGTTTACAAACTTCCTTGCTCCGGTTGTTAAGCGAATCGCTGCAACTGTAAAGTTAGTAGCATGGTTGTTAAGCGCATCTGGCATCTCCGTGGACTTTGCTTGTCTGAAGGTCGCAAAAGGCGGATCACGTGACCCCGGGACTCTTGCGACCGTCTGTAAGTCTGAAAATAAACGGTCACAAATAACTTTTTTCAGTGACCTTGTATCTTCAAACGGTCACTGAAGGAACGGTCGTAAGTCAAGGACCAGCTCTACAGGGAGTCCTCGACTTACGACAGTTCATTTAGTGACTGTTCAAAGTTACAACGGTGCTGAAAACAGTGACTTACGACCGTTTCTCAGAGTTACGACCTTTGCCACAATTACGTGATTTATTATTCAGATGCTTGACAACCGACTCTCCTTTTCTTCTCTTCTTCTCCCCTTCCTCCTTCCTCTCCTCTCTTCTTTTCCTTCTCCTTTTCCCTCTCCTCCTCCCCTCCTCATCCTTTTCTTCTTCTCCTCTTCCTCCTTCCTCTCTCCTTCTTCTCCTTCTTTCTCCTTTCCCTCTCCTCCTCTTCCTCTCCTCCTTCTCCTTTCCTTCTCTTTTCCTCTTCCTCTTTCCTCCTTCTTTCTCCTTTTCCTCTCCTCTCCTTTTCTTCTCCTCTTCCTCCTTCCTCTCTTCTTCTTCCTCTCCTCCTCTCTTTTCCTTCTCCCTCTCTTCCTCCTCCCCCTTCTTTTCCCTCTCCTCCTTCTCTCCTTCTCGTCCTTTTCTTCTCCTTTTCCTCCTTCCTGTCTTCTCCCTCTCCTCCTCCCTCTCCTCCTCTTCTCTTTTCTCCTCCTTCTCCTCTTCTTCTTTCCTCCTCTTTCTCCTCCTCACTCTCGGTTGCAGTGTCCTGAGGTTCCGTGATCCCCTTCCGACGAGCAAAGTCCATGGGGGAAAACCAGATTCGCTTAACAACCGTGTTACTAATTTTAAAGAACTGCAGTGATTCAGTTAACGAACGGGGCATGAAAAATCGTAAAACGGGACGAAATACCCACTTAACGAATGTCTCACTTAGCAACTTATAATTTTGAGTTTGATAGCGGTCACAAGGCAAGGACTTTCTGCAACAGTTTAAAGCGAAAAATAGAGCGAAGTGTAATTTGGAGTGAAAAAGAAGCAGTCGTAAAGTCCAGGATTACCTGTATTCGCAATCCTCCCTCTCACCTGAACAGGCCTGCCATCTTCTTGTCCAATCATGGTCCTCCATTCCTGCAGGGATTTTTCCAGACTTGCTAGACTGGTTTCCCACAGCCTGACGTTCCCCCCCATGTCCACCGTCGCCACTCCGTTTTTCCCCAGGGAAGCCAACAATGCATCCGTGTCAGAAATCGTCGCCAGCCAGGATGTGTATGGAGAGAGATTCCTGGATCTGAAAACCAAAAGAAATTTACTATCAAAAACAATATCCCGAAAGTGCTTTTCCTTTTTGTTTTAAGAGGCAACTGGACTTTCTGTTTTTTTTCTTTTTCTTTGAAGACGTTTCGCTTCTCATCCGAGAAGCTTCCTTCAGTTCTGGCTGAATGGTGGAGAATGGAAGGATTTATACTCCTTGCAGTCATCTGGTCATTAGTGCTCTCTCTGAGAGTTGTTGAGGCCACTTGGAGGTCTATCCATGTCCTCAGGGTCACCTGAGTGATGCAAATGGATGTGAAGCCTTCTTGGAACTGCTGAAAGGACCATTGTCAGGTTTCGTTGCTATCTTAAATAAACTTCATTCTCAAACGCAAGGTCTCTAATGAATCTTTTTTTTATTTAAGAATAGGAGAACGACATCCCTGAACTCTTGTGCAGCCAAAACTGGCCCCTCCTTCCAAACCCCTCCCTTTCCGTTCTTCAACCCCAATGTCTCATTGGCCATCGTGCAGATCCATCTCTTCGTCCCAAGCACTTTCTTTTCACAGGAATTTCCCCCCTCCCTCTGTCACCCAGGTAACACTATCTACTAAAAGCAGGGAACTAGGTAAAAGTTCATCTCAGCATTAAAGCAAAGCTTCTCCCTCTTTCATTCATTTCATTCATGTCAGCGCTGGAGGAGAACATAATTTGGAACGCTGACAACCATGTTGTGGACAGGAGATGGGTAGTGTGGTGTCCCTCCCCCTCTGTTGAGGGAGGGCTGTTCAATTTTGACTTAGATGGCCTCTTTGACCCCTCTTTCAAATCAACCATCCTCTCTGACCAAAATGTGGTCTTCAAAAGAGTGGCCTGTGTCTTTCAAATGACCAGCTGTCTGCAAGGAGTATAAATCCTCCACCCTTCAGTCAGAACTGAGGAAGCTTCTCGGATGAAAAGCAAAACGTCTTCAAGGAAAAACCAAAGAAGTCCAGTTATCTCTTGAAAGGAAAGCACTTTTGGGACAACCATGGCCTGGAGGACTGAGAATCTCCACAGATATTCCTTTGAAAATGTTTTGCTTCTCATCCAAGCAGCTTCTTCCATTCTGAAGAAGAGGAACTGAAGATGCTTCTTGGATGAGAAGCGAAATGTCTTCAAGGAAAAAAACCAAGAAAGTCCAGTTGCCAATCTCCATAGATATCAAAAACAATATATTTTTCTGTAGATCCTGCCACAGCTACCGTGGATACGAGCCGTTTTATATAAGGAAGTACAATTACCTGGGAATAGGTATGTATTTAAGCTTCTTCGTTGTAAGATCGGTAATTTCCAAGTACCCAGACGTTTGGGGAGGCGTAACATCTGCAAACAGAAAGGTGTGGACAGATTTTTATAAACCGAATTAATTACCCCCAAGAAATATGATGTTTGTGTGTCTATATTTTTCTTGACTGTACACCGCCTTGAGTCCTACGGGAGAAAGGCGGTATAGAAATATAATAAATAAATAAATAAATAAATCACCATCTCTATCAGGGGTGAAATTCAGTAGTTCGGACAGGTTCTGGAGAACCGGTAGCGGAAATTTTGAGCAATTCGGAGAACCGGCAAATACCACCTCTGGCTGGCCCCAGAGATGGGGTGGGAATGGGGATTTTGCAATATCCTTCCCCTGCCATGCCCACCAAGCCACACCCACAGAACCGGTAGTAAAAAAAAAAATTGGATTTCACCACTGATCTCTATCATGTAATAAATTTCATCAGGTGAGGTCCTGGAAATTATAGGCATAACTCAAATTATTCCTGCAGTAAACTATATACGGTAAGGAAATAAGGCAGGTATTTATTCAGTTGAATGCTGACATACATAAACACATAGTCCTTGACTTACAATAGTCCATTTAGTGACCGTTCAAAGATACAACGGCACTGAAAAAAGTTTATGACCGGTGTTCACACTTACGACCGTTGTGGTATTCCCACGGTCACATGAGCAAAATTCAGAATGCTTGGCAACTGGCATGTACTTATGATGGTTGTCGTGTCCTGGGGTTATATGTTCCCATTTTGTGACCTTCTCACAAGCAAAGTCAATGGGGCAAGCCGGATTCACTTAACAGCCCTGTTACTGAATTAACAACGGTTAACAACCGTGGCAAGAAAGGTCATAAAATGAGGCAAAATTCACTTAACAACTGTCCCACTTAGCAACATAAATTTTCGTCCCAATTGTGGTCCTCAGTCGAGGACTAGCTGAAAGCTCAAATTATTTCCGCAGTAAGATATTTAAGGTAAGGAAATAAGGCAGGGGTTTATTTAATAATCATCTGGAGAAGGAGAGCACTGTAGGGTCCTTGGTGCTGGTTTTCTTACAGACGTTTCATGACCCAACTAGGTAACATTATCAGTGCTAGGAGGGAGTGGGGTTTGCAAAGAGGAGGAGGAGGAGGGAGGAGGAGAATGTGGGGTCCTGGGTGCTCTCTGAGCTTGTTTTTTTGAGACGTTTTATGACCCAACTAGGTAACATCACCAGTGCTAGAGAGAGTGGTGTTTGCAAAGAGGAGAAGGAGGAGAAAAAGAAGAGGACTGTGGGGTGCACTCCTTACTACCGGTACAACTGATGATGTTAGCTAGTTGGGTCATGAAACATCTGCAAGAAAACAAGCAAGCCAAGGACCCCACAGTCTTCCTCCTCCTCCTCCCCCCCCACTTTCTCCTTCTCTGCAAATCCCACACCCTTCTAGCACTGATGATGTTAACCAGTTGGGTCAGGAGACGTCTGCCAGAAAACAAGCAAGCTCAGAGAGCAACCAAGGACCCCCTCCTATTTAATGAGCATTTTTAACAGCTGTAGAGAGACACGTTGAGATAACTTGAGTTCAAGGATCTGTTTTCCAGCTTCAGTTCAGCCCAGCTCTTTTACGGCACAGGAGATTATAAAAAGCACATTGTGTTTCAATGGCTCTGAACATCGGATTTCTCCCTGCGCTACCACGGAGGCCTCTAATCCTTAATTACTCTGCAAATGGAAACTGCAATAGGCAAATGTCTCGTCTTTTAAGCATCTGGGTTAACAGACCCGTGTTTGAAATACTAAAGCGCGACAGCATTTAGATAAAGAAAGATTTGGGAACACAGAATACGGCGTCAACAAAGCCGGGTAAAAAATTTGCTGCTGTCTATAACCTGTTAACTCTTTTTTTTAAAAAAAGTTCATATGTGTAATCTATAAGGTCACCAAAGGGGATTGAGTGACCCCGGGGGATGCTGCGACGGTCATAAATACGAGTCAGTTGCCAAGCACCTGAATTTTGATCATGTGACTGTGGGGTTGCCGCAACGGTCGTAAGTGTGAAAAACGGTCACGAGTCTCTTTTTCCGCTGCCGTTGTTAACTTCGAACGGTCGTAAATCCAGGATTACCTGTAAATGGGGTGGAAAAAGTTTCAGGAAGAGGTCATGTTATTATTACTGTTTGGATGAATAGAATAGAATAGAATAGAATAGAATAGAATAGAATAGAATAGAATAGAATAGAATAGAATAGAATAGAATAGAATAGAACAGAACAGAATAAAATAGAATAGAATAGCAGAGTTGGAAGGGACCTTGGAGGTCTTCTAGTCCAACCCCCTGCTCAGGCAGGAAACCCTAGACCACTTCAGACAAATGGTTATCCAACCTCTTCTTAAAAACTTCCTGTGTTGGAGCATTCACAACTTCTTGTGGCAAGTTGTTCCACTGGTGAATTGTTCTCACTGTCAGGAAATTTCTCCTTAGTTCCAGGTTGCTTCTCTCCTTGATTAGTTTCCACCCATTGCTTCTTGTCCTGCCTTCAGGTGCTTTGGAGAATAGCTTGACTCCCTCTTCTTTGTGGCAGCCCCTGAGATACTAGAAGACTGCTATCGTGTCTCCCCCGGTCCTTCTTTTCATTAAACTAGACAGACCCAGTTTCTGCAACCGTTCATCATATACAGAATACAGAATAAGAGTTGGAAGGGACCTTGGAGGTCTTCTAGTCCAACCCCCTGCTCAGGCAGGAAACCCTACACTACTTCAGACAAATGGCTGTCCAATCTCTTCTTAAAAACTTCCAGTGTTGGAGCATTCACAACTACTGGAGAGAAGTTGTTCCACTGGTGAATTGTTCTCACTGTCAGGAAATTTCTCCTTAGTTCTAAGTTGCTTCTCTCCTTTGTTAGTTTCCACCCATCGCTTCCTGCCCTGCCCTCAGGAGCTCATGAGAGGTGAGGAAGGCAGGATATATAGAGATAAAAAGAAGAAGAAGTTGTGTTACCTTTAGGGTAGAGTTCCTTCAGAGGCACGTCTCCAGGGGCTAAGAGTCTCACCACTTGGTTAGCGGCGGTCAGGGTGACACAATTGGTGTGTTTCGCCGTGCCCCCTTTGCTACTTCTCCCGTAATACAGTGGGTCAGCAGGTGAAAATTGTCGGCTGCTCAGCGGGGAGCCTCTCTTGCAGCTGAAGACTTCGTTGGGCGACTGTGGTACACAACGTGAACATTGGGGGTTAAATGACAGCTGTCCCATTAAAAGACAATGAAATCTTAATTTAAAAAAAAAAACACTTCGGACTCTAGAAAGACAGAGGGAAGGGAGGGAGGGAGGGAGGGAAGTGAAGACGGAAGGAAGGAAGGGAGTAGGTTGGGAAGGAATGAAAGGAAGCAAGAGAAGGAAGGAATGGAGGGAGGGAGGGAGGGAAGTGAAGACAGAAGGAAGGAAGGAAGGGAGTAGGTAGGGAAGGAAGGAAAGAAAGAGGAATGGATGAGAGAGGGAATGAATGAATGGAGGGAGGGAGGGAGGGGGAGGAAAGACGGAAGGAAGGAAGGAAGGGAGTAGGTAGGGAAGGAAGGAAAGAAAGAGGAATGAATGAGAGAGGGAATGAATAAATGGAGGGAGGGAGGGGGGACGGAAGACGGAAGGAAGGAAGGGAGTAGGTATGGAAGGAAGGAAGGAAGGAAGGAAGGGAGTAGGTATGGAAGGAAGGAAGGAAAGAAAAAGGAATAAATGAGAGAGGGAATGAATGAATGAATGGAGGGAGGGAGGGAGGGGGGACGGAAGACGGAAGGAAGGAAGGAAAGAAGGAAGGAAGGAAGGAAGGAAGGAAGGGAGTAGGTATGGAAGGAAGGAAGGAAGGAAGGGAGGGAGTAGGTATGAAAGGAAGGAAGGAAAGAAAGAGGAATAAATGAGAGAGGGAATGAATGAATGAATGGAGGGAGGGAGAGGGGAGGGAAGACGGAAGGAAGGAAGGAAGAGGAAGGAAGGAAGGAAGGAAGGAAGGAAGGAAGGAAGGAAGGAAGGCCATTTTAAAACGGATCAAATGTTAATAGCTGTTACTGTTGTGAGCCGCCCTGAGTCTGGCTGGAGATAGGGCTGCATATAAATCTCATTAATAAATAAATAATACATAAATAAATAATTTAATTTCCTGCAATTCACAAACAAATTTCTCCAGGATTTTTAATTGAAATAGATTGCAGGATGCAGTACAACTTCTCCAGATGTCGTAATCTGCCTAAAGGACGCATCCCAGGGCAGGCACCATATGGACCTTCAAAATGTCCCCCGTTTTGGGGTAAAGCTCGGTGAGCCCACAATCAAGGATTCTGAACTTTCAAAAATGCGAATCAAGGGGAAAAAAAAAATTCCTACCATGAGATCTGGGAATCCGACCACCACCGTTGCATAATCTTCCTGGCCGGAGAACATTCGGTTGGGGGCACTGATTTTCTGCTCAACAGCTCGGCTTAAGTTCTCGGAAGAGAGTGGATCTCGAGAAATCGCCTGAGGCACGTAGGTGTCCACCCCTGGGCACAAGAGCAAAGCAAATCAACACAACACAACACAACAAGAGCCCTTAGACGTACAGACCGCTTCACAGTGCTTTCCAGCCTTCTCTAAGCAACTTACAGAGCCATCCTCTTGACCCCAACAATCTGGGTCCTCGTTTGACCGATCTCGAAAGGAAGGACTGAGTCAATTTTGAGCCGGTGAGGATCGAACTGCTGACACTGGGCAGAGTCTGCCTACAATATTGCATTCTACCCACCTTGCACCATGGAAGGAAGGGAGGGAGGGAGGAAAGAAGGAAAATAGCAATAGCACTTAGACTTACGTATCGAACTGCTGGCTGTGGGCAGAGTTAGCCTGCAATTCTGCATTCTAACCGCTATGCCATCAAGGAAGGAAGGAAGGAAGGAAGGAAGGAAGGAAGGAAGGAAGGAAGGAAGGAAGGAAGGAAAGGGAAGGAAAGAAGGAAAATAGCACTAGCACTTAGACTTATGTATTGAACTGCTGGCTGTGGGCAGAGTTAGCCTGCAATACTGCATTCTAACCACTATGCCACCATGCAAGGAAGGAAGGAAGGAAGGAAGGAAGGAAGGAAGGAATAGCAATAGCACTTAGACTTCTATACCGCTTCACAGTGCTTTTACAGCCCTCTCTAAGTGGGCTTTACAGAGTCAGCCTCTTGCCCCCAACAATTTGGGTTCTCATTTTACCAACCTCAGAAGGCCAAGTCAACCTTGAGCCTGGTGAGATTCGATCTGCCAAAATTGCAGGCAGCCGGCAGTCAGCAGAAGTAGCCAGCAGTACTGCATTCTAACCACTGCGCCACAGCGGCGCTCAACATACAGGTGGTCCTCATCTTACGACCACCACTGAGGCCAAAATTTATGTTGCTAGTTGGAAAATTGGTTAAGTGAGTCTTGCCCCATTTTCCGAACTCTGTCGCCACATTCGTTTATTTATTTATTTATTCATTTATTAGATTTCTATACCGCCCTACTCCCGAAGGACTCAGGGCGGTGCACAGCCAAACAATAAAAACACATACAATACAAAATTTAAAAAATAGAATAAAATCAAATTAAATAATTTTGGCCCCGACAAATTTAAAACCCCAAACTTTTAAAACCAATTTAAAATTGAATATATAAATACTAAAAAATATTTAAAATTTTAAAAATCTTTTATAAAAGAGGGGGAAAATTAGGCCAGGCCGGCCTGGTGAAATAGTAAGGTCTTTAAGGCGCGGCGGAAGGTGCGCAGATCCGGGATCCTCCGTATCTCTGGGGGGAGCTCGTTCCAGATAGTAGGTGCCCCCACAGAGAAGGCTCTCCGCCTGGGGGCCGCCAGTCGGCATTGTTTGGCTGACGGCACCCGGAGGAGCCCCTCTCTATGGGAGCGTACCGGCCGGTGGGAGGCTATTGGTGGTAGTAGGCGGTCCCGCAAGTACCCGGGTCCTAAGCCATGGAGCGCTTTAAAGGTGGTAACCAAAACCTTGAAGCGCACCCGGAAGACCACCGGGAGCCAGTGCAGCTCGCGCAGGAGAGGTGTTACATGGGAATGCCATGTCGCTCCCATTACCACCCGCGCGGCCGCACTCTGCGCCAGTTGGAGCCTCCGGGTGCTCCTCAAGGGGAGCCCCATGTAGAGAGCGTTGCAATAGTCCAGGCGGGAGGTGACAAGGGCATGAGTGACCGTGCATAAAGAGTCCCGATCCAGAAAGGGACGCAACTGGCGAATCAGGCGAACCTGATGAAAAATCCTCCCGGTCACGGCCGTCAAGTGCTCTTCTAAAGACAGCCGTGAGTCCAGGAGGACGCCCAAGTTGCGAGCCCTCTCTGTGGGGGCCAATGATTCGCCCCCAATAGTCAGTGATGGCGTCAACTGACTATATCGGGACGTCGGAAACCACAGCCACTCAGTCTTGGATGGGTTGAGCCTGAGCCTGTTCCTCCCCATCCAGATCCGTACGGCCTCCAGGCACCGGGACATCACTTCAAGGGCATCGTTGGGGTGATCCGGGGTGGAGATGTACAGCTGGGTGTCGTCAGCGTACTGATGGTACTCCACCCCGAAACCACGGATGATCTCACCCAGCGGCTTCACATAAATGTTGAACAGGAGAGGCGAGAGGACCGACCCTTGCGGCACCCCACATATGAGGGGCCTCGGGGTCGACCTCTGTCCCCGTCAACACAGACTGCGACCGGTCAGAGAGAAAGGAGGAGAACCACCGCAACACAGTGCCTCCCACCCCCAACTCTTCCAACCGGTGCAGCATGATACCATGGTCGATGGTATCAAAAGCCGCTGAGAGATCTAACAGGACCAGGACAGAGGAGCACCCCCTGTCCCGAGCCCTCCAGAGATCATCAACCAACGCGACCAATGCCGTTTCCGTGCTGTACCCGGGCCTGAAGCCCGACTGGAACGGATCCAGATACGTCGTTTCATCCAGGTGCTGGGGGAGCTGTTGCGCGACCACACTCTCAACAACCTTTGCAACAAAGCGAAGATTGGAGACCGGACGATAATTTACCAACATTGCTGGGTCCAGGGAAGGCTTCTTGAGGAGAGGCCTCACCACCGCCTCTTTCAAGGCGGCGGGAAAGTCACCCTCACTCAGCGAAGCGTTTATAATCCCCTGGAGCCAGCCTCGTGTCACTTCCCGGGAAGCCAGTACTAACCAGGAAGGACACGGGTCCAATAAACAAGTGGTCGCGTTCAGTCTACCCAGAATCCTGTCCACGTCCTCAGGGGTCACAGGATCAAACTCATCCCAGATAACATTCTCAAGACCTGCCCCTGTCTCTCCCCCTGAGACTACCCAGTCGGAGTCCAAATCTTCCCGAATCTGAGTGATTTCGTCATACAGATACTGAACAAAATCCTCGGCTCTACCCTCCAAGGGGTCCTCCCGCGCTTCCTGGTGGAGCAGGGAGCGGGTCACCCTAAAGAGGGCGGCCGGGCGATTATCTGATGATGCAATAAGAGCAGCAAAATAACTACATTTCATTCGTTGAGTGAATCGTTGCCGTCATTAAGTCGGTTAAGCGAATCTGCCCCCCCCCCGCTTTGGCTTTGCTTGTCAGAAGGGCGCAAAAAAGGATTGTGTGACCCCGGGATGCCACGATCATCCTAAATGAGAATCAGTTGTCCAGCGTCCGAATCTAAATCTCGCGATTGTGGAGATGCTGTAATGGTCACATGTGCGAAAAAGGGTCATAAGTCAGAATAAGTCCGTTGTTAAGTCAGTAACGTGGTTCTTCAGCGAATCTCACTTGGCGTGTCAGAAGGCCACAAAAGGGGATCACCTAACCCCTTGCAACCGTCATAAATTTGAGTCAGTTGCCAAGTGGCTGAATTTTAATCATATGACCATGGGGATGTCGACCACGGTCATAAGTGTGAAATATGGTCGCAAGTCACTTCTTTCAGGGCCGGTGTAACTTCGAACGGTCACTAAACGAACGGTTGTAAGTCAAGAACTACCCGTATGTCTTTATCGAAGGCATAAATTGAAGCAAATGGTGGGTTGATGGGTTATTTACGGTTCAGGAACAAACCCGTATGGAAGGAGTTATTTTGACATCTCCGGGAACAGATTTTGAGAGTGGAGATCAGCTTCGGCTCTTTCATTTTTTAAATTGGCCCTCCTGTCTCCCAATCTCTCTCTCTCTCTCTCTCGAGAGAGAGAGGTTTGGAGTGGATATTCCTCTCCGTGTGCGATGTTGTGATTAAGCAAACAAGGCACTCCACAATCGCCTTCTTCGGCTGGAGAGAAAATATAATTAAAAGGAGGAATAGCTTCTCTTCCGTCTATCCAAAAAGGGGCAGTGCATTTACAATATTTCTCATTATGCACATCGTTTTTCTGGACTTTTGATTTAGCAAGGTATGTACCAGCCGTTCGTTTTTCAAAGCATCTGATAGCATTTCTCTCTTTAAAAAAATAAATAAATATAATAAATATAATAATAATAATAATAATAATAATAATAATAATAATAATAATAATAGTAATAATAATAATAATAATAATAATAATAATAATTAAAAAAAAAGGTCACTTTTTGATGCCTGTTTGATCAGATGGCTTTGTTGCTCCTGGCAAAATTAAGAGCAAAATAATAATAATTTTTTTTTTAAAAAAAAAACCAGGCCTATCTGCGCTGCACCACTTGAAGGCTGCTGCTTGGTTCAGCTTTTCTGGCGATAACAGCTGGTCTCATTATTTAGGATTTTCAGGCAATCGGAAAGGTGTTATTTTGAATTTGCTACCTCCAGAGTTTTTTTTTTTTCCTTCTTCACAACTTCATCTGGCTCTTTTTATTTTTAATTGCTGTAAAACTGCCATCAAGGGAGTACAAGGTGTGGGCTACGTCAATGTCTCTCAACCTTCGCAAGTTTAAGATGGGGGACTCCAACTCCCAGAATCCCCCAGTCAGCCTTTGTGAACTTCAACTCCCAGAATTCCCCTTTCAGCCTTTGTGAACTTCAACTCCCAGAATTCCCCAGCCAGCATGTATGAACTTCAGATCCCAGAATTGTCCAGCCAGCAAGTGTAGACTCCAACTCCCAGAATTCTCCAGCTAACATGCATGGAACTCCACCTCCCAGAATTCCCCAGCTAACATGTATAGACTTCAGATCCCAGAATTCCCCAGTCAGCATGCATGGACTTCAGATCCCAGAATTCCCCAGCCAGCATGGACTCCAACCCCCAGAATTCCCCAGCCAGAATTCTGGGAGTTGAAGTCCACACATCGTCAAACTGCCACGGTTGAAAAACACCGGCTGTGTGAAAATGCTGAATTCAGCAAATCTATCCTCTGAAGCAGGGGTGGGTTTCTACTGGTTCGGCCCGGTTCGGGTGAGCCGGTAGCGATGATGGTGAGCTGAGAGCGAATCGGTTCTCTCTGACGGTTAAGTGGGCCCTCCCGCCCACCCCTGCGTTATACATACCTTATATTTAGTTGTTTTTAGCCCAGCTGAAAGGCGCGACAGAGCGGATTGCCACATCTCAGCTGTTCTGTAATACACTGGCCTTGCGCGGAGAGCAAGTTTGGCGTGCGTACAAACCGCGTGCATGAAGCGAGCTGGTGGTGACATCGGTTGAAACCCACCACTGCTCTGAACTTATATCTTCTTAACCTTTACAATCTCGTAATTATACAAACAAAGCAAAAAAACCAAAAAAAACCCCCAAAACAATAACCCACAAAGATGCTGACAATTCGGTTTTAAAATTCCATACCTGTGGTTACTCCAAATCCCGTTTCCCCTGGTTCCTCAGTCAGAGTGTGCAACTGGCACACCCCAGTCTCTTCCACGGCCAGGTGGATCGGCTTAGTCAGCAGGTATTTCCTGGAAATCACGAGGAATAATCAATGTTTTTAAATGGCAGGTTTAAATGGGCCAAATTTAATGACATCCTGTCTCCCCTTCCCCGCCCCCCGGGACTTTACAATTTTTGGAGTATAAAACACACCTTTTTCCCCCCTAAAAGGGGGTGAAAATTTAGCTGCTTCTTATACACCGAATGTAGCCCCGCCCATCCACTGGCACCCACCCTTTGGCCTCTGCCTCGCAGCAATTACCTCCTTGCAAGCAAACAGCAAGAAGAAACAGCTCCTTTCAGCTTCAGCACAGCCTAATTAGCACAAGTTGATTGGATTGGCCTCCTGACTCTCAGCTGATTTGCTCTCAGCTGTTTTGCGCAAGGCTCTGCTGCTTGTTGCAAAGAGGTAAATTGCTGGAGCAGATTTTTTTTTTCTCCTTGTGCTAATCAAGCTATGCTGAAAACAAAATTGAAAGTATAGCAGGCTGTTTGCTGTTTGATGCAAGGAGACAAAACTGCGCAGAGGCAGAGGGAGATTTCTTTTTCTTCTTTTCCTCACCAAAAAGGTAGGTGCGGCTTATACTCTGAAAAATATGGTAAGTGTGAATGACAATGAGCAGGGCCTTCGAATCCAGAAATAATGGGATTTGTGCAAATACTCCTGCCAGGCATGGTTACCAGATGCTCCTTGAGAAGGGGCCACAAATCCAGGAAAACTCCTCAATTACGCATCAATTCTGCTCAGGGGAAGAGTTAAGATGCAACCACTTGTATCTATGTGTAAATATTGCGGTGTTTCTCAACCCTTCCCACTTAAAAGAGGTGTGGACTTCAACTCCCAGAATTTCTTCCAGAACATGCTTGCTGACTGGGGAATTTGGGATGTTGAAATCCGCAGGTCTTCAAGGGGCCAAGGTTGTGGGGTTTGCAGAGAAGATGAGGAGGAGGAGGAGGAGAAGAAGAAGAGGAGGAGGAGGAGGAGAGTGGGGTCCTTGGTGCTCCCTGAATTTTGTTAATTTCTTACAGACATTTCATGACCCAACTAGGTAACATCATCAGTGCTCACTGATGATGTTACCTACAGTAGTTTGGTAAGGAAATATCTGCAAGAAAACCATCAAGCTCAGACCCCAAGGACCTCACAATAATTATTACAGTTTTTAACAATCAGTTCTATAACAGCAGAACCGAATAACTGCAGATCAAATGCCTAAGGGACTGTCCCAAAGAAGAGAGAGGTCAGTCTATTCTCCAAAGCCCCTGAAGGCAGGAGAAGAAGCAACGGATGGAAACTAATCAAGGAGAGAAGCAACTTGGAATTAAGGAGAAATTTCCTAACAGTGAGGACAATTAACCAGCGGAACTGCTTGCCACCAGACACTGTGGGTGCTCCAACACTGGAGGTTTTTAAGAAGAGATTGGGCAACTATTTATTCGGCATGGTGTAAGGTCTCTTCAAGGGGCCAAAGTGGAGAAACAATGATATGTAGAGGATGTAAGAGGACGTATGAGAAGGTTGTTCCTACTGGTTGGTTTTAGCTTCCACCAGAAGCCACCGGTCTTCGGCCACTAAAAAGACAGACTTGAGATTGATGGGCAAGGAGATGGTGTGGGCATTGCCCTCCAGGACATCCATAACGGTAAGGTAGTTCCTGAAAGATAAAATGTTAACAATCAGGCTCAAGAGGATCCCAGGATGCTTCTGTAAGTAAAGGGGAAAAAAAGGAATTTATTCTTACCCTTCCTCTTTGTAGAACACCAACCAATTCTTATGTGCAAATTCTTTGCACATTTTGTGATTCGTCTTCTTTCGGGGGGTAGGTGGGCAGGTGGAGGAGGAAAAGACAAAATAATAATTTACAATTCTTCGGCCAAATGGCCAAAATTCACCAAAATTCTTGGTTACAGTTTGAGACTTGGCACGTTCTAGGAAAAGATACTTAATGGATTTTGGAGATCCGGGGATTACACTTTACAGGAAAAGAACTCGTCTTGAACGCTTCTATGACATCCAGACGCAGAGCTGTGTTTAAAAATGGGAAGTAAAATACTATCCAGTGTTTCTCAACCTTGTAACTTTAAGATGAGTGGATTTCGCCTTCCAAAATTCAACTGGAAGTCCTGATTTTTTAATGAACCAATTATTCACCCCATCGGCAAGAATGAATCCCGTTAAAAGGATTGATTGAACTAAGAGGGCAATCCAGGAGTGAAATGCTCCCGGTTCGGACCAGATCACCCGATCCGGTAGCGATGGCGGTGGGTGGTTCGGAGAACCGGCAGCAAAAATCCCTGTGGCCCTCCCCCTCCCCCACCATGCCCAGCTGAGCCGCACGATCATCAGAAGCTTTTCAAAGCATTAGAAAAAATGCTTTGCAAAGTTAAAAAAAAAAAAAAAGTTGGCCACGCCCACCCCGTCACATTACCCACTCACCCACTAAGCCACGCCCACAGAACCGGTAGTAACACATTTTACATTTCACCCCTGGGGCAATCATTTATTTTTCCAAAATAACAGGTAATATATTGGATGTGCCCAAAACCAGGATCCTCAGAAAATTCAAAAAGATAGCAATATTGTGGGGTTTTTTTTCAGAATTATACCAATGTATAATTATATACTTTATTATTATTTTTGTTTATTATATGTTTATTATTATATTATATATTATTTTATTGTTTGTTATGTTATGTTATGTTATAAACCCATGACGGCGAACCTATGGCACGCATGCCACAGCTGGCATGTAGAGCCCTCTGTGGGTACCCTCAGCTCCAACGCGCACGCGTGTGTGTCCCGCCGGCCAGCTGATTTTTGGGATGCATTGGGTGCGCACGCATGCGTGGGGGGTCAGGGGTCATGAGCGCATGTGCAGGGGGGCACATTGCATTCTGGGTGCCGGCACGGACGTGTGCTGTCGCGCACGTACTTTCGATACACGAAGAGAAAAAGGTTAGCCAGTTCTGTTATAAACAGTACAGGTAGCATCCAGGGATCATGTGATCATTTAAAGTTACAACAGTTCATTTAGTGACCATTCAAAGTTACAACCGCACTGAAAAAAGTGACGTATGACCCTGTTTCATACTTATGACCGTTGCAGCACCCCCATGGTCACAGGATGGAAGTTCAGAGGCTTGGCAACTGACTCCTATTTATGACGGTTGCAGGGTCCCGGGGCCACAGAATCCCGTTTTGCGACCTTCTGACGACCAAAGTCAACGGGGAAGTCCCGTTTTACGGCGTTACTGGCCTCAGTGGTTAAGTGAATCACTGCTAAGTTAGTAACATGGCTGTTAAGTGGATCTAGTTTCTCCATTGCTGGTCGGAAGGTTGCAAAATGTGATCATGGGGTCTCGGGACACTGCAACCGTCCTAAGTACATGCCAGTTGCCAAGCCTTTGGATTTTATTCACCTGGCCATGGAGATGCTGCAATGGTCATAAGTGCAAAAAATAATCCAAATTTGCTTTTTTTCAGGGTTGTTGTAACTTTGGTCACTAAATGAATAGCTGTAAGTCGAGAACTACCTGTATTCCTTAGTTAGTTAGTTAGTTAGGCTCTTGAGATATCTTACCTCCTCCGGTTTGCCACCCCACCACGATGTTCCTTTCCGCGACGCCGGGATATCCGGTAATAAGGTGAGACGGCTTACGGCCCCCGTGTTTGTGTCCAGCAATAAAATGATGTGATTCTATAAGAAATAAAATAATTAAGGATGTATTTAGGGGAGTCGATGAATTTCAAGACATGGGATAAAATTTTATGACCGGTTAGAAAGGAAGTATGAATAAGGAGATAGAGATAAAATAGATAAGAGAATAGATGGGAGAAAACAATTAGAAAAATAGATACCCAGATGATGCCAAGTAAAAGGAGAAAGGGGAGGGGGGGGGTAAAAGGGAAAAAAGTGAGATATTATAGTAAAAATGTACACAAATGATGAAATAAAAATAAATAATAATTGAATAAGAAATTGAAATGAGAATTAGGAAATCGGAGCTGCTCGAATACCACTTTAGGTTGAACTGAAAAGAGAAACAACCAGAGAGAGGGGAAGGAGTAGAAGAGAGAGAGGAAGGGAGAAGAGAGGAGAGGAAAAGGAAGAAAGGGAAAAGGAGAGGAAGAAAAGGAAGGGGATAGAGGAGCAGATGAGATGGTTAGTAGGGGGGAAGATGAAAGGAGTGGGGGGAGAGAAAGGGAAGTAGGAAAGAGAAGGAGAGGAAGAACGAAGGAAGTAGGAGGAGAAAGAGGAAGGAAGAGAAGGGGAGGAGAAGTACATGTAAATGTGTTTATGAGAAATAAAAATAAAAAACTTCTTAAAAAAAGAAATAAAATAAATAAAAAGAGGGTAATTCTACATATTTTGGAAGAGCTACAAACGTATATATGTCCTCAACGTTATTTCAGAACGGAGGGTGAATTTTGAGGAATCGGAAAAGACCGGCTGCAGGTTTTTGCCCCGCCAAGATTTTTCCCTACAGCAAAATTTTGTCGTTGTCCGGAGTTCACTGAAGGGTGTGGAAAATCCATATTTGTTTTCCTGCAGCCAATAGGGCCCCCTCCCCACATTCCTGGGGGGGGGAGCCACAAACCATAAATGGTGGGCAATGGGCCGGATCCAGATGTGCTCCTGAATGTGCAATATGGAATTTTAATTTTTCACCGTTTTTAAGTAGAGGATGTGTAAAGGAATATACTCTAAGCCTACAACAAGTGGGACACAGTTAAGAGAGGCAGTTTGGTCTAGTGGTTAAGGCAGCAGGCTAGAAAGCGAGTGGCCATGAGTTCTAGTCCTGCTTTAGCCATGAAAGCTAGCTGGGTGATTTTGCCAGGAGACTGGGAGTTCTAGAACCACCTCAGCCATGAAAGCCAGCTGGGTGACTTTGGGACAATCACTAGGAGAGTAGGAGCTCTAGTTCTACCTTAGCCATATGAGCTTAGGCCAATCTCTAGGAGACTGGGAGTTCTAGTTCTACTTTAGCCATGTGACCTTAGGACAATCTCTAAGAGCCTGGGAGTTCTAGTCCCGCCTTAGCCATGTGAGCTTGGGTCAATCACTAGGAGACTGGGAGTTCTAGTTCTACCTTAGCCATGTGAGCTTGGGTCAATCACTAGGAGACTGGGAGTTCTAGTTCTACCTTAGCCATGTGAGTTTAGGCCAATCTCTAGGAGACTGGGAGTTCTAGTTCTACTTTAGCCATGTGACCTTAGGACAATCTCTAAGAGCCTGGGAGTTCTAGTCCCGCCTTAGCCATGTGAGCTTGATTCAATCACTAGGAGACTGGGAGTTCTAGTTCTACCTTAGCCATTTGAGTTTAGGCCAATTTCTAGGAGACTGGGAGTTCTAGAAGGAGAAGGGGGAGGAGGAAGAGGGGGAGAAGGAAGAAGAAGAAGGGGAAAGAAGAAGGAGGAGGAGGAGGAATATAGGAGGAGAAGGAGGAGGAAGGGGAAAGAAGGAGTAGTAGGAGTAGTATAGGAGTAGGAGAAGAAGAGGAGGAGGATGAGAAAGAGAAGGAGAAGGAAAAGGAGGAGGAGGAGAATAAGAATAAGAATAAGAATTAGGGATGAGAAGTCCTGGATGAGTTGTGCTTCCCCTCCAGACTATAGAAGGACAGAGTCAGCCTGATCACTGCAATCATTCTTTGGATGGAAAACTTTGGAGAGAGAAAAAAATGCACAGAGCAGTCTTGGGATGTAGGCAAAGAGTTCTTGCATCAGTAACTACCCAATTCGTTGCTCAGATTTTCAGTCATTATTTTGATCGCACAAAGAAACAACATTTTGACTCCAGCATCGCTATCGAGATTAGAGTGACGAGATCAACCTACCGAAGTTTAATAGTACGTCACAACATTCCAACATTCCCACAACACAACCACACTTTATGGAAAGGAACTCTGGGAAGAAAATTACAAGGCTTTCCAAGTTTCTTTCTTTCTCTCTCTCTCTCTTTTCCTTTTTTGCTTTTTCTCTCCTTCCTTTCTCTTCTTACTCTCTCTCTCTCTCTCTCTCTCTTTTTCTCTTTCCTTTCTTTCTTTCCTTCTTTCTCTTCCCTTCTTTCTTTCCTTCCTTCCTTTCTCTCCCTCCTTCCTTCCTGCCTCTTTTTCTTTCTTCTTTTTCCCTTTCTCTCCTTCCTTCCTCTTTTCTCTTTCTTTTTCTCTATGCATTCTTTTTCTCTTTATTTTTCTTTCTCTTTCCTTTCTTTCTCTTTCTTTCCTTCTTTCCTATTTCTTTCTTTCTTTCTTTTCTTTCTTTCTCTCCCTCTTCTTCCTTTCTCTCCTCCCTCCCTTTCTTCCTTCCTCCTTCCCTCTCCATTTCCTCTTTCCTTCCTTCCTTCCTCCCTTCCTTCCTCCATCCCTCTGTCCTTTCCTTTCCTTTCCTTTCCTTTCCTTTCCTTTCCTTTCCTTTCCTTTCCTTTCCCTTCCCTTCCTTTCTCCTTGCTGCGTATTTGCATGCACAACAGCGTAAGACTGGAAACCCAAAAACCGTTCCAAGCTTTAGAAGAAGAAGAAAAAAAAAGAGGGGGGGGAGAGAGAACTGTCCGCTTTGGCTTTGTGCATTAAATTCTGGGGTCAAAACCGCTCGGTGCCCCCGGCCTTTGCTTCTCCAGCCCTTTCCGATCTTAATAGCTCCCATCTGAACAGACTCCTGACTGGTGGCATGGTGGTTTGCCTCCCAAAATAGACTCCTGCGTCATGGGCGAAGGCTTCTGAGTCGCAGCCCTGGCCGTGCTCCAGGGGAGCTGGGAAGGCTCTTCCCGTTTTGGCCATGATCATTTGTCAGTGTGAGAAAAGGAACCTTCGGCTGACCCTCCGGCTCCCCAGCGCTTTGCATTCCAGAGGTTCAACAGATGTAAGCGCCATTCTTCTTCCGAGAGCGGCTTTATTTTTAGCTCCTGCCGAACTTCCCTTTCCTTGCTGTGAGTTTTCGGGACCGGGCGAAGTTGTGCAGCCCTGGAAAAGAGCTTGTGCAAAGAAGGGAGCTGCGGATTGAACTGGGGGGTGGGAAGGTTGGATGAGGGAGGGGGGAAGGGGGGAGCTTGAAAAACAGGCCCAGGAGGGCAGAAAGGAGGAAAAAAAAATAGCACATTTCAATAAGAGTGCAGAAAAGAGCAGCAAAGGTGTTTTAGGAGGATGGAGGCGAAAACATAGGAAGAACCGTTGCAGGAATTGGATATTTCTAGTATCATGTAAAGAAGGACTATAAGTGACATGACAGCAGTCTTTCAATATTCGAGAGGCTGCCCCAAAGAAGAGGGAGTCAAGCTATTCCCCAGAGCTCCCGAGGGCAGGACAAGAAGCAATGGATGGAAACTAATCAAGGAGAGAAGCAACTTGGAATTAACTTCCTAACAGTGAAGACAATTAACCAGTGGAACAGCTTGCCACCAGAAGTTGTGAACGCTCCCTCACTGGAAGTCTTTAAGAAGAGACTAGACAACCCTTTGTCTGAAATGGTGCAGGGTTTCCTGCCTGAACAGGGGGCTGGATTAGAAGACCTCTAAGGTCCCTTCCAGGTCTGTTATTCCAAGGCTGAGTCAATTTTCCAAAGAAAGCAGAAATGCTTTCATCCTGTGATGGGAATAGATTTGAGTTGTAGCTCTCGCCTTCGCTTCTGGTTTCCATTAACTAGAAAAGGGCAAAGGGCAAGGAAAAAACCCCCGCTCCATCTACTTGGAAAGGAGGGATATCGATCTAGAATTGTACCAATCTCATCAACCTGGTGCCCAAGAGGTTTTGTAACAGAGATCCTGTCATATTTCTGTATTCCGTTTCAAGGCTGGAACCAGGATTTAGAGGGGCTTGACTGATATCCTATCCAGGAATGGAAGTCAGCTGGGAGACTCTGGGCCAGTCCCCCCGTTTCTCTCACCCCTTCTCTTACAACTCAAAGGATGGTTGCTGTGAGGAAAATAGGAAGAGGGAGCACTGTGTATGCTGCTATAGGAGGGAGGGAGGGAGGGAGGAGGAAAGGAAGGAAGGAGGAAATATGGAAGGAAGGAGGAAATGGAGGGAGGGCGGAGGAAAGGAGGAGGAAATTGAGGAAGGAAGGGTGGAAGGAGGGAGGGAAGGAAGGAAGGAAAATGGAAGGAAGGAAGGGAGGGAGGGAGGGAAGAAGGAAAATGGAAGGAAGGAAGAAATGGAGAAAGGAAGGGAGGAGGAAATGAAGGAAGGGAGGAAGGGAGGAAGAAAGGAAGGAAGGAATATGGAAAGAAGGAGGAAATGGAAGGAGGGAGGGAGGGAGGAGGAAAGGAAGGAGGAAATTGAGGAAGGAGGGAGGGAGGGAAGGAAGGAAGGAAGGGAGGGAGGGGCGGTGAATGGATGGAATGAAGGAAGCGGTAGATGGAAGGAAGGAGGGAAGAAAGGGGAAAGGAAGAGAGAAATGAATGAAGGAAGGAAGGAAGGAAGGAAGGAAGGAAGGAAGGAAGGAAGAAAGAAAGAAAGAAAGAAAGAAAGAAAGAAAGAAGGCAGAAAGGACATAAACCAAATAGCTGCCTGCCCACCTCTGTTCACAGAACTTTATCACAAACCTACTTGTATTCTGCATTCTAATGCAGCATCGCGAAGTCCTCTTATCCTTCCTCTCCAGATCCTTTCCTAATTTTAAGTTCTCTCTCTCTCTCTCTCTCTCTCTCTCTCTCTCTCTCTCTCTCTCTCTCTCTCTCTCTCTCTCTCGTTTGCAGGTAAAGACCTTTGCAACGGAGGCCAAGAGGCCGAAGGATTTACCTGCTCTTCGTGCAGAACGACTTGGCCTTGGAGGGGATTGCCGAGGGGGGCCAGTCGCACGAACGGTTGCCAGACGCCCCGAAAGGTTCGCGGGAAGAGGTCGTAGAGATCCATGCAGTACCCAGTTTTCCCAGATGTGTTCATAAAATATAAGGAGACGGGATTGCAGGTGGCCACGTAGAGGGAAGTTCCGTCTTCGCGCTCTTTAGCAGGAACGGGGCAAAAAGGAAAAGAGAGAAGATGCAAGTTCAGGATTTCTCTACCATCAAAACCATCGCTAGAATCATCATCAGAGATCATTATTTGATTGACAAGACCTCAATGTCATCCCTCACTCTGGAATCCCCTGCAAGCCAGATCAGAAAAACACAGCAGAACATCTCTCTCCTCATTTATTTTCCTCCAGCATAGGTAGTCCTCGATTTACGACCATCGTTGAAACCCTGAATGTATGTTGCTAAGTGAAACATTTGTTAAGTGAATCTCGCCCCCTTTTGCGATCATTCTCGCCACGGTTGTTAAGTGAATGGCTGCAGCTGTTATGCAAGTCACAGTGTTGTTAAATGAATCTGGCTTCCCCATCGACTTTGCCTGTCGGAAAAGGGGAAAAGGCTGCAGCGGTCATAAATACGAGTCAGTTGCCAAGGGTCAGAATTCTGATCATGTGGCCACGGGGATGCTGCAACGGTCGTCAGTCTAAAAAAACTGACTTTTCAGTGCCCTTATAACTTTGAATGGTCACTAAATGAATGGTTGTAAGTTGAGGACTACCTGTATATCTTGGGTCTTAGAAGTACAGAGCAAATACATGAAAAGAAACCAACATTTGTATTTATTATCTTTACAATAGTACAGCTTTTTTGTATACACCCAGAAAACATTCTTTAATTGTGTAAAAATGAGTGCATTTCTAATCTTGCAACTGAAGCGATATGCTGAATTTTTTTGGCCTGGTTTAAGTCAAATCTCAGGAAATTAATGAAACAAATGCTTAAACCTAGATAACAGTAGTGGCCAAAATTGTGGAAACCTTTTGGGGAAAATGTATTTTCTAAAACTAGCTAATAACACCACTTTTTTTTTGGAGTGGTACCATAAAATTATATATCAATGGAGAGAGAATTTAATCAAGAATGTAATGCAATAACTTTTAGGAAGGATTTGCTATTAGAATAGCAGTTACAGCATAAAGAAGAAAAGTGAAACACATAGAAAAAATGAGATATATAAAAATTATCACCCTAGAAAAAACGAGATATACAAAAATGATCCCCATGTCAGTTAATACTTAGTTGGGTAACCTTTAGCATGAATTACGCCTTACAACGTATTCCCATGAAGTGAACCAAGTCTTTTAGTTCTGCAGCTGTTCTAATGTGAAACCAAGATGGAATGATGGCTTCTGTTAACTGGGTTTTATTGCTGCGTCGCTTCTGACTAACAGGTTTCTTTTGTCAGCTCCATAGATTTTCCATTGGGTGAAGGACTGGGCTATTCCCAGGCCATTCCAGCAGTGGAATAGGATTATCTTGAAACTCCAAAAAAGAAAAAGAAAAAAGTGGTGTTATTAGCCATCAAACCTCAAAAATACACTTTTCCCAAAAGGTTTCCACAATTTTGGCCACTACTGTATGTCTACACTCTCCGTGTCCTTCAGGATAAAATAAACTCCCATTTTACACACTTACAGACTTCTGAATAATAATTTTTTAAAAAATGGGTTCTATCAATTGGCCCAAGATATTGCTATATTAAAGACTCCAAAACCTGATAGGAAGTTTTGCTTTTCCTCCAATTTAGGAGAAGCCATTTTAATGGGGTAAAAGTAGACCATTCTAGAGGTTCTAGATCAGAAAAATTAGGCATGTAATTAGGCAATAATTACAAATAACTCTATTCTGGTCATAGAAGAAAAAAAAAGAGTTTGTGAATACCCAGCACATTGAATAATAAATAAGGCCTGAATGATTTGCACACTGTGTGCTGCAGAATTGCTGGAGCAAGATTTGCGTAACCGTCAGTAATGTGTTAATTATGTTTACGAGTTAATTCTCATGTACATTAGCATGGATGATGTTCCCTAGCAGGGTCGTGAAACGTCTTCAAAAAAATGAACCAAGCTCAGAGAGCACTAAGGACCCCTCATTTCAGCTCTGAGCTACAAATATCCTCCTTTATTGATGTAACTTGGACATTGTGAGTAACCCACTCGGCTCCTGGATTTTGCAGTGGTTGAAATTTTTTTTAATATTCCACAGCTCTGTCCTCAGCTGAATTACATTGCAATGTGGAAGGGAGGACTCTATTCCTAAAAGTAAACTCTACCATAAGCTAGAACAGGTATGCAAAATTTATATTTTCCACCAGAGAATCGCTCAAAGTCAGTTTAATATTTATTACTGGAGGTTTTTAAGAGGAGATTGGATAACCCTTTGTCTGAAGTGGTGTAGGGTTTCCTGCCTAAGCAGGGGGTTGGACTAGAAGACCTCCAAGGTCCCTTCCAACTCTGTTATTCTATTCCGTTCTGTCCTGTTCTATTTTCTATTCCATTCCATATTCTCTTCCCTTCCCTTCCCTTCCCTTCCCTTCCCTTCCCTTCCCTTCCCTTCCCTTCCCTTCCCTTCTTCTATTCTATTCTATTCTATTCTATTCTATTCTATTCTATTCTATTCTATTCTATTCTATTCTATTCTATTCCATTCCATTCCATTCCATTCCCTATTCTATTCCCTTCCCTTCCCTTCCCTTCCCTTCCCTTCCCTTCCCTTATTCTATTCTATTCCATTCCTTATTCCATTCCTTATTCCATTCCATATTCTATTCTATTCTATTCTATTCTATTCTATTCTATTCTATTCTATTCTATTCTATTCTATTCTATTCTATTCTATTCTATTCTATTGTTCTGTTCCTTTCCATTCCAATCTATTCTATTCTATTCTATTCTACCACATTTTGGAGAAGACTGCTTGTGGATGCAAGGCAATTACGCTGATCCTTTGGGTGATTCTCTAAGCAGGCGAAAGGATTAGTCACACAGCAAGAGAGGAGGGATTGACTCAGGGGTATTCTGCAGAAGGTTTGCCCTACTACACAGTTAACTGTTAAAGAGGGAAGCAGGGGCCGTTAAGGATTGCACTTAACTGGATGACCCCATCAGAGAGAAAGCATGAAGAAAAGGACAGTCTTCGGGGACTTAGCTTCACTCGCAAGCAAAATCATTCCTGCAAATATCCGTTTCAATGACTGGCGCAGCTTCTCAAATCGTTCCTTACTCACAGAGACATAAAGTGGGTACTCTACCTTGCGACGCCACATCGCACACTAAGTTAACCTCGTTCAAAGGGAGAGTCCAGAATGCCAGCTCTTCTGTAAAACTCAAGGCTCTGGCTTCGTGCCTTTCCAGAGGGAAGGCCTGCATGTTTAAATGTATGGGACCCTAAAAGAAAAGGAAAAACAAAAATCCTGAGATTTTCTGCAACCTTAAGAGGTTGCAGAAAAAAAATGCTTTCAGAAGCCTCTGACGATCCCAGCTGAGCCTGCGTGATCATCAGAGGCTTTTTTTTTTTAACTTTAACTTTAACTTTTTTTAACATTAACCAACTAGGTGATGTCATCAGTTTGATAGAGCAAACCCCACTCCTTCTAGCACTGATGATGTTACCTAGTTGGGTAATAAAACGTCTGCAAGAAAGCCACCAAGCTCAGAGATCCCCAAGGAGCCCTCATGTCCACCCGGAGCTACAAATATTCTCCTCTATCGATCTTAAGCTTGAACTAAATTTCACAAACCTTCACATCTACGCGATGTGTTTCCGTAGGACATAACAGTCTTCGTCGTGATTTCCCCAAATGATTCATTTTCCAGTAGCCCATAAATTTGGTATCAGGCAATGGCAATCTGACCAAGAAAAATAGATCACTATAATTAATTTGGCACACATTTCTCTGAGTAGACAATACCTCCCCTCCCTTTCTTGTTAACAGAATTTTAACGAGTTACAACAGAATTTTAAGATGACAATGCCACTTTGCAGGATGTAATTCCACTTGGGAATTTTTCTGAACAGTGAAGAAAAAAAATACCCGTTGAATGGGTTCCGATGAAACATAAACTGAGTTCTGACGTACGAAATAAATCCTTAACGGAGAAGCTGCCACCAACTCTACTCTTAGAAAATATACAAGCAGCATTTTTTTTGTGAAACAGCTTTTGAAGATCTGGAATGGAGGATTTGGGGAAATGTAATGTTTGAAGCTTTTAACAGACGTTACGCAGATCAAAATAGGATTCCCATCCAGCTAGGATTTTTAATATTAGAATAGAATTGAATAACAGAGTTGGAAGGGACCTTGGAGGTCTTCTAGTCCAACCCCCTGCTTAGGCAGGGAACCCTATTACTGGTAGCACTTATAATTATTTCTACTTAATGAGTCTATAGAAACACACCTGTTTTGAGTTAGCATTCTTCCTTCAACATACAATACAAATACAAATCAGAACATAAATTTAGAGTTGGCTATAAATGAGGCACAATTTGCCTGGCCAGTGTTTCTCAACCTTGGTAGCTTGAAGATGGGTGGACTTCAACTCCCAGAATCCCCCAGCCACTTGGCTGGGGGATTCTGGGAGTTGAAGTCCACCCAACTTCAAGCTACCAAGGTTGAGAAACACTGGCCTAGACCCTGAAATAATCTGAATCGATCAATAAAGCTTTCAATCCCAACGGACATCGATTATTAAAGTGCTACTTCCTATGATATTGTATTATACGACGACATGTGACCAAAAGAACTCTCTTTTGAAAGATTTTAAACATTGGGAGAGCAGGGAACAATTGCAAATGTTGCCCGTGTGATTCAGCATCCTAAGGGGGTGGGAAACGTAAATGTCAAATAGCAGAAGACTGGACTTGTAGCCAAAGTTCTCTCAACTTGAGTGCCTTCAAGTGGTAGCAGATGAAGATTATGTTTGCACAGAACTCAACGTGGAAACTGGGCAACCAACATACAGGCCTTTCCGTATGAGTCACCCTGTTGTTGGAATTTCCGTTGTGTCCTCTACACAACCGCATGAAAAGCTCCTAACAGCCTACAAGAATCCTAAGATAAAAGTAATCACAATCTTACTATGGTTGGCAGAAAGCCCAACCATAGTAAGGAGTGAAGGAGAGTGAACTAAAGTTGTTCCCCACAAATTGCTTCAGTCGGCGTTCCTCCTTAAATAGGCTAAGGGAGTGGCCAATTAGCCCCAAGCCTTACTCTTGAGGAGCCCTCCTCCTGAGGAGCCACTCCTGCCTTTTGGCAGCTCTGCGCGCCCGTGCATCGAGAAGAGGCTCCTCCTCTTCATCCTCTTCACTTATGGGAGCTTCTGGCGGTTCTGAAGGCCCTGGCTGAATCCCCGGCTCTGGCACCACATCTTCTCCAGCCTCCTCATTGTCCGACTCGAGTGCCAGCTGTACAGGTTGCTGGCGCAGCACCACACCAGCCTCCTCACTGTCGGAATCAGCTACTAGTTGCACAGGCCCCTGATGGGTCACAACAAGCAGTAACTAACCACGTTTGCCTACAGAGGGATTTCAAAAATGGTTGCCTTGTCCCCTCAATGAGACAGTCCTTGACCTACAACCTCAATGGAGCCCAACGTTACTGCTGCCAAACGAGACATTCGTTAATGGGGCGAATTTCGCCCCATTTTACGACGTCTCTTGCCACGGTTGGTTAAGTGAATCACTGAAGTCGTTAAGTTCGTAACACAGTCGTTAAAGAGAATCTAGCTTCCCCGTTGGTGTTGCTCATCCAAAGGTCGCATGAGGGGATCATGTGGACCTCGGGACACAGCGACCGTCGTAAGTATGGGCTGGTTGCCAAGCATCTGAATTTTGATCGCGTGAGTTTGAGAAACAGACGGGGCCGTTGTAACTTTGAACGGTCACTAAATGAACTGTCGTAAGTCAGGGACTGCGCCTGTGTATGGATCTTCTTTATCGTATGTTTGCAGACGGTGGTATGCAGTATAATTTTGATGTAAAAGCATTGTAGAGATGCTCAGGGCATTGATGGCCCTGAGTTTGGAACCTTTGAGGAAGGGTCCATAAAACCCCCAAAGTTGTTGTGGCTTCTATAATGGCTTCATAAAAGCACGAGAAAAGGACAATTTTGACTAAACTTTAAAAGCGTGAGCTTTGTTTATACAGAAACACAGTTCATAGTTTCTGTTTTAAACCACCCTCCGTTTTTGCTACCGAGTGTCAAACATCACTGTGAGAAATGTGAGAATCCACAAAGAGCTTAACACAGCTTCCCCTTAGCTACTGCTGGAAAGTCACAGGAAATTGTGAGCAATGACTACTCCGCAAATCTCCGCTCGTACATTCATCACTGGTTTTTCATAAACAGGACAAAAAAAAAGATGAGATCCATTATAAACCGAGAATCTTTTAAGGGGACAAATAAGGCTACTAAAGATAGAAGATAACAAGGCTACTAAAGTATGAAGATAATGGAAGTTTAATTGATTTGTATATTGACTAAGAAATGTTCATATACCACACTGAAGTGGTACAGAATAATATTACAACTATTAAGTAAGCTACAGTTCAATGTTTGTGGAGATTCTCGATCATCCAGGTCATGGTTGTCCCAAAGGTGCTTTTTTCAAGAGGCAACCTGACTTTTTTATTTTTTCTTTTGAAGATGTTTCACTTCTCATCCCGAGAAGCTTCTTCAGCTCTGACTGGATGGTGAAGAATGGAAGGATTTATACTCCTTGCAGACAGCTGGTCATTTGCCTCCTTTTAGAGAAAGACACAGATAAATCTCCAAATGGTCTCAATGACTCTCTAAAAGGATGCAAATGACCAGCTCTCTGCAAGGAGTATAAATCCTTCCATTCCTCATCATACAGTCAGAGCTGAAGAAGCTTCTTGGGATGAGAAGCGAAACGTCTTCAAAGAAAAACAAGGAAGTTCAGTTGGCTCTTGGAAAAAAGAAAGCAAGCACCTTTGGGACTACGGTTCAATGAGCCTGGATAGCTCAGCAGACTAATGCATTGTAATTAACATCCAGATGTCTGCAATTACTGCTAGTTCGAATCTCGCCAGGCTCAAGGTTGACTCAGCCTTCCATCCTTTCTAAGGTAGGTAAAATGAGGACCCAGTTTGTGGGGGCAATAAGCTGACTTTGTATAAATATACAAAAGTATGAAGGCTATTGCTTAACACATTGTAAGCCGCCCTGAGTCTCCGGAGAAGGGCGGCATATAAATCAAATTTTTAAAAAATGGTTTATTGGATGCATGTTTTAAAACGAGCACACTTAAGGGACCTCGTGTTAAACATTGGGAAACAATTGAATTAATGCCTGCAATTCTGCCTGCGAGGTTTTACTCAGTTAAGAAGGATGCTAGAGATGGTTTTATTCAAACCACCGAATGAGATTTATAGCTAGAAAAGTGAACTTTGTCTTCTTCCTTATCTCAAAAAACAAACAACCCAACCACCAATTTTTACAAGTCTGTTTCGCATCACCTTTCCAAAATAAAGGGAAATACTTGTTTTCATTGAAGATGGTTTCTGAACGTTGTTATGGTTTGAGCTTAAAAAAATGTGCTCTTGTAAAGTACTGTTATTATTATTTATACACATCAAGGTATCTGTTTGATGTTTGGAAAATAAGCACCCCACAGCACAGGGTGTCCATAAATGCCATTAAGCAAACTGGATGCTATGAAAAGAGTCTGGAATATCACAAGGCCGAAGAAATATGAGAAAACTTTGGTCTAATTGGGGGAGACGATGCCTGTTATTCATAAACTTCTGTTAAAATATGAAAATCTGTCGGCGTGGGTGATTTGCGTCTTTCGTTTAATGACATCATTACGAAATGATGTTGATCACCAGAGAGAATTTGACTGGTGCCAGGCAACATCTATTGAATCAAGATCTTTTGAAGTTTCGCAGTACTTTGGGGAAATTTGTCCCGTGAAGAATTAAAAGCCAAGTCAGTTCACTCATTCCCATTTTTTTAAAAAAAACAGTTTCAAACCAGCTTTGTACAAATGACAGCGATAAATTAGCAAGAGACCAAACAATGAATAGAAACCGAGAAGAATCAAACAAATATTTCCCTTTATTTATTTCCATTGCACAAATCACCAATGTTAATTAGATTATTAAAAAAAAAAAAAAACACGACTCCTCCATTTAAACACATTGTCGTATCCCGTAAAGATACACATTGATAAATGTTGTGTAAATAAATAATTACGCAACCGAATGACCCTTTTTCGGAGGAAAAGACACATGGAATTTGCTTCAAGCATTTCCAGGTTTTTATAACTAGCAGCAATACGGCGGACAATTAGCCTTACTCCTTTGCCATCTGTATGTTGTCAGGTTTGGCTCCGATCGGTATTCCGTGTTTATGCAAAGTCCTAATTAATATCTCACGCATTTCTTTGTTGTAGGAGTCAAAATCAAAAACGTTCCGAACGACATTGGCGAGTCCTTCGGTCGGAAACTTCTGCAGAGATTAAGAAAGAGACAGAAAAAAAAACTTTAAGTGTCAGTTTGTTGGCGGTGATGGAAAGTGCGACTTGAAAGTTTGTTCCGTTACACCAAAAAATATTCTAGGCCCGTGTTGGCGAACCTATCGAACGCGTGCCAGAAACGGCACACAGAACCATCCTGCGCGGGATGCGTGGCCTCGCTGGCTCCTCTTCCGCATTCCTGTGCACACATGCACGCCAGTCAGCTGGCTTTCACGCACACGGAGCATTGAAACCCGTAAGAGCAGAGTTCCGTCGCGCATGTGCACCAGCACCTGAACATCTGGGATTCCGTCGCGCCAGCTGTTTGTCAGGTGTGCCTCCGCGCCAGAAACCGGAAGTTTGGGTGCTGGCGTGTGCATGCACAACGGAATGCTGCTCTTCTAAGTTTCGGCACTCCCGTGCGCGTGAAGGCCAGCAAGGCTGCGCAATCCAGGCAGGCAGTTTTGCGTGCCGTTTTTGGTACGCAGGTTGGCACGCGGTGACGTAAAAGGTTAGCCCTCATTGTTCTAGGTGTTCACCACGCTCTCCGTGCACTGCAATACCCAGAAAGATATTTTTCAAATCTTTATAGACATTTTAAAGGGAAACTATGAGCAACTATCAAAACTTTCATCCCTTAACTAGGAGTAAAGAGACAAAACCACGAAATTGTGTGGTCATTTAAACCAACTGTTACGTCCAGAGGGCTAATGTCACCTAGGGTTGTGTTTCTGCTTACACAATGAAAACTCTTCACTCTTGTAGAGCATGTCAGGGTTCCAAGTGACACCCCCACAGAATCAAAACTCCCAGGAAGGCATATTCCTCAAAGTATAAATTTATATGGAAGATAAGTCAAAAAGAAAAAAAAGCATAGCAACTGAAGTATTGAAGCGGGCAAGAGATGATGGATAGATGGTTTTTGGTGTTTTTTATTTGCTTTGTTTTTCCTCTCTCTTTACTTTCTTTCTTGGGAGGTAGGTGACATGATTAGAAGTTAGGTAGGACAGAAAGAAGATGTTGTTTAACGAAGGATGACATGATTAAAAGTTAGAATAAGAGATAGAAATAAGACAAAAGGGGAAAATTAGTGTGTACACTTTTACATCATAAAATAAGAGTAATAATAAGAGAAAACATGGAATAATTGAATAATGAAAGACTGCAACTTTATATAAATATGTATTACTATTAGAGATATATAAGTTGGATTGAAAGTAATAACTATGACTAATGCTGTTAGCTTTATTTGTATTAGAATGTATGATACCCAGGTGCCACACTGTTCACACATTGATATGTTTGTAAAAATAAATAAAAAATAAAAAACTTAAAAAGAAGAGCCTTGGTAGTACAGTGGTCTAAAGCACCCTGTTATTAACACAGCTGCCTGCAATTTACTGCTGGTTCGAATCTCTCCAAGGCTCAAGGTTGACTCAGCCTTCCATCCTTTCTAAGGTAGGTTAAATGAGGACCCAGTTTGTGGGGGGCAATAAGCTGACTTTGTATAAATATACAAAAGTATGAAGGCTATTGCTTAACGCATTGTAAGCCGCCCTGAGTCTCCGGAGAAGGGCGGCATATAAATCAAATTAAAAAAAAAAGAAAAGTATAAATTTATTAGGGATGTCATATTGGCACATCTGGGGAACCCCTGATTCTAAAAGCCCCGCGTTTTCCCCACCCAAATTAAAGTCAAAAGTTCTTTCCCCCACAATCCACATAACCGTCACATGGTCCAATCCAGTCCCCGTCCCAACTCTAGTTGGTCTCTCCACGCCTCCCCAGCACCTGGCGAGAACCTCCTTGGTTCCCAGGGGAAAGAATTTTATTAGGGTTACCAAACCCTCGTTATCTCCTCCTTTCCCTCCTCCCGTTCCCACAGCTTGCCCAGTCACTGCTGTGGCAGCCCTGAAGACGCCAAGAAAAAATGGCTCCAGCTCTGACAAGTGTGAAGAGAAGAGCAGCAAAGATGACTAGGGGACTGGAGGCTAAAACCTTCGAAGAACGGTGGCAGGAATTGGGTAGGTCTAGTTTTGTGAAAAGGACGAAGGGGGGACATGATAGCAGTGTTTTAATATTTGACGGGCTGCCACAAAGAAGAGGGAATCAACCTATTCTCCAAAGCATCAGAAGGCAAGGCAAGAAGCAACGGATGGAAAGGAGAGAAGCAACCTAGAATTAAGGAGAAATTTCCTGACAGTGAGGACAATTAACCAGTGGAACTGCTTGCCACCAGAAGTTGTGGGTGCTCCAACACTGGACATTTTTAAGAAGAGATTGGACAGCCATTTGTCTGAAATGGTATAAGATCTCCTGCTTGAGCAGGGGGTTGGACTAGAAGACCTCCAAGGTCCCTTCCAACTCTGTAATTCTGCTACTCTTTCCCTTCAAAAGTTTCTTCAAGAAATCGAAGAAGTGTCAGGCCCAAAGGATCAGGACCATACATTAAGTTGCAGTTCAGAAGGTTCCCTGCCCAAGGAAACTGTAGGCAAGAATGAGGTCAATTAAAATTCAACATCAAACTGGCGCCAGATAAGGGTCAAAGGAATTCAAGAGGGGTTGAACTCAAGACCATTTGTGACAACATCAAGGGTCTAAGCTGATGATGTGCTTAACCCCACCTCAGCTCTGCCTGCTCCTCCCCTATAGCAGTGTTTCTCAACCTTGGTAGCTTGAAGATGGGTGGACTTCAACTCCCAGAATCCCCCAGCCAGCGCTGCTGGCTGGTGGATTCTGGGAGTTGAAGTCCACCCATCTTCAACCTACCAAGGTTGAGAAACACTGCCCTACAGGAAGAGAGGTAGGGAGAAGACTCCTTTAGGAGAAAGACGTTATTGGATACAACTTCTGAGACTTGAGATTTAAACTTTCCGAGTATTATCTATTTTTGGAGCTTTGATGCTTGCATTGTGATCATTGGTGGTATTCAGCCGGTTTGGACCGGTTCGGGCGATTTAGCCACCGTCCTATTTAACCACGTTTTCTAAGCGACGCGCATGCATGCAAGCTGCACAAACGTGCAAAGCACACGCGTGGAAGGCACGCATGCAAAACGAGCATGTGTGTGGCGAAACGGTGGTAAAAATCTGTGAAACCCGCCTCCGATTGTGATTCTATACTGTCAAAGTGATCAATAAAGAAATCTGATTGTATTCATAATTGATTGGATTAACTGTGGTGTTGGAACCGATTCCTGGGCTGCTACTTCCGTCCTATGAATTTCCAAGTCAAAAGACATTCTGTACCAGTGGTGAAATCTAAAATCCGTTACTACCGGTTCTGTGGGCGTGGCTTGATGGGGGGGGGTTTAATGTGACCGGGTGGGCGTGGCCAACTTTTTTTTTTTTTTTTTTTTTTTTTTAGTTTTAAAACCATTTTTTCTACAACCTCTGAAGAGGTTGTAAAAAAATGCTTTCCAAAGGCTCTGACGATCCCAGCTGAGTTGCCTGATCGTCAGAGGCTTTTTTTTCTTTTAAATGCCTCTGACAATCAAGCAACTCACCTTGGATCGTCAGAGGCATTTAAAAGAAAAAAAAAAGGGTTATTTTCTTTTAAAAGACTTTGACGATCCCAGCTGAGCCGCTCGATCATCAGAGGCTTTTTTTTTTTTTAACTTTTAAAAGCATTTTTTGGCGATCCGGTCTGAACCGGGAGCATTTCACCCCTGCTCTGTACTGCCGTTGTTTACTTTCTTCCTCCATGAACATTTTGTAGAGGGGGGAAAAAGAAGGAATATCCAAAATTATGGAGAAGGGTCAACCCATTCTCCAAAGACCTCAGGACAAGAGAAGGAGAAACGGATGGAAGCTTTATCAAGGAGAAAATCAACCTAGAAATTAAGGAGAAATTTCCTAACAGCGAGAACAATTAATCGGTGGAACAACTTGTCTCTAGAAGTTGTGCGGGCTCCTTCACTGGAGGTTTTTAAGAAGAGATTAGATAACCATTTGTCTGAAGTAGTGTAGGGTTTCCTGCCTAAGCAGGGAGTTGGACTAGAAGACCTCCAAAGTCCCTTGCAACTCTGTTATTCTGGATTCTGACCGCCTTCTAACATGGTGGGAATGAAGAGAGCTCCTGCATGAGGAAAGGTTAGATGGAGGTCATACAGAGCCTCCTGATCACGGGATGTCCGGTTTTTCCAAGGCACATTTTCTTCTCTGCTTTTCAGACGTACAAACGATGCAAAACAACTTCGTCCGTCTGTGAACCCGGAGAGAAGATCTGAGCGGCTGGCGATCGGCTGGGATTTTGTAACTAAATAAATCACGTCGCGAATATGCACATCCTGAAGTTTGACTTTGTTTGCCAGCAGTATATAAACACCTTCCAGCTCAAACAGGCTAGGTTTGTATAAATCAGACCTGATTTCGTGGCAGAAGCCCTACAATGATCGAATCAGATATTGTGCATGAGTAACTTCCTTCCTCCGTTCTCAAGCTGTGAGATTGTATCACTTCCCTCCTTCCTTTTATCCCAACGGGTTCCCATTACCTGCTAGACACGGGAGGGGGCTGCCTCTGTGTCCTAAACAATTGCTCCTGTTTCTCCGTGCTACTGGTTGAAGAAATTCTAAATAAATCTAGTCATTCCCCTGATCCAGGTCTCTTCGAAGCCCTGGAGGCCAAGCAAACCAGAAACCCGAATTCAAAGCAGAAATCGAGTGGGTGAATTAAGACCTTCTCTGGCTTTATGTCATCATTAAGTTTGTTTCTTCGTTATTTTTAGATTCATTTATGGAACGGTTCAACGTCCAGCTTGCTGAATTATGACGGTTCTTTGGCACAAACAAGCATTCCAGGATCTTCCTTTCTTTTTAACTATTTGAAATAGAATAACAGAGTTGGAAGGGACCTTGTCGGTCATCTAGTCCGACCCCCTGGTCTCAAGCAGGAGATCCTACACCATTTCTGACAAATGGCAGTCCAGTCTCTTCTTGAAAGTCTCCAGGGATGAAGCTCCCACAACTTCCTAAGGCAGTGATGGCTAACCTTTTTGCCGTCGCGTGCCAAAAGCGAGCGGAGTGGGGGGGATTGCGCGTGTGTGTGCCCACACTCATAATTCAATGCGGCCCGTCCCTCCACGCATGCATGCGTGACCCCCCCCCTTCCCCCGCTTTTGGCACGTGACGACACGGTGGGCCCGGTAGACCCATTTTTTTGCCCTCCCCAAGCTCCAGAGGCTTTCTAGGAGCCTGGGGAGGGTGAAAACGGCCTTCCCCCCACACACACCTGGAAGCCCTCCGGAGGCCCGGAAACAGCCCATTTCCCAACTTCCAATGGGCCCGAAAGGACTGAAAATCAGCTGGCCAGCGTGCACATGCGTGCTGGATTGAGATAGGGCAACGCTTGCGTGCCCACAGATATGGCTCCGTGTGTCACCTGTGGCACCCGTGCCATAGGTTCGCCATCAATTTCTGTTCCATGAGTTGATTGTTCTCACTGTCAGAAAATTTCTCTTTAGTTCTAGGTTGAATCTCTCCTTGATCAGTTTCCACCCGTTGCTTCTTGTCCTGCCTTCAGATGCTTTGGAAAATAAGCTGACCCCCTCTTCTTTGTGGCAGCCCCTCAGATGTTGGAAGACTGCTATCATGTCACCCCTAGTCCTTCTTTTCATTAAACCAGACATACTCAATTCCTGCAACCATTCTTCATATATTTTAGCCTCCAGTCCCCTAATCCTCTTGGTTGCTCTTCTCTGCACTCTTTCTAGAGTCTCAACAGCTTTTTTTACATCGTGGTGACCAACACTGGATGCAGGATTCTAATTCTAAAGCAGAATTCAGATACTTGAAACAAGAACCCAGAACCTTCTGAAAATAAAGCATATGCCATGTAATGGACAATCGGGTAGAAATATCCTTGTACAACCAGATCTGAGGCCAGATAATCAATTAATCATTATTCTGTTAAATGTTAAGGTGGTCTTTAAAGATGTCAGAAGCCAAATGTCTTCAATTATTAGTGAGCCGTCTGGGATTAGGAACGGGCATACAGTACCTGTAAATGCTTGACAATGTTCACTACTTCTCGAGTCGAGTAAGGATAATTGATAATTCCTTGGTCAGCCAAACTTCGCAGCTCTCCAAAAGCTGCCACCAGTTTCTGGAGAACCGAATCAGGGACGTCAGGCCCGTACTGTCGAAGCATTGCCAGCTCCGAGTTCGGTTTAGGGTTATCCACAGCATGACAGCTAAATATATCTCCTGGAACAAGCAAGAAGATGAAAGGAGAAAACTGCGTCCAATATGATAATTCATTTGTAGTTCATAATAAAGAAGAAAATTTGTGGTACTTAAAACTTTACACTCTGGTGTGCTACAGTGAACTCAGAGGGGTGCTTGCGAGATATGTTAATGTTTTTATTGTAATATTTTTTTATTGTTTTATATCATACATTTCTTTTATTTCTTGAGGCATGTGCTCTCTAGGTGTCCAAGGTTTTAACATACAAACAAACATCATTATCATCGTCATTATAATCATATGTATATATAGACAAATGTACAGTAACATATAAATAAATACACGATAACATCCATCATATAATAACATATATTACCTTCCATTGTAATATCAATTATATAACCATCAAGTAAGAAAAAGAAAATTACCCGTCTGATTTCCTTTCTCATATACACCATATTCCACCCAATTTTACAACCACGGTCCATCTCTTTCCGTCTCTTCCCTTCTCCTTCCCTCTCTTCCCTTCTCCCCTCACTTCTCTCTCCTTCCCTTTTTCCTTCTCCTCTCTTCCCCTTCACTTCCCTCTCTCCTTCTCCTCTCTCTACTTCCCTTCCCTCTCCTCCCTTTTTCTCTCCTCCTCTCCCTTCTCCTCTTTCTTCTCCTCTCCTTCCCTTTCTCCTACTCCTCTCCTCCCATCCACTTCCCTTTCTCCTTTCCCCTCTCTCCTTTCCTCTTTTTCTGTCTCCTTCCTTCTCCTCTTCCCCCAGCCTTTCTCCCCTTAAATTTTAAATTTTTGAAGAAAACACGTGTTAAGCTTAGCTTGCCGACGACGCTACTACTAGCCCTTCAAAATGGAGCTTATTTTTAACTTATATTCTTTTTTTGAAAAACATTTTCCTAGGAAAATTATGTATGGCCCAAAATATACATTTCTTTTCCCAAATAGCAAAGGGGTAATGGAGTCTAAAATAAAGAAATGGTTTTAAGACACCTAAATTAGGAGCTTCCTTGGAGTTTTTTTTTCTTCTTCCTGCAACCAGACTCGTGAAACAAAAGTTGCATTTTTTTTTTCATAGAAAGACCATAAAATAGAAGCTTTTACAAAGTGCCTGACTTACCAAGAGTTCCAAAAAAGTCGTTTCCCAAGAAAGGGAACCCCGGCCTGTTAGCTAAAACAATCATCCTAAAATCCGGATGAATTACTATGACATTTTTTCTCCCGTCTGCAGCAACAGGATCTGGGAGTTAAACAAACAGAATTAGTGTTTTCGATCTGACAAGACTTTATTCCAGAAAGAAAATGACATGATGATCGAAAGATAGCAAACAGCTAACAGGTATGGGGCCCGTATAACAACATGGCAATCAAACTCCATAAGCTATAAATCTATTAAACTACTATAAATTCAACTGTTTTACTTGAATTCTTAAAGATACTTTAATAGTAACAGTTAAAAGAATATAACATGCTGTTTATTCAGATGCTATTCAGATCGAATGGCAAACTGACAGGCCAAATTACGTATGACTTTAGGAACTTGGGGCCACCGTGAATGTTATTTTAAACTATATTTTTTAGTTTTTAGTCCAGAATAAAGATAAGGAACAGGATCTGGATTGGAAGTAGGGAATGCCAGGGTATTTTAAAGATTTTTTTGTTTTGTTTTGTATCATCATCCTAGCATTTTTCCCGTAGGTGCAGGATCCAATTAGATTTGATTTTTTTTTGGCATGATTTATGCAAAAGATTATGTAAACGACAGGCGTGAACGTCCATTCCTAATTATAAGAGAGCGTTGAGTGAAAGGATGTTCAAGCCAGGAAAACAACAAATCTGTCTGGGCTTACTCTAGAGTAGGGGTGTGGGCTGCATCGGCCTGTGGGGTGCTTAGATCTGGCCTGTGGGGTCGGCCTGGAAACAGCAAAGGACTGGTCTGCAGTGTCTCTGGTAGCAAAAAAGGAGCTGGGGGGGGGCTGCATACAGCCACCCCGGGTCCCGTTTTCGGCCGCAATGGCCTCCTGCAGCCCTCTGCCAGTGAAAATGGAACTCGGGGGGGGGCAGGGGGGTTTGTCATGCACAGCTTCTCCGAGCTCCATTTTCACTAGCAGAGGTACTGCGGGTCACCCAGGCCGAAAAGAGGGTGCACCCCCCCCCCCCGTGTTCCGTTTTCGCTGGCAGAGAGCTATCAAAGCAAACTAAAACCAAAAGGAGAAATGTTTCGTCTTTTGCATTTGAGCATGCAAGAAGGGACAGGAAAGGAGAAAGGGAAAGAGGAAAGAGAAAGGAAAAAGAAGGAAAGTGAAGGAAGAAGAAAGGAGAAGGAAGAGGGAAGGAAGGAAGGAAAAAGAAGGCAAGAGGGGAAGGAAGAAGAAAGGAGAAGGAAGAGGGAAGGAAGGGAAAAGAAGGCAAGAGGGGAAGGAAGAAGAAAGGAGAAGGAAGAGGGAAGGAAGGAAAAAGAAGGCAAGAGGGGAAGGAAGAAGAAAGGAGAATGAAGAGGGAAGGAAAAAGAAGAGAAGGAAGGAAGGAAGGAAGGAAGGAAGGAAGGAAGGAAGGAAGGAAGGAAGGAAGGTAGGTTACAATGAGAGTGAGGGAGGGTCTGAGGGAAATCCTGCCTTAGCACTTGGCCACCACAGGTGCCCCCGACACAAGTCCTGTGTCACACCCACCATGGCCACACACACCCGGTCACGGCCCCTTCCCCACTCCCTGCCCCCCGAGGTCAAACACAACCCTGATGCAGCCCTCAATGAAACTGAGTTTGACACCCCTGCTCTAGAGCAAAAAAGCTGCTAATTTGCCTCTTGGACTCCTGCTTGTATTCTTTTAAAAAGACAGTTGTATTTTCCTTGTTGCATTACATATTAGAAATTAATATGAATTCATAACGAACTCCATCCGTTTCTCTGAAAAAAAATTACATCTCCTCATGCATATATCCGTGTTTCCCCAAAAATAAGACCCTGTCTTATTTTTTTTTGAACCCCGAAATAAATGCTTGGCCTTATTTTCGGGGCGGTCTTATTATTTTGGGGCGCGTGGAGCAAGACAGGGCTCCTCTTGCCGTTTTACCTGATTTCCAGCTCTGTCTCCCTAACCCTAACCAGAGGAAATGGCGGGGAACGGATGTACATGCAGTTAAATATTTTCGGGGAGGCAGGGTATTTTAGAATACGCGCTCAAAAGCCCGATTGGGCTTATTATCAGGGGATGTCTTATTTTTGGGGAAACATGGTATTATTAACAGCTCTTAATTTATTTATCTACAATAAAGCCGGCTATACTTTCTCCCTCTGGGGCTGCTTACTCGAGACAATGCGCCTCCCGTCCGACAGAATCATCTCTCCGCTCTCCACCAAAGTTTTCAAGATGCAGGTAACATTGGTGGGGGCCTTGTCTGCCTCGTCAATCATTAGGATGTGGCCCTTTTTGACGGCTTTCACCTACAAAGAGATGATTTGGAACGAGACAAACGTTCCCAGGGGGAAAAAAAAGATATATATTACGGATATGGAGGAACCCAATGTTCGCAGCCTAGATGCAAGGCAGGGGGTACTCCTTCTGATAGGAGGGCTTCTTTGATGATGGTGGACAAGGCCAGCAAAGCAAAGAAGATTCCCAGCTCATCCCAACAAAGAAAGAAAAATCCCACCTCTATTTCAAATATTTGATGAATGGGGATTAGAAGAAAACAAGACCTATAATTCTCTCTCTCTCTCATCCATCCATCTACCTGTCTATCATCCATCCATCCATCCATCCATCCATCCATCCATCCATCCATCCATCATTTATCTCATCCAATAGTCCATCCATCCGTCTATCATTTATCTATTTGGTCAGTTGTTCTGTTTGTCTGTCTTTCTCTCTGTCTCTATCCACCCACCCATCCATCCACCCACCCATCATTTATCTCATCTGACAGTCCTTCCATCCATCCATCCATCCATCTATCATTTATCTATTTGGTCAGTCGTTCTGTCTGTCTGTCTTTCACTCTCTCTATCCATCCATCCATTCATCCACCCATGTGTTTATATCTATCTATCTATCTTTTCTCTTTCTGTCTGCCTGTCCATCCGTCTCTCTGTATCTCTGTATCTATCCGTATCTCTCTCTCTGTCTCTTTGTCTATCCATCCCTCCAGCCCTCTCTCTCTCTCTCTCTCTGCATTTCTCTGTCTTTTTCTCTTTCTCTCTCTATTCATCCATCCATCCGCCCGCCCATCTGCCTGCCTGCCTAGCTACCAATTATCCATCATCATCTATCTAAAATCTTATCATAATGAATAACGTCATATATCTAAGACCCGGTTTTCTTAAAACGTGAGGCAAACCCTGAATTCATCAGGTGCTCAGCTCCGGGAGGGCCGCAGCACGGAAGTCCCGGGGTTCTCAGAGTTCACCGAGGGGAAGGACAAGCCGTGGTCCACCAGGAGAGACTTACGAGGGGAGAGTCTTCGTACACAATCAGGCCCTCTTTCACGGACGGCTGCAGTGTCAAGCTCTGCACGGTGGTGTCTCTAAGGGCAGCAAAACAGGGACACGTTTCTAGGCAAAGATCCCGGCTGACCGCATCAGTGCATTGGGTGGAAAGTGTGTGTGTTTGTGTGTGTGTGTGTGTGTGTGGAGAGAGAGAGAGGGAGGGGAAGCTGCATTGGCAAACATGCTGCCCTATTTTCTACTCCCTAATTCACAGGGGGAGGCAGTATTTTTTTTCTTCCCTTTTAGTCAATTTTTGTAGGTCACCGACCAAAAGGTGAGCAGATGCCACAAAAAGCCCTAATATTCCAAGCTGGGCATTTTGATCTCCAGTTGGAGAAATCTAAGGGCATTTAGTAGATCTGGAATACAGGCAGTCCTTGATTTACGACAGATTTTTTTTCCAGAATTTCCACCGCTAAGCAGTTGTTAAATGAGTTGTGCCCGATATTACGACCAATTGGGGGGGGGGATCATAATAACCACAGATTAGAGCCGTGGCGGAGCAGCGGTTAGAATGCAGAATTGCAGGCAAACTCTGACCACAGTCTCTGGTTCGATCCTGACCAGATCAAGGTTGACTCAGCCTTCTGTTCTTCCGAGGTCGGTAAAATGAGTAAACACACAGACACATATACATACACAATCTGAAGGCCTCTCTCTGATGGAGTGAGCAGTTAAGAAACAGAAAATATAAATAAACATTAAAAATATTTTAAAAAACTAAAATAGATAGATAGATAGATAGATAGATAGATAGATAGATAGATAGATAGATAGAGGTGGATGGATGGATGGATGGATGGAGATAGATAGATAGATAGATAAAATCTCTTCGGATTGTGTGTGTGTGTGTGTGTGTGTACGTGTGTGTACACACACACACACATACACACACACACACACACACACATTCATACACAATCTGAAGAGAAACCAGAGCCCCTCTCTGATGGAGTGAGCAGTTAAAAAACATAAAATATAAAGAATTTTTTTTAAAAAAAGGCCTTTTGCCTAACCCCAGAATTTGACAGCAAAAATCCCGCCATCCAAAGCTCAACTCACCTGTGCAGTTGCAAATATTCCCTTGGTCGATTTAACAGGTGAAGGAATCTGTCGACAATTTTATTTTTTCCCACACCCTGTAACAAGAAGGCAAGCACAATGAGGGGATGTTTTAGGGGCGAATATAAGGCAAAACAGTTTACTAAATTCAGGAGCTAAAATGAGAATAGCCCTGAGTTTCTGACACTAAGACACCAGGCCACATCATCCAAGATGAATACATAATTATTATAATGAGGCTAAATTCCCACATAAAACCAGTATTAATTCATGGGGCTCCTTGCAAACAATACAGTGTTAATTATATTTTAAAATCAAAATGGGGAGATTTATTTGCTGCAGTATTAAGGGCTGAAACGCCTCGTGGCTACGTTACAGGTAGTCCTCGACTCAGGACAATAACGGAGACCAAAATTTCCGTTGCTAAGCGAAAAAGTGAGTTTTGTCCCATTTTATGACCTTTCGGCCGTTAAGCGAATCACTGCAGCTGGTTAAGTGAGTCACACGGTTGGGAAGCGAATCTGGTTTCCCCGTCGACTTTGGTCGTAAAAGGGGATCGCGTGACCCCCCCCAGGACTCTGCGACCGTCATAAGTATGAGTCGGCGGCCAAGCATCTGAATTTTGGTCATGCTGCGACAGCGTGAAAAGCAGTCATAAGTCACATTTTTCACTAAATGAACGATTGTAAGTCCAGGACTACCTGCATACATCTATATATATAAAAATGTAAATGTTCGTTTGTTCAAAATCGTAAATCTCCGAAAGTTCTTCACCGATTGCTTTGAAATGTTGACACAACGTTGCATTCGAATACGGGCGTGTTTTTATATGGATATTATATAGATGTCACACCTGTGACAGGTAAAAACATGCTTTTTAGCATGTTGGCGTCCAACAGCGCCATCTGTTGGACGTAAAAGCAACACACGCTATACTACATCGCAGCACCACAATGGCAGGCGCGAGCCGGGTCTTTTCCCCTCAGCGCCGCCGCCGCCAAACCCACAAGCAAAATGGCGGGAAATGTCAACCACCGCGATGCATCCTCCCGACTAACGGAGTATGCCGTACCTTTGCCAGGGACCCCAATGCCGCCTGTGGTGCGGAGAGCTGCGAAGGTGAAGGCGGTTATACCGGCAAGCTGGGAAATCAGCTCTTACACCCGCGGCAAACTGGGACAGAGGCAAAATAGGCGTGACCTGAGCTACAGAGGGAAATTATTGGCACTCGGTCAAAAAATATTGTATACCCACAAGACTGGGCCGGGTACAGCTAGTTATAAATAAACCTCAAATCTATGTTAACTTGCAAACTAACAGCTTCGTTTCTATTCTTAAATTAAAAGGGAAGATTGTCTATGAATATTTTTCATGCAATAATTCATCGGCTGGCTGACGTCCATCCACCTATAGCAAAATATCTAGGGAGGCGTTTATTTTGGCTTGGAATCCCATCACAGCTATAACTAGAAGCTTTCAGATCAGCCAGGTTTTATTAACCAAACACAATTCCCAGATAACTATTTATGCACACGCACACACACAAACAAAACACACACAGAGCCCTCTACCTCCTCATATTTATTTATTTATTTATTTTATTAAACTTGTATGCTGCCCTCTCTCCCAAAGGACTCAGGGTGGCTCACAACGATAAAAAAACACATGAAATTCAGTATAAAAACGAATACAATAAAAACCAATACAATATGTATCCCCACTTCAATTATGACTAAGGGCAGTCTAGCTACCAATGAGCAGAAAGCTTAAACCGTTTTACTATTTCGGGCAAGGAGGCTGCAACCAGATTTATTTACATTTATTCGGAAATCACGTTTACAATTTCAGTGAAATTGACTGTTAGCCACATGTACGTAGAGTTTTTGTAGGTTTTAAATATAGAAAATTGGTTCGATAAAATTGGATTGTCCTTACCTGGTTACCCACTAAAAGAAGATGTTCTCCAAGCAAAAAATCTTTTAACATATCTTCCATCACCATCATATGCTAATAAAGAAAAGAGACCCATGTTTTCAAATTGGAAAGAAAATAAGTAACAGAACAACACTTATTAATACTGAATCAGCCAAACAAAATTTTAGCCTTCTGTAGAATCTCTAGCACTGATGATGTTACCTAGTTGGGTAATGAAAGGTCTACAAGAAAACCACCAAGCTCAGAGAGCATCAAGGACCCTTTCATTTCAACCCTGAGCTACAAATATTCTCATTTATTGGAATCATTACTATGGTTTTGCTATTCTGGGTTGGGACGTCAATGGAAGGGACAGAGAAAAGAAGGGGCTTCAAAGCCTAAAGAAATAGGGGTCACCATGCACCTCATTCCATAAAATGCGCCTGGTGGCGCAGCAGACTAATAGCCTGTTATTAACATCCAGCTGCCTGCAATTACTGCAAGTTCGAATCTCACCAGGCTCAAGGTTGACTCAGCCTTCCATCCTTTCTAAGATAGGTAAATTGAGGACCCAGTTTGTGGGGGCAATAAGCTGACTTTGTATAAAATATACAAAAGTATGAAGGCTATTGCTTAACACATTGTAAGCCGCCCTGAGTCTCCAGAGAAGGGCGGCATATAAATCAAATTAAAAAAAAAAAACTGGTCCAGAATCTTTGTAGGACCGACTCATATCTGAAAATGTTCCAGGTTTCATTTCTGCTAAACCAAAATCTGATCCAAATTGGCTCATCAACTGTGTTAGAATAGATCTGGAAGAGAGAGACCTTGGAGGTCTTCTAGTCCAACCCCCTGCTCAAGGAGAGACCCTATACCATTTCAGACAGGTGGCTTGTCCAGCCTCCTCTTAAAAACCTCCAGTGATGAAGCACCACTTACAACATCTTGTAGCAAGCTGTTCCACTGTTTAATTGTCCTCACTGTTCCAAAGTTTCTCCTTGATTCCAAGTTGTTTCTCTCCTTGATTAGTTTCCATCCGTTGCTTCTTGTATTGCCTTCTGGTGCTTTGGAAAATAGGTTGCCCCCTTCCTCTTTTTTGGGGCAGCCCCTCAAATATTGAAATACTATCACGCCCCCCCCCCCTGTCCTTCTTTTCTCTAGACTGCCCACACCCAAATCCTGCAACCGTTCTTCATGTGTTTTAGCCTCCAGGCTTTTAATCGTCTTAGTTGCTCTTCTCTGCACTTTTTCCAAAGTCTGAACATCTTGTTTTGTAATGTGGTGACCAAAACTGGATGCAGGATTCCGAGAACCCCAAGAACACACAATATACTTGTTTGGGATTTAAAACCGAAGACACTTTCCAGATCATTCACACACAAGAACTAAAAAAGGCAGCAATAATGCCCCCAATGATCTTGGATACGTTCCAGAATTGAGTTAAATATAGTTGATGACACAACAACAGAAACCAATGTAAACTTCTTGACTTGGGAAAAACCAGAAACCCACTGCACAAGTAGACAGCAGAGATTACCCCGCTGTGTATTTAGGGCTTGTAAAAATAGCTTAGGATTTAATTTTAGATAGTTTAAAAAAATAAAGTTGAATTATTAATTTAATATGCGTGGAAAAGACCGATGCAGTTTGATTATTAAATCAATGCAGAACTGTCTATGGAGATTCTCAGTCATCCAGGTCATGGTTGTCCCTAAGGTGCTTTTTCAAGAGGCAACTGGACTTTTTAAATTTTTCCTTTTTCCTTCTCGCCTGAGAAGCTTCTTCAGTTCTGCAGGAATGGTGGAGAATGGAAGGATTTCTAATCCTTAACATCATCAGATCATTAGGAGTCCCTCTGACTCCACTTGGGGGTTTCTCTGTTTCTCTGTCCAAGTGTCCTCAATGAATCTCAGAAAGAGTGCGATCGACCTGCAAGGAATAGAAATCCTTCCATTCTCCACCATTCAGTCAGAACAGAAGAAGCTCCTTGGATGAGAAGTGAAACGCCTTCAAGGAAAAATAAAGAAAAGTCCAGGTGCCTCTTGATAAAGCATCTGTGGATCAACAGAGAACTGTTGAAACTTATTCTGTCTTGATTCACTGAATGTCCAGTTCTGGACTCCATACTAGAAGAAGGATGAGGTCAACCTAGAACAGGCTTAGAGGAGTGCAGAGGAAACAAAGAACCATCTTATGAAGAGACAGTGAAGGAATTGAGTATGGTTACTCTTGAGAAGACTGAAGATAGGGTCCTTCTATCTTACATCCTCCATAAGAAAGGCTGAGCGCCAAAGAATGGAGGCCTTTGAACTCTGGTGCTGGAGAAGACTCCTGCGAGTCCCTTGGACTGCAAGGTGATTCAACCAGTCAGTCCTAGAGGAGATCAACCCTGACTGCTCTTTAGAAGGCCAGATCCTGGAGATGAAACTCAAATCCTTTGGCTACCTAATGAGAAGGAAGGACTCCCTGGAGAAGAGCCTAATGCTGGGAACGATGGAGGGCAAAAGAAGAAGGGGACGGCAGAGAACGAGGTAGCTGGATGGAGTCACTGAAGCAGTTGGCCTGAGCTTAAATGGACTCCAGAGGACGGTAGTGGCCAGGAAGGCCTGGAGGAACGTGGTCCATGGAGTCGCGATGGGTCGGACACGACTTTGCAACTAACAACAACAACATCATCAAAATCTTACATCCTATCTCAATATGGCCCACCCTTCACAACAGGCAAGCTTCTTAATAGCTATTTTGGGGGTGCCCACAATGTGATCTCAAAAATGCCAAATGTGCCCATTTCGGAGAGGAACCTCAACCGAGTCCGTCCTTAAAAAGACAGCCAAGAGATGGTCTCCATCCATCCATCTGAAAGAAGAGGAGATCAAAGGGGTACTTACTTGAGTATTTTCATAGAAAAGAACGTCAGGCACTTTCAAGCTCTCGTAGGGATTGTAAACTGGAATCTGGGCACTCCCAATCCTCAGGACTCCGGATTTGATTTCGCCTAGATGTTCACACAAATTAAGGATCACCATCATTTTATGTCCACGGGGGGCACAGCTATTTCCATTCTAAATGCAACTGAAATATTTAATTTTCGAAAGTCCTTTGAGAAAGACTTCAAAATAGCTTTTGAAACGCTGCTTGGCTATAGATGCATTCTGATGTCCACTGTTTGCTTTGAGATATCGGCTTAATGTTTGTAGGAGTGGTGCAGTGGCCTAGAGGTGGAACTCTTGCCTCACAATCTGGAGGCTGTGAGTTCGATCCTAGGGAGAGGCAGATATTTCTCTCTCTCTCTCTGGGCACAATGGGAATATATCTGCTGAACAAAACTCCGCATTGGTGACAGGGAAGGGCATCCGGCCATTAAAACACTCTGCTAGCTCCGTTCAGTTGCCCAGACTCCACCCCGCAAGAGATTATGGGGTCGTTAAAAGGAGATGATGATTAGCTTGATGTCTGTCTATCTAACCCTGGACTTTGAGAAAACAAAGATGTAACCATGGTTTGTGCTGCAAGATTTCCTTTCCTTGCAATCCCAGCTGCGGAATTTCCTGGCATAGAAATCTGCAAAACCGCAGCTGGTCAAATCAAAATACAGACTACTCTTAATAACGAAGCTAATATGATTATGCTCTTAAAATATTTTTTCGTGCCGTGTAAGCACTGTAGATATCATTTCAGCTAGTTCCCTTTGGCATCTAAAATTCACAGTGCAAATTGTGTAGAAGTAGCGATTTGTTTGTTGCAATATAAAACGTGCACAAATTTAGATCTAGATTTGCACTATAAAAGAGAACAAAGGTTTAAAAGCTTCTATGCGCACACTGGGGTCTAATCACCATCTTGCACTTATTGCAAATATATAAAAAAAAGATGCATGTTGTTTAATCCTTCTGTGCACAGAAACACAGAAAAAATCACCGCCCTGAAACCTCTATAGATATTTTGATAAGCATCCCGAAGCCCTAAATAGAGAACGCAAATTAGCATAAACAGCAGTCAGCTATTTACACTAAATCATTTAATACGGTTTTCCAATAAGAAAATAGCTTCCTGCATTTTTAAATCAGCAATGAATATTAATCTCTACTATTAACTGTTCCCAATTGGGTGGACGGGCAAATTATCTATCATTAGCTCTTGTACGGTTAGATACATCGCCAGTGGAACAATTCAGAAAATGTAAGCATCATATATTATAAATAATATAATATAATATAATATAATTATAATTATATAATTATATTATCTATAAGCCTTGAGAATAGAAGGTGATTTTTTTTTTAAAAAAAAAATGTATGTATTCCCATTCAACCGAACTTCCTGCTAAAACATTTCCCTAAATTGTTGTAACACATTTTCCGCACGGCAGACATAAACAAACAAGCAAAAACAGGACCATGTAATTATCACAGTGGACATTTTTTTTTTTTTTTTGGGTAGCATAAACATAGATGTCGCAGATTTTACAAGCCGCCTAGCTAAATATCTGTTAAAGATTAGCTTAGTTTAGCTTGTGCTTAAAGCCACAATGTAATGATGGGTAAAAAGACCTGATTCTGGCAATTTTGCTCCTGGTTACAGCTGATCAGACTGGACATAATTATTCATTTATTTAAGGTATTTACCTCCTAACTAAGTCCCGCTGAATTCTACGCAGTCCACGTCATATAGTTAAATTTGACACTAAAACATTACTCTATGGGGCAGGGCTCAAAAACCCAAGCACCCTTGAAGACAGACAGCTCAAACAAATAAAAATAGAATATCTATCACACCCACATTGACAGGGAAAGCCACTTGTCTATTTTGCTTTATTTAAAAAAAATGTTATCTATTATATTTATGTGTGGCCCATAAACAGAGAGCAAACCTGACTCCCTTCTAGCACTGATGATGTTACCTAGTTGGGTAATGAAACGTCTGCAAGAAAACAACCAAGATCAGAGATCACCAAGGACCACACAATCCTCCTCCTCACAAACCCCCTTCCCTCTAGCACTGATGATGTTACCTAGTTGGGTCACGAAACGTCCATAAGAAAACAACTAAGCTCAGAGAGCACCAAGGACCCCACAGTCCTCCTCTTCGTCTCTGCAAAACTACTTCTCTTCTGGCCTTGAGGATGTTACCTAGTTGGGTAATGAAAGGTCTGCGAGAAAATAACTAAGCTGTTCTGCCCCAGCTCCGAATCCCAAGGAGTGTGACACACACAAAGCTCCAAAAACTCCGTTTAATACAAACAGACCCCTTTCAAAATGCAGGCTTCCAGTGCAAATGTCCTTATCAGCCTGCTATGAATTACAGAGAATAAACAAAGTCCGACAAAGGTTGGCAACCAGCCCAGAAACCACGATGTAACAAGAAACTCACTCTCAAAATGCTCTGCGTAGTAATTAAACGTTGTTTCCAGCAGAGTGTGCTATTTGCGAGCGAACTTAAATAGGCTAAGGGAGTGGCCAATTATCCTCAAGCCTTACTCTCGAGGAGACCTCCTCCTCCCGAATAGCCACTCCTGCCTTTTGGCAGCCCTGCGTGCTCGAGCATTGAGGAGAGGCTACTCCACTTCACTCTCTTCACTTGAAGGAGCCTCTGGAGGTTCTGAAGGCCCTGGCTGAGTCTCTGCCTCTGGCACCACATCCTCTTCAGCCTCCTCGCTGTCCGACTCGAGCGCCGGCTGTACAGGCTGCTGGCGCGACACCACACCAGCCTCCTCGTCGTCGGGATCAGCCATAATCCGTGCAGGCTGATGGCGGGCCACAAGACAAGCTCAGAGAGCAGCAAGGACCCTACAATCCTCCTCCTCCTTCTCTCTGCAACCCCATTCCCTTCTAGCCTTGAAGACGTTACCTAGTTGGGTGATGAAAGGACCGTAGGAAAACAACCCAGCTCAAAGGACCCAACTATCCCCAAACGATCAAGCAAGACCATGCTGGCTGATTCCATTCAACATCCATCCGCCAGAATTCAACTCAAGACAAGATGCCAAACGACTCGATTGAAATCCATCCGCCTCCGAATCAACATCTCAGGGAACCTGGGAACTTTTCGGATGTTAAAAGCATGAAACGAGATCCCAGCGTTAGAAAAAAGGACAGGTTGGGGCCCAGTTTTGTATTGCGTAGGATTGAACAGAAATAAAAAGAAAATTAAAAACAAACAAAAAACAACCGAGAGCTTACAGCTATAGTCTCTTCCCTCCGTTTCCTGGATATCAGCAGGACGTGATTCGATCTCGGCATCCAACAGGTTTTTATGTAAGGCGGATTTGGCCAGATTGGGTAAGAACCTAGACACACAAGACAAGGGAAGGTTATTTCACAGAGAGAGAGAGAGAGAGAGAGAGAGAGAGAAAGAGAAAGACAGAGAGAGAGATCTGTTCTGCAGATCCCGCGACGTCAAACAACACGGCAATTCGCAAATCTTCTGCATTCGTTCCCCTTGCTCACCCAGATAAAGTATAATACAGGTCGTCCTCGACTTTCGATGGTTTCATTTAGTGACCGTTCAAAGTTACCACGGCACTGGAAAAAAAGGGATTTAGCACCGTTTTTCACACTTATGACCGTTGCGGCACCCCCCCCCCGTGGTCACGTGATCAAAATTCAGACTCTTTGCAACTGACTCATATTTATGATGGTTGCAGGATCCTCGGGGGGGGGGGGGTTGTCACGTGATCTCCTTTTGCGACCTTCTGACAAGCAAACTGCAGTGATCCACTTAACAACTGTGGCAAGAAAGGTCGCAAAATGGGGCAAGACTCACTTAACAATTGTCTCGCCTAGCGACAGGAATTTCGGGCTAAATTACGGTCGTAAGTCGAGGTCTACCTGTAATACCTGCAACTTGGTCTTGGCTATTTTGCAATCATCCTGGAGGTTATCCCAAAGGTGCTTTTTCAAGAGGCAATTGGACTTTCTTCGGGGGGTTTTTTTTTGAAGACATTTTGCTTCTCATCTGAGAAGCTTCTTCAGTTCTGACTGAATGTTGAGGAATGGAAGGATTTATATTCTTTGCAGTCATCTGGTTGTTAGTGCTCCCTCTGAGAGTCATTGAGGCCACTTGGATAGATGAACAGATAAAACCTCCAAGTGGCCTCAACGACTCTCAGAGGGAGCACTAACGACCAGATGACTGCGAGAAATATAAATCCTTCCATTCTCCACCCTTCAGGCAGAACAGAAGAAGCTTCTCGGGTTAGAAGTGACATGTCTTCAAAGAAAAAAAACAAGAGAGTCTAGTTGCCTCTTGAAAAAAGCACCTTTGGGACAACCATGACCTCAATGACTGACAACATCCTAGTGCCGTGAGGGCGAACCTATGGCATGCATGCCACAGGTGGCACGTTGAGCCGTATCAATGGGCACACCAGTTCAGCTCTGCCAGCTGATTTTCGGGCCTTCCAGACCCACCGGAAGTTGGCAAATGGGCCATTTCCAGCCTCCGGAGGGCCTCCGGGAAGGCCGTTTTCACCCTCCCCAGGATCCTAGAAAGGCTCTGGAGCCTGGGAAGAGCGAAAAACAGGCATTCCTGGGGCTCCGGCTGGCTCCTGACCTCCGCACCTTCCGCCGCGAATTAAAAACATGGCTGTTCGTGGCACCTAGCCCGGACTGAGGGGGTTTTCGATTATTTTAATGGGTTTTAATATTTGTTTATGTATGTATTTTATGTTTTTATTGGCTTGTTTTAATTGTTGTAAGCCCTGAATCCTATGGAGATAGGGCGGCATATAAGTTATATTAAATAAAATAAAATAAAATTCCGGTTCCACCGGAAATCGGCAAATGGGCCATTTCTGGCTTTGGGGGGAGGGGGGGGAAGGCTGTTTATGCCCTCCCCAGGCTCCAAGAAAGCCTCTGGAACCTGGGGAGGGCAAAAAACAGGCCTACCGGGCCCACCGGGCAATCTCGTGCCAAAAGCAGGGAGACCCCGGGGGAGTCATGCGCGCATGCATGGGGCACATTGAATTATGGGTGTGGGCACGCCCGCACACGACCCCCCTGGCTCCCCCCCGCTTTTGGCACGTGATGGCCAAAAGGTTAGCCATCACTGTCCTAGTGGACAGTGACCCACAGCCAATCTGATCAAAGATTTCTCATGCATGTCTTTCATTTTAGGAGCCTGAGTGGCGCAGCAGACTAATGCTACTGTTAAAGGTCGTATTTAGTTTCCAGCTGCCTGCAATTACTGCGAGTTCAATTCTCACCAGGCTCAAGGTTGACTCAGCCTTCCATCCTTTCTAAGGTAGGTAAATTGAGGACCCGGTTTGTGGGGGCAATAAGCTGACTTTGTATAAATATGCAAAAGTATGAAGGCTATTGCTTAACGCATTGTAAGCCGCCCTGAGTCTCCAGAGAAGGGCAGCATATAAATCAAAATAAAATTTAAAAAAATATAAATAAATTTTATCTACATATATATATCTTTAAAAAAAACCTACCTAGAAAGACAAGCTTTATGGATAGCATGGTGGAGACTCTCATCCGGGTAGTGGGAGAGACGCCGGCAGATTCTCAAAAGCTGGCGGGTAGATAAGGAGGCGGCCAGAGATTGCGCCTGTTAATGAGAAATGAATTTAATTTAATTTATCTTTAAGAGAAGATAAGGTCCTTTCAAAACACGCAGCGCTTGGTGGAAATGTAACCAGATACCGGGCACCTATTATCACATGTGGTGGACATGTACGAAAGCAAAGAAACATTGGACAAAAATACATACGTGGTTAGAAAAAAATGTTAAAAGCTGCATACAGATGATAAGCCAGAAATATTTTTCTTAGATATAATACCAGAAAAATATGATAAGGGGAATTTGTATTTAATACTACATGTTTTGACAGCAGCAAGGATCATATTTGCGCAGTACTGGAAAAATGAAGAAACAGCGAGAGGAGGAGATGTAATTAAAAAAAACAGTTAAGATTGTTCAGAAATGGACAGACTGACATTAAAGATAAAAGAAAAAGAAGATAAGAGTATTTTCAAACATGGGCCTTGTTTTACAAATGGTTGGATAATAAAAGATAGAAGTTAGGAGCTGGAAAAGTATTATTATGTAAGCAAATTGACCCAGACAATACATTGTTCACAAAGCATTTATGTATGTTAAATGAAAATGTATAAATAAACTGTTAAAAAAACAACACCCAGCGCTTGGCAGAAGAAGTTTTCCCCAGTCTGGTGCCCTCCAAGGACCTTCAACGCCCCTATTTAACCCCTGCCACAGCTTCAGAGGAGACCAAAGGAAGAAAAAATTCAATTTAAAGGCATGGTCTGTTAAGAGTTTCCAGTGACTGAAATACAAAACTGATCCTAGACCATAGACTACACACCCTCGTGCAGTGATGGCTAACCTTTTTGCCGTCACGTGCCAAAAGCAGGGGGGGAGCATGGGAGGGTCACAGGTGCCCACACCCATAATTCAATGCGCCCTGCCCCCCTCATGCATCCACGACCCCTGCACTCCCCCCACTTTTGGCACCCGATGGCACGGTGGGTCCGTTTTTCGCCTTCCTCAGGCTCCAGAGGCTTTTTGGAGCCTGGGGAGGGCGAAAACATCCTTCCCCACTCCCCCCGGTGGCCGGAAACGGCCCATTTCCCAACTTCCAGTGGGCCTGGAAGGCCCAAAAATCAGATGGCCGAGGTGCGCATACGCGCTGTAGCTGAGCTAAGGCAATGCTCGCGTGCCCACAGATATGGCTCCGCGTGCCACAGGTTCGCCATCACGGCCCTAGTGTATATCGTGAAGGAGGCAGCCCAGGTAGTCCTTAATGTACAACAGTTCATTTAGTGACCGTTCAAAGTTACGACGGCATGACTAGTTTTCACACTTAACAACCGTTGTAGCAACGATAACAAAAATACATATGATCAAAATTCAGACAACGGGTCCATACTTATGACCGTCGCTGTGTTCCAGGGTCACGTGATCCTCTTTTACGACCTCCAGGCAACCAAATATCAAAGGGGGAAGCCAGATTCACTTAACAACCAAGTAGCTAACTTAGTGACTGCCATGATTCGCTTAGCAACGGTGGCACACTGGGGCAAAACTCACTCAGCAAACGTCTCCCTGAACCACAGAAATTTGGGGCCCCGCTGACTTTGCTTTGCAGAAGGTCGCAAAAGGGGAATCACATGACAAGGTCGTAAGTCTGAACCAGTTGCCAAGGGACCGAATTTTGACCAGGTGATCGCAGGGAATGATATCAAGGTCGTACGTGTGAAAAATGGTCGTAAGTCACTTTTTTTCAGTGCAACTTTGAATGGTCACTAAGTGAACTGTTGTAAGTGGAGGATTACCTGTATGAAGTTATGTAAAAGTAGAAAAGTGAGGTTGGATGTTTAGATCTTATTGTACTGCACTAAAAGTCGCCTTTTTGCTCTTTTTCCTTTCCTTTCTTTTCCTTTCCTTTCCCCTCCTCTTTTTCCTATTATTTGTTTTTGTGCTTTTGTATTTTATATTAAAAAGGTAAACCCCCTTGCACATAGGTGCTAGTCGTTCCTGTCTCTAGGGGGCGGTGCTCATCTCCGTTTCAAAGCCGAAGAGCCAGCGCTGTCTCCGTGGTCATGTGGCCGGCATGACTCAACGCCAAAGGCGCACGGAACGCTGTTCCCTTCCCACCAAAGGTGGTCCCTTTTTTTCTACTTGCATTGTTTTTTTACGTGCTTTCCAACTGCTAGGTTGGCAGAAGCTGGGACACATAATGGGAGCTCACCTCGTTACGCGGCACTAGGGAATCGAACCGCTGAACTGCCGACCTTTCGATCGACAAGCTCAGCGTCTTAGCCACTGAGCTACCGTGTATTTTATATTATAAACTGACAAAAAAGACAATTTGGAGACCATAAAAAAAAAAAAAGAATAAAAGAAAACCGATCAGGCAATGAATGCAGTGCTTTGTTACTGGTGGGGCATCCAAGGGCCTTTTCTCCCCTTAAGTAAGCAAAATGGGAATGGAAGTGGTAGGAATTTTTTAAAAAATACACGATCAAAGCCCTTATCTGTGGCTTCAGCAGCTGAAGGGTTAAGCTTGCATTGGCCCAGCATGTTCAAATCTTTGAGGGTAAATCCAGCTTGCTGAGATTAATGTCTTATTAAACTGTCTAGCATTGCCAGACAGATGGAACATGCTGGGAAGTAAAAAGGAATAAAGCGAATTTGCTGCAAAATTTTGCCTTCTCTCTCGAATATCAACCTAACTGGAAACTTTGCTATGAAACAGCAATGCTCTGGTAACTCCATTAATGGAGATTTTCAATCATCCAGGCCATGGTTGTCCCAAAAGCTCTTTTCCAAAAAGCAACTGGATTTTATTTATTTATTTTCCATAAAAACATTTAACTTCTCATCCAAGAAGCTTCTCTCCCCCCCCCCATTTTTTTTTTAAATTTTCAAACAAAAACAACATAAAAACATCATCCTTTCAAACAATTACAGACAGTGTTTCGGTCGGTTAAAATCCTTTCGTGCTCCCATAATCTTCAAAATATCAATATATGACAAATGTTCTTTTCCCTTAAAAGAAAACAAGCGTTTACACATTTTATCTTAATTTCATTTCATATATCATATTTTGTCTCTATGTTTTATTGTCTATCCATTGATAAAATAACTCCCATATCGAATAATATTGTTTATCTTCCTGTTCTCTTATTTCAAATGTCAATTTTCTTCTTTTGAACTCAAGAAGCTTCTTGGATGAGAGGCGAAACGCTTTCAAGAGAAAAACGAAAACAAAATCGAGAAAGTCCAGTTGCCTTTTGGAAAAAAGCACCTTTGTTCCAATCAGTGTTAATTAGCTGTTGTAATTATCTTAATGGTGGAAAGCCAATCTTTCCACCAAGATAGGAACATTTCCTGAATTTGTTCTCCGCTGATTTTTGCCCCCCCTTAAGGCGAAAATGAAAACAAAACACCGCACAAAAATACCAAGAAGACAGTTAACGAAAACCAGGATTGTACAATCTTGGGAATTTTAAGACTTGTGGACTTTGACTCCAATGCTGGCTGGGGAATTCTGGCCAGTGAACTCTGCAGGTCTTAAAGTTGCCAAGGTTGGACAGCCTTGATGATGATGATGATGATGATAATAATAATAATAATTATTATTATTATTATTATTATTATTATTATTATTATTATTATTATTATTATTTTTAAAGTGCATAAAATGGAAGACGTGAAAATAACAAAAGCAATGGTGCAAAGACAGTCAAGAAAAGTGAAGAACTGGAGTGCACCTGGACCGGATGAGCTGCATGGCTTCTGGTTAAAGGCACTTACAAGTCTGCACAAAAGATTGGCAACCCAGATGAACCAGATCCTAAAAACACCTGAAAATGATGGATGGATGACAACTGGAAGGACATTTTTGATCCAAAAAGATAAAGAAAAAGGAAAGGACCCTGGAAACTATAGGCCAATCACCTGCTTGCCAACAACATACAAGCTTCTTACTGGTATCATTGCAAACCAAATCTATGGATACCTGGAAAGAAATAACTTGTTTCCTGTAGAACAGAAAGGATGCTGCAAAAACTCAAGAGGAACAAAAGATCAATTGCTGATCGACAAGCTAATCCTAAAGAACTCAAAGAAAAGACGAACCAACCTGTTCATGGCTTGGATAGACTATAAGAAAGCATTTGATTCAGTTCCCCATAGCCGGATCAAGAAATGCCTGGAAATATTAGGCATCAGCAGCAACATACAAAAATTCATGGAATCTTCAATGAACCTCTGGAAAACAAAACTTATGGCTAATGAAGAAGAACTGGGTGAAGTTGAAATTAAACGAGGCATTTTCCAGGGCGATTCCTTTTCACCCCTACTTTTTATACTCTCAATGCTACCACTGACAATCATTTTGAAGAAGATGAACTGTGGATACGAACTTGCAAAGAAAGGACTGAAAATCTCGCACTTGATGTACATGGATGATTTGAAGCTGTTTGGTAAAACAAAAGCTGAACTGAATTTATTAATTGAAAACACAAAAGAATTCAGCCAAGACATTGGTATGCAGTTTGGAATTGACAAATGTGCAACAATAGCAACCAAAGCAGGCAAGATCATAGAAGAGGATGGAATAGAACTAGAGAATGAAGAAATGATAAAGGCAGTAAAATCAGAAGAAGGCTACAAGTACTTGGGGATTTTAGAAGCCTCTGACTTAATGCATAATAAAGTCAAGGAATTAACTTCAGCCAAGTACATTCGACGAATTCGTAAGATATTAATGTCCAAATTGAGTGGAGGAAACATCATAAAAGCCATAAATACCTGGGCTATACCTGTGATTAGATACTCTGCAGAAATAATTGACTGGACCCAGATGGAGTTAGACAATTTGGACAGAAAAACAAGGAAGCTTATGACAATGAATCATGCCTTGCACCCTAAAAGTGATGTTGACTGATTATATTTACCAAGAGCAGAGGGTGGTCGAGGACTCCTACAAGTAAAGCAGACTGTGGAAGAAGAAAAATGCAGCTTGAATGGTTACATCCAGAAAAGTGAAGAACCAATGATTAAGGAAGTAAATAAAGGAGGCCTTGTAAAGACAACTAAAACAAAAGCAGAATATAAGAAAGAAGTAATTGAGCAGCGAGCTGAAAATTGGAAACACAAAGCTCTGCATGGCCAATACTTGAAAAGTATTGAAGGCAAAGCTGACCAGAAACTAACTTGGAACTGGTTAAGATCAGGAGTACTGAAAAAAGAAACAGAAAGCTTTATTTTGGCAGCTCAAGAACAAGCCCTAGCCACAAACTGTATGAAGGCAAAAATTCAACATGTTACCACCAACAGCAAATGCCGCCTCTGCAATGAAAAAGAAGAGACAGTTGACCACCTGATCAGTGGGTGCAGCAAAATTTCACAAACTGACTACCTACAACGCCATGACCGTGTTGCTAAAATCATTCACTGGAAATTGTGCCAGAAGTTTGGATTTGAGTACAGCAAAAACCACTGGGAACATCAGGTTGAGAAAGTTTTAGAGAATGAGAAACTCAAGATCTTGTGGGACTTTAGGATTCAGACTGACAGGCACTTGGTCCACAACACACCTGACATAACAATAGTTGAAAAGAAAAAAGTATGGTTCATTGATATTGCAATACCTGGTGATGCACGAATTGAAGATAAGCAGCAAGAAAAAATCACAAAGTACCAGGACTTACAAATTGAAGTTGAGTGACTGTGGAAAAAGAAATCGTGTATTGTCCCGATTGTAATTGGAGCCCTCGGAGCAATACCCAAAGGGCTACCCCGCTATTTAGAAATTCTAAATTTGCCGGACTTGAACATTTTGACTCTACAAAAAACCACCTTACTCGGAACAGCTTACATCCTCCGACGATACCTTAACAGTTCCTAGGTCCTTGGTTAGGACTCGAGCTGCTGAGCTATTAACCAGCCTCAAAAGCTGTGAATCTCACTAAAGATTAACCAATAAATAATAATAATAATAATAATAATAATAATAATAATAATAATAATAATAATAATAATAATAATAATTTTATTTCTATACCGCCCTTCTCCCGAAGGACTCAGGGCGGTGTACAGCCAATTTAAAAACACAAGACAAAACAATAATTAAAAATTAAAATAATTAAATAGATTTGGCCCGGTTTAAAACCCTGAAAATTTAAAATACCCCAATTTAAAATTATTATGATGATAGGATAGGATAGGATAGGATAGGATAGGATAGGATAGGATAGGATAGGATGCAGAATAGAGTAGAGTAGAGTAGAGTAGAGTAGAGTAGAGTAGAGGAGAGGAGAGGAGAGGAGAGGAGAGGAGAGGAGAGGAGAGGAGAAGAGAAGAGAAGAGAAGAGAAGAGAAGAGAAGAGAAGAGAAGAGAAGAGAAGAGAAGAGAAGAGAAGAGAAGAGAATAGCAGAGTTGGAAGGGACCTTGGAGGTCTTCTAGTCCAACCCCCTGCTTAGGCAGGAAACTCTACACTACTTCAGACAAATGGTTATCCAACATCTTCTTAAAAACTTCCAGTGTTGGAGCATTCACAACTTCTGGAGGCAAGTTGTTCCACAGATTAATTGTTCTGTCAGGAAGTTTCTCCTTAGTTCTAGGTTGCTTCTCTCCTTGATGAGTTTCCACCTGTCGCTTCTTGTCCTGCCCTCAGGAGCTTTGGAGAATAGCTTGGCTCCCTCTTCTTTGTGGCAACCCCTGAGATATTGGAAGGCTGCTATCATGTCTCCCCTAGTCCTTCTTTTCTAGACATTTTCCAACTTGTAAATCTGGCTCAAAGAAATTCAAACCAGTTTATATCCAACAGGAAGATTCAATGTTAGGACGGAGATCATGTCTAACGGGAAGAGCCATTGGTATCCTGAAGGAGTTCACAACTGCATTTGTGAATCAGCACATATCTGGAAGCTTGTGATTCTTATTTTTTTCCCCCTTAAGTATCTACGGCCTGAAGTTCAACTGGCAGCAACGAGCCAACTATTTTTATCATTTTTCCCCCCTCTGTGGATGGTTTGTCACTATTCATCTGTTAAGAAGCATCTCCTCCCGGGCGAAAAGTGACTCATTTCGATGTGATAGCCTCTGGACAATTTGCCATTTTAAGAAAACTGTCCCGAGAAGGCCTCCTTTTCAGACTGGCTCCCTGGAAACAATTGCAGCACAACACGTGACACACGATGTGAATCTTGCATGACACATATGCACGGCGTTATTTTTGTTTTCTTAGAACAACACGTAAAATAAAGGAACGGTAAAGCGTTTGTGTGAAACCTAATAAAGTCAAGGTGTTTTTTTTCCCCCCTGCAAAGATCAGCTGAAGCTACTCACAGCAAGCCCCTAACCACAGGGAATCCTCGACTTACAAGTTTGTTTAGTGACCGTTCAAAGTTACAACGGCACAGAAAAAAGTGACTTATAATTGTATTTCACACTGACGACCGTTGTAGCATTCCCACAATCACCTGATCAAAATTCAGAGGCTTGGCAACTGACTCGTGGACTTCAACTCCCAGAGTTCCTCAGCTTTGCTGGCTGAGGAACTCTGGGAGTTGAAGTCCACAAGTCTTTTTTTTATTATTATTAAAAAGTTTTACAGAAAAAAAGAATTCCCCCCATCCTTTCCCTCCCCTCCCCCCCAGACTTCCCAGAGCAAAATACAAGGTATTTCAATTAACAATCATAAGCTAAATTAACCTATCTACTAAATCCCCCCCTGAAACCTTAACTCCACTATAGATAACATAATACTTCTAATACTTAACGTTCATTCATAAGCTATTTGATATTTTCTTGTCTGATACTTATTTTGAATATAATCAATCCATCTTCTCCATTCCGATACGTATCTTTCTTGTGTATAGTCCTTCAAATACGCTGAGATTTTCGTCATTTCTGCTAAGTTCATTACTTTCAGTATCCACTCTTCAATAGTAGGCAAAGAGTCCTTCTTCCACTATTGCGCTACCAACAGCCTTGCTGCTGATATTAAGTTCAAAATCAATTTAGTCTCTAATACTGTACAATCCGTCGTTATACCCAGTAAAAACAATTGAGGAGTAAATTTCAACCTTTTTTTCAGAATGTTCTGCATCACCCACCAAATTTTTATCCAAAATGCCTTTGATTTTCTTACAGGTCCACCATATATGATAATAGGTTGCATCATCACATTCACATCTCCAATATTTAGCTTGCAAATTCGAGTACATGCATGCTAATTTTTTAGGATAATTTTTCCACAAGTCTTAAAGTGGCCACGGTTGGAGAGTCCTGCTCTAAGGACCTCAACGTAAAATTGCTTCCTGAGATTCTGGAAATCCTTGATGGCTTTGCCAACAGGGTGTGTGTGTGTGTGTGTGTGTGTGTGTGGTTTTAGGGATTCGATGACGGACACGCAAGATGAAGGATCAAAACATGGAAACTTCAAAACTCACGGTGGGATCGTTGGTCTCGCGAAGCTTGTGTGTTAACTTCAGCAGCTTCTCGGCTGAGGCACGGGCCACATTCGGAGCCTGGAAGAAATAACGTAACGTAACTCCTCAACTTACGACTTACGTTGGAGTCCGAGATTTACGTTGCCAAGTGAGAAATTTGAAACAAGCAAAAATCAGACTTGTAATTATTGTCACTGGCCAGAAAAAGAATCTGTAAAATAGAAGACAGCACTTACCATCTCTTTAATAACTTTAATTTCTTCGTTCTTGCTCAGCGGCTTCATATAATGGAACAGGAATAGCGTTAAGAGCTCTGGGCCCAACCACTGCTGAGTGGTACTTCCGACAGTAGGCGGTTCCGCCAGCGCGATGACTCTGAAGGAGGGATGGATGGGAAAAATAGCCCTAGGAGAAAATAATTTAAAAGAACAAAAAGAACCATACTTTAGTTGTTTTGCCTCGCAAAGTACTGAAAGGGCAGCTGAACGTTGCTTAAAAGCAAGACGTTAGTGCAAAGAATACACGCTAAGTTAGGCGGATTTATTGCTCATGCTTATACACAAGAATCTAGACAATTGTCAGCACTAAATTGGTGTCAGGTAAGAATGAACCAGAATTCAAGAGGACGTTGGACCATTGGTGACAATGTAATGATTCCAGGCTGACTCCTCTCTTGACTCCACCCCCAGGCTCTGCCTCTTCTTCTACACAGGTTCTGTTTCTGCATTTCTATTAGAATTAAAAGAACAGAGTTGGAAGGGACCTTGGAGATCTTCTAGTCCAACCCCTTATACCATTTCAGACAAACGGTTGTCCAAACTCTTCTTGAAAACTTCCAGTGTTAGAGCATTCACAACTTCCGAAGGCAAGCTGTTCCATTGATTGTTCTCACTGTCAGGGAATTTCTCCTTAGTTCTAGATTACTTCCCTCTGATTAATTTATTCATTTAAGTTTAATTTAGTTTAGATGTATTTATTTAGTTATTTAGTTAGTTCATTACACTTGCATATTGCCCATCTGGCTTAAGAGGTAACTCACAATCAATAAAAACAACAATATGCAACATTAAAACAATAAATACTAATGCTAATATTGATTAAAAGTTAATAAAGATGGGAAGGAAGGGAACAAGATGTAGGAAGGAGTTAAAATCATCTTAGTCCAATAGTCCAATCCTCTTAGTCCAATCCTCTGTTATTTAGAATAACAGAGTCTGAAGGGACTCTGGAGGTCTTCTAGTCTAACCCCCTGCTTAGGCAGGAAATACTGTACCATTTCAGACAAATAGTTATCCAATCTCTTCTTTAAAACTTTCAGCGTTGGAGCATTCACAACTTCTGGAGGCAAGTTGCACGCTGAGTAATTCTTCTAACTGTTCATGACTTGGTCCCAAAATAAATACCCAAACTAGCATATTTTTTCACACAATTCAGCAGTCTGAACTGATTAACCTAAACAGGCAGTACAGTAAAAATATTAGATCTGAATCAAACCCTTACCTATCTCTGTAATGGCTCTTAAAACTGCCTTTCACCCAAGTCGACTAATTCCCCGGGGAGATTTCCCTTCACGACAGATTACCAACAATTAATTATGCCCAATTAATTGGAATAAGGCAGAGCAGTACGCAGATATGACCCATTTATTCAAGCTGACTCTGCTGCCTGTTAATTGTAAACTTGGATCATATCGAAGCCATAGTTAACAGAAGACTTCCTGTTTCTTCCTGTTTCGAAGTATTTCTAGCAGGGCTACTAGATTCTGTAACAGCTTTGTTCCCTAGGCCATATGTCTGGGAAACTCGCAAGATTTTCGTTTTTCTTGCCATGTATCTCTCTGTTTGTTTCTCTCTCTGTCTCTGTCTCTGTCTCTCTCTCTCCATCCATCCATCCATCCATGTATATTTCATGTTTTTATCTCTCTCTCTCTCTCTCTCATCTATGTATATTTCATTTATCTGTCTTATCTATCTATATCTATCTATCTATCTTATCTATCATCTATGTATATTTCATCTATCTGTCTTTATCTATCTTATCTATCATCTATGATCTATGTATATTTCATTTATCTGTCTTATCTATATCTATCTATCTTATCTATCATCTATGTATATTTCATCTTTTATCTATCTATCATCTATGTATATTTCATTTATCTGTCTTATCTATATCTATCATCTATGTATATTTCATCTATCTGTCTTTATCTAATCTATCATCTATGGTCTATGTATATTTCATTTATCTGTCTTATCTATCTACCTACCTACCTACCTACCTACCTACCTTATCTATCATCTATGACAGTGATGGCTAACCTTTTTGCCATTGCGTGCCAAAAGCGGAGGGAGCACGGTGGGGTCACACACACACACATGCCCACATCCATAATTCTATGCGCCTCGCCCCCATGCTCCTCCCACTTTTGGCACGCGATGGCACGGTGGGCCCAGTAGGCCTGTTTTTCACTCTCCCCAGGCTTCAGAACCTTTCTAGGAGCCTGGGGAGGGTGAAAACGGCCTTTCCCACTCCCCCAGAGGCCCTCCGGAGGCCAGAAACAGTGTGTTTCCTGACTTCTGGTGGGCCCAGAAGGCCCCAAAATCAGCTGGCCAGCGCACGCAGGCATGCCGAAGCTGAGCTCGCATGCCCACCGATATGTCTCCACATGCCACTTGTGGCACCCGTGCCATAGATTCGCCATCACGGATCTATGATCTATGTATATTTCATTTATCTGTCTGTCTGTCTGTCTGTCTGTCTATCTATCTATCTATCTATCTACCTACCTACCTACCTACCTACCTACCTACCTACCTACCTACCTACCTAATCTATCATCTATGTATATTTCATCTATCTGTCTTATCTATCCATCTATCAATGGTATATCTTTTCTCTCTCTCTCTCTCTCTTCACCTTTATGTAGTGTGCATTGGAGGCGGTGAGTCTTTGAGTGTTATATTCAATGAAATTTCATTTTAATGTATGCCGATTACTGACAATAAAGTTATTCCAAGTTCTTTGCCGGTCCGCCCAAGAGGATTGTTTATTCCGAGGCAAAAGATTTAGTCCAATTGTGGCCTGCAGGAATAATGGGCACAAATTGTACAGCAGTGAGACCTCCTTTTTTTTTTTTTTTTTTTTTTTTTTTGGAAAACCCAAACAAAAACTGCCAAAGGATCAGCTGCCTGTTGAAAAGGCTCCTGCAGATCAAAGCTTTGAAGTTCAAAGGGGTTATTTTTAGCCGAATGTTGCAAGCCTCCCGAGCTCATCCTCTACTGATAAACACGGACAGAGAAAGATCTGAAAGGAACATGTGGAATGGGGACAAATGACGAGGCAGCTGTCAACATGGAGGAGGGCAGCCACGATGCATCATTTTATTAAAAAAACAAAATTCTCTTTGAGAGTACACAGTTCAATGTAAACATCAATCCATTCTTCTCAGGCCCTCCCGTTGGTCTAACAGTACTTACGACCACAATTGAGCCCAAACTTTACGTTGTTAAGGGAGACATCGGCTGGGTCTCATTTTACGACCGTTCTAGCCACAGCTGGTAAGCGAATCATTGCAGTTGATAAATTAGTAACCCAGTTGTTAAGTGAATCGGGCTTCCCCATTGACTCTGCTCGTCAGTTGGTCGCAAAAGAGGATCCCGTGACCCCGGGATATTGCAACTGTCATAAATATGAGTCAGTTGCCAAGCATCTGAATTTTGACCACACGACCGTGGGGATGTTGCAACGGTCGTTAAGTGTGAAAAATTCTCCTAAGTCGCTTTGTTCGATGCCGTTGTAACTTCGGATGGTCACTAAACGAACTGTTGTAATTCGAGGACTACCTGTATATGATATCCAATTGGTTTTTCCCCTGGTTTTTTTCGTATTACCTTTGTTAGTCCTGTTTCCATTTTTAAAAAGAGTTCCTGCCTCTTGAGAATAATAACCTGATCATCATTTTTACCCAACCCAACAGCCTTATCCTTTTCTAATTCGCAATTCTTCTCATCCAACTTAATTCTTTTCGTGGGCTGAGCTTAGGGAAACCAAGGGCACATAAAACATTCTGACTCCCAAGTTTTTTTCCTGTTTTTAATCTTAAACTAGCTGGACGCCCGTGCTTCGCTACGAAACGATGTGCTCCGGCTTGATCAATTGACACTTGCAGCCTAAAATATAATGTGGATAGTCTGCCTCTGTCTCTCTCTCTCCATCCATCCATCCATCATCTGTGTATATTTCATCTGTTTTTATCTCTCTATCTCTCATCTATGTATATTTCATCTGTCTTTATCTATCTTATCTATCATCTATGATCTATGTATATTTCATTTATGTCTTATCTATATCTATCTTATCTATCATCTATGTATATTTCATCTGTCTTTATCTATCTATCTTATCTATAATCTATGTATATTTCATTTATCTGTCTTTATCTATTTTATCTATCATCTACGATCTATATATATTTCATTTATCTGTCTTTATCTATCTTATCTATCATCTACGATCTATGTTATTTCATTTATCTGTCTTTATCTATCTTATCTATCATCTACGATCTATGTTATTTCATTTATCTATCTTATCTATCTATATCTATCTTATCTATCATCTATGTATATTTCATCTATCTGTCTTTATATATCTATCTATCTTATCTATCATCTATCATCTATGTATATTTCATCTATCTATCTTATCTATAATCTATGTATATTTCATTTATCTGTCTTTATCTATCTATCATCTATGATCTATGTATATTTCATTTATCTGTCTTTATATATCTATCTAATCTATCATCTCTCATCTATGTATATTTCATCTGTCTTTATCTATCTTATCTATTATGTATATTTCATTTATCTGTCTTATCTATCTTATCTATCATCTATGATCTATGTATATTTCATTTATCTGTCCTATCATCTATCTATCATCTATCTATCTATCTATCTATCTATCTATCTATCTATCTATCTATCTAGATCTATGTATATTTCATCTATCTGTCTTTATCTATCTTATCTATCAGGTTGTAACTCCGTATCATCAGAGTGTGTTAATGTAATGCAAGTGGCAGTTGGAACAGAGGGGGAGCAGAATGTCCCAGCCCACAACATCCATCGGTATTCATCTGGCTGCATCCTGTCAGTGTGTGAGAGAGTTGAGGGGTGTTTGGAAACTCAAATCAGTATTTGCTGTGTGAGCAAGGAGGAGACAGGAAGGAGGCTGGGTGAGGCTTAGCTCAACTGTTCTGTAGTAAAGCTGCTTGCTGCTGTGAAAGTAAAACTGAAAGTGAAACTCCTCTCCTCTGCTTGTGTTTTCCATTTGGAACAGATTTCTTTTGAGGTGGAGAGGGGGAGTAGAACTCCTTAGCATCAGAGCATGTTAATAATAATATAGGATATACTAATGCTCTGATGGTCATTTCGAAAAATCCTTTCTTAGTTAACGCCTAGAAGCCAAAAGGAACATACGTGGCAAATTTCAAGTTTGTAGGCTTTATGGTTCTGGAGATTTCATGATTAATGCGTGAGTGGTTTTCACTTTTATATATATATTCTCCTTGAGGAACAATTAAACAAATTACCCTAGGTTAAACTGGTTTGTTTTAAGTATCATTTTTTCCTATCTGCAACCATGGCTTTCTTTAGAGTACAGGCAATCCTCAATTTACAACTGTTCGTTTAGTGATGGTTTGAAGTTACGACATCATTGGAAAAAAGGGATTTACGACCAATTTTTCACCATTACGACCATCCCCGTGATCAAAATTCAGAGGCTTGGCAAACAACTCGTATTTATGACGGTTGCAGGGTCACGTGTTCCCCTTTTGCGACCTTCTGACAAGCCAAGTCAATGGGGGAAGCTGGATTCGCTTAACGACCATGTTACTAATTTAACAGCTGCAGTGATTCACTTAACAATGGTGGCAAGAAAAGTCGTAAAATGAGGCAAAACTTTTATTGACTCTCTCGCTTAGCCACGGAAATTTTGGGGTCAATTGTGGTCGTAAATTTCGTGGGGCTTATAAACGTGCAAAGAAAGTCCGGCTCTTCCTAAAAAAATTATGACGCAGGTCCTTTTTCAAACAGTCCATGCCTGCTTGAAAATGCAATTAATTTTAATGAACACCCCCCCCCCTCAGCAAGTTACCTTTGTTCTAAATCCTCATTTGAGATTTGAAGTTCTTCCTGTAGCTTCCGGTATCTGTCTTCCCTCAACAATCGGGTGCCATCGTAAAGGGTGATCTCTCTGTCGTGAATCAACCTGCAACAGATTTTGTGAAAGAAATAAATGAATAAGTGGGAGGAGAGCTTGTGTGGTTCTTGAGCTTGGTGGTTTTCTTACAGACGTTTCATGACCCAGCTAGGGAACATCATCAGTGCTAGAAGGGAGTTGGGTTTACAGGGAGGAGGAGGGAGGAGGGAGAGGGAGGAGGAGGAGGAGGACAACGAGGATGACAATTGTGGGGTCCTTGGTCCTCTTTGAACTTGGTGGTTTTCTTGCAGATGTTTCATTACCCAACTAGGGAACATCATCAGTGCTAGAAGGGAGAGGGGTTTGTGAAGGGGAGGAGGAGGAAGAGGAAGAGGAGGAGAGCTGTGTGGCTCTTGAGCTTTGCTGCTTTCTTGACATTTCATGACCCAACTAGGGAACATCATCAGTGCTAGAAGAGAGTGGGGGTTTGCGGAGAGGAAGAGGAGGAGGAGGAAGTGGAAGAGGAGGAAGAATAGGACGACTGTGGGGTCCTTGGTGCTCTCTGAGCTTGGTCGCTTTCTCACAGACATTTCATTACCCAACTAGATAATATCACCAGCGCTAGAAGGGAGTGGGGTTTGCAGAGAGGAGGAGAACGGTGTGGTTCTTGAGCTTGGTTGCTTTCTTGCAGACTTTTCACGACCCAACTGAGTAATATCATCAGTGCTGATGATGTTACCTAGTTTGGATAATGAACCATCGGCCAGCAAACCACCGAGCTCAGAGGGCCCAAAGGAGCCCACGTATTCTGCAGGCATCTTGCAATTACAGTCCAACAAGGTCCATGGCTCCCCTTCTCAGACGGAAGTGCGAACGTGGCCATCGAGTGCGCGCGGGGCCCGATGCTTCCCTCCCTTCGTTAACACCCCACAAAGCTCCCCGCAACTGCTGGGGTACCTTTGGAGGACGGCTAGCGTGCCTGGGTTGACTCGGTGAAGGCCGTCCAGAATGACCAGCTTCCCCTGGAGGGCAGCGGTGACCAGGGGGGAAGGCCTCCAGGAGGTGTCCCCGTTGGGCAGCGTGTACCGTTGCTGCAGAAGGTCTCGGGCTGTCATATCCTGTGAATGACAAGAACAGCCCCACGGCAGAAATGTTGGGCTCAATCGGGGTCGTACGTTGAGGACTGTCTGTCTAGCTGAAACTCCCATCCTTGATGCAAACTACCCGAGAGAGACATCTAGAATTTATCATTCCAAACATTTTCCTTACGAAGTGCAGGAGAAAGAGAGAGGGGGGGAGGGAGGGAGAAAGAGAGAGAAAGAGGGAGAGAAGGAGGGAGAGAGAGAGAGAGGGAGAGAGAGAAAGAAAAAAAGAGAGAGGGAGGGAGGGAGAAGGGAGAGAGAAAGAGAAAGAGGGAGAGAGACAGGAAAGAAAAGGAGGGAGGGAAGAAGGAGGAGAGAGAGAGAGGGAGAAGGTGAGAGAGAAAGAAAGAGAAGGAGGGGAGAGAGAGAGGGAGGGAGGGAGGGAGAGAGAGAGACAGAGAAAGAGAGAGATAAAAAGAGGGAGGGAAGGAGGGAGATAGAGAAGGAGAGAGGGAGAGAGAGACAGAGAAAGAGAGAGATAAAAAGAGGGAGGGAAGGAGGGAGATAGAGAAGGAGAGAGGGAGGGAGAGACAGAGAAAGAAGGAGGGGAGAGAGAAAGAGAAAGAAGGGAAGGAAAGAAAGGGGAGAGAGGGAGAGAGAGAAAGAGGAGGGAGGGAAGAAGGAGGAGAGAGAGAGAAAGAGGGAAGGAGAGAGAATGTGAGAGAGAAAGAGAGAAGGAGGGAGGGAGAGAGAAGGTGAGAGAGAGAAAGAGAGAAGGAGGGGAGGGAGGGAGAGAGAGAGAAAGAGAGAGGGAGACAGAGAAAGAGAAAGAGGGAGGGAGAAGGTGAGAGAGAAAAGGAGGGGAGAGAGAGAGAGGGAAGGAGGGAGAGATAGAGAAGGGGAGAAAGAAGAAAGGAAGGAAAGAGAGAGGGGGAGAGAGAAAGAGGGCAGGAAAGAGGGGGAGAGAGAGAGGGAGGGAGAGAAAGAGGGTGGGAAGGAGACAGACAGACAGACAGACAGGAAAAAGGAACGGCTGAGGCTTGAGAAGTCTGATACAATTCCCCAAGGGCAGAATTTACCTGATAGAGCATGATGGGTTCCATGTCGTATCCCAAGAGGGCCGCAAACGCTTTGGCCACCACCGTTTTGCCACAACCCTGCGAGAGGAGAGAAGGCAGAGGGGAAAGAGCTCGTGACGCAGCCCAGGCGCCCGAGCCTTTCAACGGGGGAAGCAACCAGGAGGCTTGGAGTTAGGACCGAGTACTCACTTTCTGCCCAATCAAGCAGATGTCCTTGACCAGGTGGGACTGCATCATTTGGGCTAAGAGCTGCTCGTGGCTGAAGGTTCGGACAAAGCCTTTGGGCCCAGGACTCCGGACGGAGGGATGAGTCCCAGCAGGAACCTGCAAAGGAAGGTTATTGCAAGGGGGAGGCAGGAGAGGGAGGGAGGCCCACTCGGCACCCCTTATGCCGTCGACTGGATACCTGAGGTGTGGGGCGTAACGTTCACGGAACAGTTGCCCTTCAACTCTTTGCTCCTGAAGTGAAGATGCTGTCCCATTTATAATTATTATTTTGTTCTTCTTCCAATCAACTAAACTGGTTGGGGAAGCCGGGTTTTGACAAAAGAATGGCTGTTCTTTATTTAGGAAATTTAGGAAGGGAGCGAGGGAGGCAGATGGAAGGAAGGAAGGAAGGGAGAAAGGAAGGAAGGACGGAAGGGAGGAGATGGAAGAGAGGGAGGAAGGGAGATGAAGGAAGGAATGGAGGAAGGAAGGAAGGAAGGAAGGAAGGAAGGAAGGAAGGAAGGAAGGAAGGAAGGAAGGAAGGGATGAAGGATCACTACTGGGAGAAAGTCATGAAAGAGGAAGGAATGAAGGGAGGGAGGGAGGGAGGGAAGGGAGGAGATATAGATGGATGGGAGGGAGGGAGGGAGGGAGGAAGGAAGGGATGAAGGATCACTACTGGGAGAAAGTCATGAAAGAGGAAGGAATGAAGGGAGGGAGGGAGGGAGGGAAGGGAGGAGATATAGATGGATGGGAGGGAGGGAGGGAGGGAGGAAGGAAGGGATGAAGGATCACTACTGGGAGAAAGTCATGAAAGAGGAAGGAATGAAGGGAGGGAGGGAGGGAGGGAGGGAGGGAAGGGAGGAGATATAGATGGATGGGAGGGAGGGAGGGAGGAAGGAAAGAAGGAAGGAAGAAAATAAACTAAATTCCATTCCGATTTTGAAGTGGAACATTTTAGTTCATTATTTATTATATATATATAGGACATATATCCCAAATTTTGATTTTGGGGGGATGGGTGTTGTTATGTTTCCTGCCTTTATTCATTTAAAAGAACAGGAAGGAAGAGCAAATGATTAAGCCTATGATTACCTGGAATGTCACAGCATCTCCGCCTAGCGAGATGGTCACGTCAGCCTGCAAGCTTTTGCCATCCTCTTCCTCCTCCTCCTCCTTCTTCTTCTTCACACTTACAACGTTTGTAGGGACAGAAAATTTCCTGGAATCTTGGAGTTCAAATCGCTACGAAAGAGAAACATTTTTTTTTTCTTTTTTGCATCTCTAAGGTATAAAGCAATGGCTACAGGACAAGTTAAGTTAAATAAGACTTTTTTTTCCCCCTCCAGAACGTGAGCTAAGGTTTTATGTTGCTTGAATTCGCTCCTTCGAAGAAAAGCAAACAAACCGCACGGCGTAAGAACTGAGCGTGACAAAATATACGATAAATCCTCAGCTTGGAAATAGGTCTCATCAGATATAGGAGGAATCACTTGATAAATTTAAAATCAGGCATAAAGTTTGCGTGTGTTTTTTTTTTTAATTTGATTTATATGCCGCCCTTCTCCGGAGACTCAGGGCTGCTTACAATGCGCTAAGCAATAGCCTTCATCCTTTTGTATATTTATACAAAGTCAGCTTATTGCCCCCACAAACTGGGTCCTCAATTTACCCACCTTAGAAAGGATGGAAGGCTGAGTCAACCTTGAGCCTGGCGAGATTTGAACCTGCAGTAATTGCAGGCAGCTGGTCTTAATAACAGGGTGCTCTAGACCACTGTACTACCAAGGCTCCTATTTTGAGATCAAAGGAGCATAGATAGCAGCGCGAGGGTTATAGGAGGCCGGGGAAATTCTTGGCTGCGGCCCTGAAGTAATTTTCTTAAGTAATTTTCATCTTTTATTGCCAAAGGAGATGGGTTTTAAATGCACGACTTACGTGAGGACTTACAATGAAATTACAATAGAGTGAGACTTCCTTTTAATGGCTGGGGTGCTCTGTGGCGCAGAACTGCACAGAAAATACGGCGTTGCAGGGAATGACCATCCTAAATTGGCGTGGTTCTAAAGCGAGGCATCATTTGACCAGACCTCTATTTTACAGCCATTTTCACTGTGGTCGTTAAGCGAATCCACCTTCATGACTCCAATTGGCGTTCCTCGTCGGAAAACAACTGGGAGGGTTGTACATGTGAATGCAGAATGACACAAATGGTCATAAATACAAGCCAGCAGACCGAGCCTCCGAATTGCAATCATCTGACTATGGAGAGGTGGGTGGGTGGGTACCGCAATGGTCATAAGTGCGAGGGCAGATCGTAAATCAATTTTTTCAAGGCGGTTGTAAGTTGGCACCTGCATCCAAGTCCAATAAAGTGAGGCTTCACTGTACACAGGTAGTCCTCGACTTACGATGATTTGTTTAGTGACTGCGCAAAGTTACAGCGGCACTGAAAAACATGAGTTATGACCGTTTTTCACAGTTACAACCGTTACAGGATCCCCAAGGCCACGTGGTCAAAATTCAGACCCTTGACATCTGGCTCGTATTTATGACGGTCGCAATGTCCCGGGGTCACGTGATCCGCTTTTGCGACCTTCTGACAAGGGAAATCAACGCGGAAGCCCGATTCACTGAACCAACCAGATTCCTAACTTAACATCTGCAGGGATTTGCCTAACAACTGTGATGTCAGCGAAGGTCATAAAATGGGATAAAACTCACTTAACAACTGTCACGCTTAGCAACGGAAATGTGGGGTTCAATTGTAAGTCAAGAACGAGCTGTATTTTCATAAAATGAAGTTTAGCTTTTAGCTTAAGTCGCTAAGGCATTTTAAAGCCAAATCTGGCTCTGGCTTTAGAGAACAGGCCCATTAAAAAAAAAAAAAAAAAAAAGAGCCTTGGTAGTACAGTGGTCTAAAGCACCCTGTTATTAAGACCAGCTGCCTGCAATTACTGCAGGTTCGAATCTCGCCAGGCTCAAGGTTGATTCAGCCTTCCATCCTTTCTAAGGTAGGTAAATTGAGGACCCAGTTTGTGGGGGCAATAAGCTGACTTTGTATAAATATACAAAAAGGATGAAGTCTATTGCTTAGCGCATTGTAAGCTGCCCTGAGTCTCTGGAGAAGGGCGGCATATAAATCAAATAAAAAAAAAAAATTAACAGGTGTGTTTTATTCATTTAATCTACATTAAATGAACACAAAGTCCTTTGAGAAAATGCTACTATAGAATCATTATTCTATTCAGGATGTTCAACAGAATTCTATAAAGGAAAGAAGCTTAGAGGGTATTTTCAAGTGCCGTTTTCATCATTTTTGCCTCTTTTACTGTAAGAGGCACAGGAATTAAAACAAAGAACAAAAACCGGAATATGCATTTGGTAAAACCACAACAGCACATTTGCGGAATAAAAAGCTCTTAGAATATTTCATTTTTTAGAAGAGAATAGAATTTTTTTTATTGGCCAAGTGTGATTGGACACGCAAGGAATTTGTCTTTGGTGCATACGCTCTCAGTGTACATAAAAAAAGAAAAGATATATTTTAGAATGTAAAACCAAGCAAACATATTTTAGCGCAACTCAGAATAACAGAAGAGTTGGAAGGGACTTTGGAGGTCTTCTAGTCCAACCCCCTGCTCAGGCAGGAAACCCAATACCACATGTTTCTGTCCCAGAAAAAATATGAAGTTCTAATAATCCATGGGCTGCTATATTCTAACATGTTAAAAATTTCCAGAAATTAAGAAAATAAGAGATAAAGGAATGGAAGGGATATTTTCTCTAGGTGAATTATGTTTTCCTAGTGCCTTTTTCTTATCGGTTGGTATAACAGGTCATTAAATACTTACTTTTAAGGCGTCTTCCACAGCTGTCTGGCCTTCCTTTCCTAGCAAAACATTATATGGATACAGCCAGTTGATGATATGTTGCAATGACATCGTAGGAAAGGAATTCTAAAGAAGAAGAAAAGAATAAAATAAAATAAAAATCAGACCGATGTACCTAAGAGGAGAACTAATCCATGTCCTTCGGTTAAATATTTGCAAACTTCCAAGGTTAAATTGTAAAGTTTGTTTGCTGAGATTTCTAAGTCTCTGGCAGCTTGGAGAAGAAACATCTCTTGAGATTAGGAAAGATAAAACAGAATAGAGCTGGAAGGGACCTTGGAGGTCTTCTAGTCCAGACCCCTGCTCAAGCCTTGAATGAATGTGTGTTTGTGTGTCTCTTCTCCTTCCCTTCGTCTTCCTTTTGGGTAGTATTTTTCAAGGCTACATCACACCCAGTTGGGATATCTATGTATCTCAATATAAAAAGGCAGAGATCCGAGTTTGCAGAATTATGCCAATGTTGTTAAATCGAAGAAAATGATCCATAACCCGAGTGCAGATTTCACTTTAATGCATCTATCCACCACTATAAACCGCCTGGGAAATCAAAGGTCTACTGAATATTTAGACAAGTTGTCCCAAAGGTGTTTTTTTTTCAAGAGGCAACTGAACTTTCTAATTTTACTTTGAAAACATTTTGCTTCTCATCCAAGAAGCTTCTTCAGTTCTGATGTGGACGATTACTTGGGTCAAGATTATAACTGTTAAGGATATTCTTGGGTCATAACCAATGTTGTAGGTTATCGAGCAGAGTACCCTTTGAGTAAACGCATGAAAAACGACTGGGAGTGGTTGTGAACAATCACAGTCAACATACAAACACACTGAGTTGTGGTAGTCTTTTACTTTAGAAAAAGTAAAAGCAAAGTCCAAAAAACAATCCAAGTCATACACCGATAAGTCAAGAGTTAAAAGATCAATCCAGGGATATAAAACAGGAACAAGTTCAATATCAAAACATTCAATAAATAGGGCTTCCGGTTTGCGAGCTTCGGCGACGGCGGTGACTTTTTAAAGACCGCCAGCCCCGCCGCCTGTAGAGCCGCCCCGCGAACGAGGTGCGGCTCGAAAACTCCGAAATCTTGAAGATTGCAGGAGCAGAGACAGCAGGGTACAGGTTGAGCCCCTGTAACCCCCCCAGGGAATTGCTTCTGGGGGTGAAAACAGGTGTGGCTCCCTTCCAACCTGCGGAGACTCCGGGCGGCGTGGGACGATTCTGCCTTCAGCAGAACAAGCCGGCAGCAGCAAACTTTTAAAGTGAGAGGAATTAATTTTAACAAACAGCGGAAATATCAACTTGAATCCAGAAACTTGAAAACTGCAAGTATTGGTGCTTTGTTGACTTTTTAAATCAAAAGAGAAAGTGAGCGAGTGAAAGTGATTTGAAAAAAAATGGCGTCCAGCGTTTGAGTTAACGAGCTAGTGAAAGTGGATTTGTGAAGCCTCCCTGCTTTGCTACAAAGTTGTAAAATTGCTACAAAGTTGCTCTATCTAAAGAAAAAATTTCTTTTGCTAAAATTTGACTTTGCTTTACTCTAGTTCCACCTGATTAAATCTGGGGGACTTCTTTAGAAGTTTCTGTGGAAGAGGGAAAGGAAAAAGAACTTCCCTCTTCAAAAAAACTAGCTTACGTGGCACGATGGCTTCAAAGAAGCAGGAAGGGAAGGCATCAGGGGGGGGATCCCCCACACATAAACATCAAACGCAACTTCCCCCTGCTCAACAGTTACAAACTCAGAAAAAAGAATTTGATGTGGCAGATTTAAAAGAATTTATTTCTAAAACTTTGGATGATAAATTTCAAGAATCACAACAGGAGATAGATGATAAACTTCAAAAATCACATCAGGAGATAGATGATAAACTTCAAAAATCACATCAGGAATTTTTGCAGGAAATTAATGAAGTTAAAGACATGGTGAAACAGAATCAAATTATGGTGACCAAAAAAATATCAGAAGTGGCGTCTGGCCTGGCAGATTTTATTGGGAAAGTTGATTTTAAAGTTGAAGAATTTAAATCAGAAGTTAATGTTAGGATGAAAGATAATGACTATAAAATTGATGAAGTTGACAATAAAATGCAGAGAATTGAAGATGAGATTGTTATGATACAATTCCGGGCGATGGAATTTGCCATACGGCTTCGGGGAATTCGAGAGGAGGAAAGACAGGACTTGAGACAAGTTTGCTCTGAAGCCCTGGCTAAGATTTTACAAGTTAATCCTGATTTGGTATTTCATAAAATAGATAAAATTTACAGAGTGAACTCTTGGGTGGCCAGGCAAAGACAATTACCCAGAGATGTGGTCATATACTTTACTGAGAGAGAAATTAGAAATGATATCCTGCAAAAATCTTTTCACACTTCTATACAAGTGGGGGGCTCACGGCTTGTAATTTTTAAAGAATTACCTCCTAAAATGCTGAAAGCTAGAAAAGAATTTGATTTTCTTGTTAAGGAATTGAAAAATTTACAGATACCCTTCCGGTGGGATGCACCAGCTGGGGTAATTTTCAGATATAAGGGAGAAGGATATCGGTTGAATACCGTGGAGAAGGCGCAACACTTTTACAGTACTATTCTTAAGGAAAGAACACCATCTCCACGTACATCTACAGTTTTGGAGATTAAGGAGAGTGAAGAGAGGCAATTGAAAGAACAGTCTAAGCAGGAATTAGAAAACGTGCAAGGTGCAGAAGGAGGTATTCTGAGTGAGCCATTGCTGGATTCTTCTCCAATTTTGGATTTGATTCAGTTGACTGAAGTTAAAGATCAACGTATAACTAGAGCCCAATCCAAGCTACTTAAACAAAAGCAACAACAACAACAGGAAAGACAAGACAAGAAGGCAGTTAAGAGCACTGCACAAGAGATTGGCGCTATGGGAGGAGCGAGATCGAAGCTCTCGGATGAACTTCAAGCATATTGCTCTGCGCTCCAGAAAGAGGCTGATGACCTTTAAGTGTCTATCTTGGAATGTCAATGGGTTGAATTCAGCACAGAAAAGGAAGAAATTATTTACATATTTGAAACAATTTAATAATGATATAATATGTTTACAAGAAACGCATATTACAACTCAAGATCAAAAATATTTGATAAACTCAAAACTAGGAGTACATTATATATCTTCAACTTCGCAGAAAAAGAATGGTGTGGTTATTTATGTAAATAAAAAATTAACAGCAAAAGTTATAGAAGTAGATCAAGATGGTAGATTTGTAGCAATTGAATTGTTTACAGCAAATGGGCAAATTCTTTTGATTGGAATTTATGCTCCCAACCAACAACAGGATTATTTTTACAAGATGTTACATACTAAAATATTGCAATGGGACTACAGATCTATTTTAATTATGGGAGATTGGAATGGAGTAATTGATTCTAAATTAGATAAAAAGAGCTTGGCAAAGTCTAGAATTAGATTACCACAGACCTTTTTTGATATGAAAGAAGATATGGAACTAAAAGATGTTTGGAGAATACATAATCCAAATGAATTGGATTACACTTTTTTTTCTGATAGACATAGATCCTTTTCTAGGATTGATTTTATCTTGTTGTCAAATGATCTACTTGTTAAGACAAAAAGAACAAAGATTTTTCCAAGAACTTTGACTGATCATAGTCCTGTATGGATAGAAATCGAGATGGATAAGGTTGAGAGACGTTCTTGGAGATTAAATGAGAACTTGTTTAGATATGAAAAAAATATAATAGAACTTAAAAAGCATTTGAAAGAATTTTTTGAAATAAATTTGAATAAAGGTACCCCAGTTGAAATTGTTTGGGATGCAAGTAAAGCTTATATGAGAGGGGTACTTATCTACATGAATTCTAAACATAGACTGTTCCGACAAAAGAAAAGATCTGAGTTGGAAATGGAAATAAAGAATAAAGAACAGTTACTTATTAAAAACCCAACAGATGAAAGAATACGAAGTGCTATAAAACTTTTGAAAGACCAATTCCAAATGCTTATGGCGGAACAAGTTGCAACAAGTTTACAATACGCGAAGCATAATACATTTTGCAATGCTAATAAACCGGGCAGATGGTTGGCCTACACATTGAGGAAAAAACAAAGTATGCGGACTATTGACAGTATCGATATTGGAGGGAAAGAAATTTTTCAACAAAAATTAATTAAAGAAGCTTTTGTGGATTATTATACTAAACTATATGCTAAAGAAGAGGTGCAGAATGGACTTATAGAAAAATATTTAAAGGATAAGAGAGTTACAAAAATTACTGACCAACAAAAGGAAAGAATGAATTATCTTATAACAGAGGAGGAGATAATAGTAGCAATTAAACAGCTAAAAACAGCTAAAGCTCCTGGCACGGATGGTTTGACTGCAGTGTATTACAAAACTTTACAAGCTGAAATGGTGGGACAACTTAGAGATTTATTTTGCAATATTCAACAAGGGGGTAAAATACCCCCATCCTGGACAACTGCTTATATATCTTTGATACCAAAGGAACAAGTTGGTCCTAAAAAACCAGAGAACTACAGACCAATATCTCTTTTGAACACAGACTATAAAATTTATGCGAAGGTATTAGCCAACAGGTTGATGCCAGTAATCCAAAAGGTGATTCATGAGGACCAAGCGGGATTTATTGAGGGCAGATACATGAAGGACAATGTAAGGCAAGTAATAGACTTATTGGAATATCTTGATAAGAATAAACAGATTTCTGCAGTGCTGGTCTTTTTGGATGCGGAGAAGGCCTTTGATAGAGTGGATTGGAATTTTCTACTAAAGACTTTAAAAAAGATGGGCTTTGGGGACCAATTTACACAGGCGATCTCAGCAATTTATCAAGAGCAAAAAGCACAGATTATTATTAATGGAAGTTTGACGACAGAGTTTAAAATTGAAAAAGGAACAAGACAGGGATGTCCGTTGTCCCCACTTTTATTTATCTTAACATTGGAAGTCTTGCTAAATACAATACGGGACTCAAAAATTTTGAAAGGTATAATGATAAGGCAAGAGGATTATAGAATAAAGGCATTTGCAGATGATCTGGTGGTTACCCTATCACAACCAATGGAATCAACAATCCTGATGAATGACATTATACAAGATTATGGTAGAGTTTCAGGTTTTAGACTGAATTCAAAAAAGACTAAAATGATAGTCAAAAATATGACACAAGATCGTAAACATGAGCTTGAAAGGAGGGCAGGTTTTGAAATTGTACCTAAGGTAAAATATCTTGGAGTTCAGGTTGCAGAATCAAATATGAAATTGTTTCAAAATAACTATGAGGTGTTGTGGCGAGAGGTTCAGAAAGACATGGAGACTTGGAAAAAGCTGCAACTGTCTTTACTTGGAAGAATAGCAGCAGTTAAGATGAACATGTTGCCAAGATTTCTGTTTTTGTTTCAAATGATTCCGGTGCTTAAAAGTGATAAACAACTGAAAGTTTGGCAAACTGGACTTAATAAGTTCGTCTGGAACGAGAAAAAGCCGAGAGTGAAATTGAAAATTATGCAAGATGTTCCAGAAAGAGGAGGCCTTAAACTTCCAAACCTACAGTTATATTATGATGCAGCAGCTTTAACTTTAACAAGTGATTGGTTTGGGGGTAAAAAGGCTGGAATATTGAATGCAGAAAGTTTTGATCTTGAATTTGGATGGCATGCTTACCTATTTTATGATGACAAAGTTGATAAAGTATTTAAAAGTCATATACTTAGAGACTCTTTGATGAGAGTTTGGAAGAAGCACCGACTCAAATGGGATTATAAAATACCGCTATGGCTGGATCTTGGTCATACCTTGTGGAATACAAATATAATGTCACTCGGGGGGTTTTTATACAAAGAGGTTCTTTTTACAGATGCGGGCAGATGGCAGCTGAAGACATTGCAGACACTGTTGGACGAAGGGATTAATTTAACCTGGTTACAATATAATCAATTACAATTGAGATGGAAAGAGGACCAAAAAACTGGTATTATGTTGCATGAGGAAGAATTGGTTAGACATATAAGAGAGAAAGGTCCAATGCATATTAAAAGGCTTTATAATGTTTTGCTAGAAAGGGATTCAGAAACGGAATTAGTTAAAGATTGCATGATTAAGTGGGCACAAAATTTTGAAGAACCAGTGATGTTGGAAACATGGGAAAAAATTTGGGTTCAGAATGTTAAATTTACACAGTCGCAGAATCTGAGGGAAAATTTTTATAAAATGTTTTATAGATGGCATTTAGATCCTAAAAAGTTGTCATGTATGTACCCTAATGTTCAGCCAAAATGTTGGAGATGTGAATGTTTGGATGCTACGTATTATCATGTTTGGTGGACCTGTAGGAAAGTTAAGGCTTTTTGGATAAAAATATGGTGGGTCATGCAGAATGTTTTGAAGAAAAAAATTCAATTTTCTCCACAATTGTTTTTATTGGGCATAGTTAAGGGTTTTACACGGGATGAAACAAAATTAATATTGTATATGATAACAGCAGCAAGATTGTTGATAGGTAAATATTGGAAGAATGAAGCTTTGCCTACTATCGAGGAATGGACTTCGAAGATGGCCAGTTTTGCAGAGATGGCGAAGATTTCAGCATATTTAAAAGATTGTTCACAAGAGACTTATGAATGGGAATGGAAAAGGTGGATAGAATATGTTCAGAACAAATACCAAATTAGAAAGTATCAAATAGCTTTTATTTGAAAACAATGTATTAGAAATATTTTAATATAAAGAGACAAAGAGGGAAAATTATATAGGGGGAGGGATGGGTTCAGGTATATATATCAGTGTTATTAGTTATGAGTACATAATAGGGAAGTCTGGGGGGGGAGGGTTAGGGAGGGTTAGGGAGGACGGGAAGTTTGGGGAGGGAGGTGGGGGGGTGAAAAAAGGGGTGAAAATGTAATTGTAAAACTTTTGCAATAAAAAAAAAAAACATTCAATAAATAGTAGAAAGCAACATGTAGCAATGATCAAACAGTGATCATGCAGAGAGATATGGTAGAGAGTTACAACAAATAAGCAGGTAAAATGGTGTAGTATCCACACAAGCCATGATCCTGACTTCCCTTAAGTACATTGGCTACAGAGCTTAGCCAATCAGGATACAGGATGATGCAATACAGTCTTAAAGCAATATAATACCTTTCTGACTGCAAACATACATTGTTGGTTTATATATTGCCTGACCAACTAGTTAAGACAAATAACCATTTCCTAACAATAACACAGGAATTGGAAGCGTTCAGAGTTGAAGAAGCTTCTTGGATGAGAAGCGAAATGTCTTCAAAGAGTCTTGGTAGTACAGTGGTCTAAAGCACCCTGTTATTAAGAACAGCTGCCTGCAATTACTGCAGGTTCGAATCTCGCCAAGGCTCAAGGTTGACTCAGCCTTCCATCCTTTCTAAGGTAGGTAAATTGAGGACCCAGTTGTGGGGGCAATAAGCTGACTTTGTATAAATATACAAAAGAATGAAGGCTAGTGACCTCTGAACGGTCACTAAAGGAAATTTTGTAAGTTGAGGACTATCTTACGAGCATAGACCTACCAGAATCTGCACAGCAGAGGACAGACTGTCTAAAGGGAAATCGGGAAGGCCCAACGCAGACGATTCTTGGGTGCAGAGAGTCATGGCAAAGGACAAGAGCTGTGAGATTCTAGAAATAAAACAATCGGTCATTGACTCGCACCAATTTAACTTGCACGCTTACAATCATTTCAAATAGCCTTTTAAGTCAGGCAAAACTTGGGACCGGTGAGTGTCAACTGTCCAGTTGGCGAATCCAGAAAAAGAAACGCCTGGGATGTTATTTTTCCAAGAGTATAAAACTTTACTGAATAAATCCACGTTGGCACAGAAGAAGCAAAACCGGCTCTGTGAGCTTCCCGCGCAAAAGCATGCATGGTTCGTTTTCCCTTTTCCCACGGGCCGTCCACAATCTATTACGTCCACCAATCGCTTCTGTTCATTCTGTTTTGGGAACCAGCCGGCCATGCTGTTAACACCTGCTCTCGGTACCCTTGAGGAGGGGAGCTGTGTCTCACGGGAACTGACGATGCTAGGAGGCCATTCCCACCCACCCTTGCCTTCCAATCCAACCCCAGCACCCTATTCTTCATCAAGCTGGTGAAAAGTTCAAGTCAGTCTTGATATACAGTCCACGATGTACAACCACAACTGAGTCCAAAATTTCCATCATTGAGCAGTAGGGTTAGCGAGAGAGTTGCGCCGCCATTTTACGACCTTGTTTTGCGGCGGTTGTTAAGCAAATCGTGGCGGTGGTTAAGCGAAACTGGCTTCCCCGCTGACTTTGCTTGTCAGAAGGTCACAAAAGGGGATCGCATGAGCCCCGGGACACCGCAACCGTCATAAGTACGAGTCAATTATTTGAGATGTATTTTCCCTTATCCATTCTTATTCTGTCACTGCTAAACCCAGTGTAATCATCTTTATCTTTTATTTTCAATTATTTCTTCTCCAATATTATCTCTTTGTTTCTTTTGTTTCTCATTCTTCTGTTCTCTTTCTCTTTTTTTGCATTCTAACCAATCCTCTGCTTCTTTGTTTCCCTTAAGTGCTTCTCTTATTTTTAGCACATAAGCTGAAGCACACCGCTGGATTCTGAGTATAATCAGAATGGCACCATCTACACTTTCAGTCTCTTCCTGCAAATATTTTGTGAAAAACACAAGCAGTCCTTGACATACAACAGTTCATTTAGTGACCATTCAAAGTTACAATGGCACTGAAAAAAGGACAGTTTTTCACACTTACGACCATGCATAACCATGATCAAGTGATCAAAATTCAGAGGCTTGGCAACTGGCATGTACTTATGACAGTTGCAATGATCTCCTTTGGATCATGTGACCTTCTGACAAGCAAAGTCAGTGGAGGAAGCCAGATTCGCTTAACAACCGGGTCACTAGCTCAACAACTGCAGTGATTCACTCAACAACTGTAGCAGGGAAGGTCGTAAAACCGGGCGAAACTCACTTAACCAATGTCTCACATAACAACAGAAATGTTGGGCTCCGTTGTGGTTGTACGTGGTCGAGGATTACGCGTACTACATATTAGCTTCAAAAACCTGCCATCTTTGCAGCTTGGCTCAAGATACAGCTGACTGTTCAGACATATGAGTTTGCCTTAAATCTTATTTTTGCATGATTTAAGAACAAGGAAGGAGATCCGTTTTCACTCTGGGCTGAGTTCCCAACAAAACTGGGGTTCAAACGTTCTTAATTTTGCATGCAGGAAAACTACTTTCCCTTTTCACCAAAGTGTAGTTTCCCAGCGTATCTGAATTGAGGGAACCGCGATTTAATTTACCATGGTTTTACCGCATGATTTAAGTCAGAATTTTGCTACTTACAGATATATCACAGTCTCAAACCATCACAATTTCAAGCTCAGGTCGATTAAAGATTTCAGGTTTAAGTTTATTACGGAGAATTCTCCTCATCCTATTACAAATGTTTCAATTCCTCTACAACTTTGAAGAGGCGTTTCAATGCTCCAGCCAGAGACCCGGGTTTGAAAAGTCAATTCTAGAAACATTCATGCAGAAATTCGATATGCCTATTTACCTTTCTGTTGAAACGTTACTTCCAATAAAATACAGCTGTGATAAGTGGTCCTGAAAGAAAATGCAACACAAATGATTGTATAAATCTTTTTGTGCAGAATTGTGGCCCAGGATATAATTATCTAGGTTTTAACAGGTTGGATCTGGGTTTACTGCTGACTCAAATCCTTTATATACAGATTTTTTATGCTAAAGTGCTGAGTTTTAGAAAATCAAATCGCTTTTAATCTTGAGTACAGTTTTTGTTTTAATTAATGGATTGGCTGCTAAGGAATTTATGCGCTGAGCCTCAGCTAACATTTTAAAATGACAATTTGCCACGTTTCCTTACCTTGAAGGGTAAATAATAAACATCTCGAGCCTGAAACCGAGACCGAAGCGGGGGGTCTAATGGGTTGCCCAAATATCGGGGTACAGGAAGCCCCAGCGCAATCACCCTGAAGTCTTCACTGACTCTAACAATTCTCCAAGCGTCCAGGGCTTCTTTGTCATGCTCCTAAACACGAGTAATATAATAACAATTATTTTCAAACTACTATTACCAGTATAATTGAGCAGTGAACTTCAGGGGTAGACAAGCTAGTGAAGACATGTACTGATGATGTTAGCTAGTTGGGTAATGAAATGCCTGCAAGAAAACAACTGTACCAAGGACCCCATAAGCCTCCTCCTCCTCCTTTCTCCTTCCCCACAAACCCTACACCCTTCTAGTAATGATGATGTACTTCGTGTTTTCCCAAAAATAAGACCCTGTCTTATATTTTTTTTGAATCCTGAAATAAGCGCTTGGCCTTATTGCCATGCGCTCAAAAGCCCGATTGGGCTTATTATCAGGGATGTCTTATTTTGGGGAAAACATTTGAGTAATGTTTCATTATTGAAACATTATTCAAATTTGAGTAATGAAATGTCTGCAAGAAAACAACTGAACTCAGAGGACACCAAGGACCCCATAAGCCACTGCCTCCTCCTCCTCATCTTCCTCCTCCCTTTCTCCTTCTCCACAAACCCCACACTCCCTTCTAGCGCTGATGATGTTCCCTACTTGGGTAATGAAAAGTCTGCAAAAAAAACTCAGAGAGCACCAAGGACCCCACAGTCTTCTTCCTCTCCTTCCCTATAAACCCCACTCCCTCCTAGCACTGATGATGTTACCCAGATGGGTCATGAAACGTCCGCAAGAAAACCACCAAGCCCATAGAGCATCCAGGATCCCATAAGCCTCCTCCTCCTCCTTTTCTCCATCTCCACAAACCCCACACCCTCCTAGCACTGATGATGTTACCCTGTTAGGTCATTCATTCATTCATTCATTCATTCATTCATTCATTCATTCATTTTTAAATTTGTATACCGCCCTTCTCCCTGAGGACTCAGGGCGGTGAATAGCCAAGTAAAAGCATAAACTACAAACATTAAAATACAATTAAGAAGATATATATAAATTTGGCCCCATGATTAAAAACAATAACAAACAATTAAAAACATTTTAAAAAGTGTTAGGCGAGCCTGGCTTGCTGGAAAAAGAAGGTTTTAAGGGCACGGCGGAAGGCACCGAGGTCTTGGATTCTCCTTATCTCTGGGGGCAGCTGATTCCAGAGGGTAGGTGCCCCCACAGAGAAGGCCCTCCCCCTGGGGGTCACCAGCCTGCATTGTTTGGCTGATGGCATGCCCTCTCTATGGGAGCGCACAGGTCGATGGGAGGCCGTCGGTAGCAGCAGGCGGTCTCGAAGATAACTAGCTCCTATGCCATGGAGCGCTTTAAAGGTGATAACCAACACCTTGAAGTGCACCTGGAAGACCACCGGGAGCCAGTGCAGCTCACGCATGAGAGGTGTTGTATGGGAGCGCCATGCGGCTCCCGTGACTACCCGCGCGGCCGCATTCTGGACCAGTTGGAGCCTCCGGGTGCTCTTCAAGGGGAGCCCCATGTAGAGAGCGTTGCAGTAGTCCAGGCGAGAGGTGACAAGGGCATGAGTGACTGTGCACAGGGAATCCCAATCAAGAAAGGGCCGCAACTGGCGGATCAGGTGAACCTGACCAAAAGTCCCCCTGGCAATAGCCGTCAGATGTTCCTCCAAGGACAGCTGCGTATCCAGGAGGAGTCCCAGATTGTGAGCCCTCTCCGAGGGGGCCAAAGACTCTCCCCCAATAGTCAGTGATGGAGTCAACTGACTATATCGGGATGCCGGGAACCACAGCCACTCAGTCTTGGAAGGGTTGAGCTTGAGCCTGTGTCTCCCCATCCAGATCCGCACAGCCTCCAGGCACCGGGACATCACTTCAAGGTCATGAAACACCCGCAAGAAAACACCCAAGTTCAGGGAGCACCAAGGACCCCTCGTTTCAACCCTGAGCTACAAATATTCTCCTTTCTCGGTATACATCAATGCATCCTAAACATGTACATGGGGCTGGCATTCAGGGAAAAATAGATGGAAAGACGAGGCCACTGGGGTTAAAAGCAATCCAGCTGCAAGCACGGGCTAAATGACAACCAGTATATAAAGTAAACTTTCAGAAGGTTAAGCATTCCTTGGCAAGCTTTACTCAGCTCCCTGAAGTCCCTGCCACATTCTTGGCTGTCAACCTTGAAGCAAACCCGGAGGCTTCTGCTTACCTTCAGCAGTTTATCGTAACGTTCAGCCGACATGAGGAAACGGCCGTCCTCCAGCTGCATCTCCCGGTTCTCCAGCAAATTGTTCAAGACGGGCAGGACGTTCCGCTCCGCCTTCTCCAACCCTTCCAGGACCAGGATCCGGCCTTCCGTCGCGGCCCGCACCGCACACTGAGGACGCAAAACAGAATCAGCACCCAACAGCTGGACACAGTTCGCCAAGAGCCCTGGGAAGACCTGTTAGCCTTCAGTTTACCTCCACCCTAATCCACCCAAATCCAGAGGAAAACAGAGGAAAAGAAAAATCTATCTATCCATCCATCCACCCTCCCACCCACCATATCTATCTATCTATCTATTTATGGTATCTATCTATCTATCTATCTATCTATCTATCTATCTATCTATCTACTGTATCTATCTTTCTATGGTATCTTTCTATCTACGGTATCAATCTACGGTATCTATCTATCTATCTATCTATCTATCTATCTATCTATCCATCCATCCATCCATCCATCCATCCACCCATAGCTACTGTAAATAAATAGCTAGATAGATAGATAGATAGCTAGATAGATATGGTGGATGGATGGATGAGAAAAGTATGTATTTAGTATTGCATGTTTTAACAGCAGTGAGGATTGTCTTCACACAACATTGGAAAGCTGAAGAAATACCGCAAGAGGAAGAGATAATTAAGAAGATACTAGACTGTGCAGAAATGGGCAGGCTTACATTGAAAATCAAACAGAAAGAAGACACAGACTATTACCAAACATGGAAGTTATTTTACCAGTGGTTGGAAAAAAGAGGTGGAGAGTAAGAATGGAAGCTGTATTGTTAAGCAAATTATCGTAAATGACATCATGATGTTTATTGGCTGTGAAAGTTGGACCACAAGAAAGGCTGAGAGCCACAGAATGGAGGCCTTTGAACTCTGGTGCTGGAGAAGACTCCTGCGAGTCCCTTGGACTGCAAGGCGAACAAACCTGTCAATCCTGGAGGAAATCAACCCTGACTACTCTTTAGAAGGCCAGATCCTGAAGATGAAACTCAAATACTTTGGCCACCTAATGGGAAGGAAGGACTCACTGGAAGAAGAGCCTAATACTGGGAAAGATTGAGGGCAAAAGAAGAAGGGGACGACAGAGAACAAGGTGGCTGGATGGAGTCACGGAAGCAGTCGGCGTGAGCTTAAATGGACTCTAGAGGACTGTAGAGGACAGGAAGGCCTGGAGGAACGTGGTCCATGGGGTCGCGATGGGTTGGACATGACTTCGCAACTAACAACAACAAGACTGTGCAGACATGGATAGACTTACATTGAAAATCAAACAGAAAGAAGACACAGAATATTACCAAACATGGAATTTATTTTATCAGTGGTTGGAATAAAGGGGTGGTGAGTAAGAATGGAAGCTGTATTGTTAGGCAAATTAAATACCCAGACAACACAACGTTTATTAAGCACTAAGAAATGTAATTAATAGAAAATTAATAAAATTTATTTTTTTTAAAAAATAGTGACCAGATCACTCTCTCCAAATTACCCTTTGGGTTTTTGACCAATAAATCCCAAAGGGGCCCAGAGATGAGGTTGTTATTGCTACTCACTTGATCAATGTAGTAGGCAGTGCCGGCTCGGATTTCCCTTCGCTGTTTGAGATCGGTTTCAGTTGTGTCCCTTGAAAGTGCCATATATTCCACCTCTCGTTTGGTCAGTTCCTACAGAAAGTGGAAATGAATTGGATGAGAAAAATATTTCTAAGATGCAGAATTTAACCCCAAACGACTCAAGTCCCAAAAGCCACTGAATGGAAACAAATCTAAGGCTGAAGAAATGGTTGTAGCAATTGAATATGAAAAGAAGGACGAGGGGTGACATGATAGAAGTCTTCCAATATTTGGGGGGCTGTCACAGAGAAGAAGGGGTCAACCTATTTTCCAAAGCACCTGAGGGCAGGACAAGAAGCAACGGATGGAAACTAATCAAGGAGAGAAGCAACCTGGAATTAAGGAGAACATTCCTGACAGTGAGGACAATTAATCAGTGGAACAACTTGCCTCCAGAAGTTGTGAATGCTCCAACACTGGAAGTTTTTAAAGAAGAGATTGGACAACCATTCGTCTGAAGCGGTGTAGGGTTTCCTGCCTGGGCAGTGGGTTGGACTAGAAGACCTCCAAGGTCCCTTCCGACTCTGTTACTCTGAATAGCTCGCCTTCAGAAGTTGTGATGGCTCCTTCACTAGAGGTTTTCAAGAAGAGATTGGCATGAATGGTATAGGATCTCTTGCTTGAACAAGGGATTGGACTAGAAAACCTCCAAGGCTCCTTCCAACTCTGTTATTCTGAAACTTAGTTTGGTGTTCCATTTCAGTCATCATGGTTTCATTTTTAAAAAAGTTATACGTGGGTTTATCAATAATCAAGGTCCAAGTTTCTAACTTCTCTACAGAGGAAGCTCACCACTCAGACCGGCGGAGGCAAAAATTGGTGAGGAAACCAAGGAATTTCTCTTCCTTCCCGTTTCTAGCAATAAAGCTTTCTATCAATGTTATATTCAGACCTGAAAGCAGACGGTCTAGAGCAGGGGTCTCCAACCTTGGCAACTTTAAGACTTGTGGATTTCAACTCCTAGAATTCCTCAGTCAGCTTTGCTTTGCTGGCTGAGGAATTCTGGGAGTTGAAGTCCACAAGTCTTAAAGTTGCCACAGTTGGGAGACCCCTGCTCTAGACAACTGAATGTCAATGGAGATTCTCAAGGATTTAGATTATGGTTGTCCCAAAAGTGCTTTTTGCAAAGTCACTGGATTTTCTTGTGGTTTTTTTTTTCTTCTTCTTTGAAAACGTATCGCTTCTCATCCGAGAAGCTTCTCTTGGATTCTGGGGAAAAAGATAGCTGACTGGGGAATCCTGGGAGTTGAAGTCCACACATCTCAAAGCTGCCAAAGGTTGAGAAACGATGCTCTAAATCAGGGGTGTCAAACGCAAGGCCCGGGGGACAGATCCGGTCCTCGGGGTACTTAGATCTGCCCTGGAAATAGAGAAGGACTGGCTAGCAGTGTCTCTGCCAGCGAAAATGGAGTTTGGGAGGGCTGTGTGTATGGGAGCCTGTTTTCACTGGCAGAGCGCTCGGGCCACCACAGGCGCCCCCCCCCTCGACATGAGTGACGTTATGGTGGCTATGCCCACCCTGGCCATGCTCATCCCGCACCTCTCCGGGGTCAGACACAACCCTGATGCGCCCCTCAATGAAATGAAGGTTGACACCCCTGCTCTAAATGGAACTCTCCCAAGCCTTACCAGGTATTGCATGGCGATAGATCGTCGAAGGGGCCCCGGAGGTCCAATAAGGAAAACGTCTTGTCCCAGGAGATCCTTCTGCATGATCCATCTTAGATGTTGAATCACAGACTGAGCCAGAGAATCTGAAACTAAAGGAAAGGCCGTCGCATGAACTCGTGCCTCAATTAAGAAATTTTAAAGAATTTTTTTTTTACATTTTTCTGCTGACCGTGCCTATCTCTTCTTCAATTTGCCATTATTATTTTTGAGGGGGAGGAGCTATTAACATTTTTCAAAAGTCACTGGGCTTTCTCATTCAAGATTGGTTGGGTGCCCAATCATGATGGAGTCCAATTAATTTAATAAGATATAAGTGTGCGTAATGGCTAGAGCACGGGTGTCAAAATTAAGGCCTGCGGGGCCACCCTGGAAATAGCGAAGGACCGGCTCATGGTTCCTCTGTACAACATATCCTGTTTCCCCCAAAATAAGACATCCCCTGATAATAAGCCCAATCGGGCTTTTGAGTGCATGGCAATAAGGCCAAGTGCTTATTTCAGGGTTCAAAAAAATATAAGACAGGGTCTTATATTCGGGGAAACATGGTAATTCTCAACTGTGGGTCGTGCCTCTTAAATCTGAATTTCTGACTTTATGGCTTTGCTGAATGTGAGACATCAGAAATCATCATGTATGTACGTAGCATGTGTATTAAGTGTGTGTATACTTTGGAGAGCAGGCTACAGAATTTCATTTTTAATGTGTGCCAGTGTGCCCACAGTAAAAAATGACAATAAAGGTTATCTTATCTTATAACTCTGGTCTTAAGTCTAGTAGGTTTTTAAATTGCTAAAGAGTTACAACCTTAACAGCAATTTGTTTTTATTTTTTGCAATATAGCCGAATGTTGCTAGTAAATTAGTAAGTTCAGCTCATTCTATTTTAGCTACAGTTTGAAGGAGAGAAATTGGATCAAACTTAAGAAACGCTTAAAATAGAAACTCAATTCAAAACAATCTTCCATGAAGAACAGAACATAAATAACGCAAATGCTATTCTGAAAACAAGAATACTCCAAGGATTTAAGGGGATAGCCTGTTAAACCCCTCAAATGAATTTATGACCTCTTACTTATCTTGATTTACCTAATATTTAGTCTAGAATTTTAATCCTTTATTTGCGTCTCACAGAATGGCTTGCGGGCAACTGGTTAAGTTCACAAATATTTAGCTGAAGTTATTTATAGAATTCACCAATGCAGTTAAGGAGCTCAGAAGGACAATAAAAATGTTTCGTCTTTCAGCTGTTGTTTCGTGTATTTATCCTGTTTCATTTCAACAAATTCATTTCATTGTTTGTTTGGTAAAAACAAAATCATTTTAACAAAACTTGCAACAATGATTCTCCTAGCTTTAAACCTCAGAAAGAACTGGGTCTGATCAGAAACGTTTTATTTGCAAATGGACTTCAGTAAAGCAAAATCTAAAAAAAAAAAAAAAAAAATCAAATTGGAATTATATAAGCTATATACATTTAATGTAACTGAGCCTTATGTTAAATAAACACAACTAAAACCTAAAATTGACCCAAACATCCAAGTGCCCACTGATTCTTAAAATCATTACGTTTTGATTTTTAAAAAATATGATATTTAAGCACCTAGCATTTAAAACAAATACTTTTAGTTTTTTCTCCAATATTATATTGCGTTATAAACACAGAACTAGGTATTACAATTTCTAAGATTCCTGAACTACAAGCATAAACATCCAAAACGGTTTATTACTGCATATCTGTCTTCACATTCCATTAATGGTATCAGATTCAAGCTAGTCCATTTTTATCATTATGCGTAAATTGGTGCCACAAATGCAAACCAAGTTTTGAAAGTAGTAATTTTGCTCCATCTCTATAAAAGTGTGTTTTGTGTGAATGCCCTGCCTCTAAACTGTCACGCAGAAAATATATCTATGTGATCGCTAGGAACTGAGAACAATGTGATAGCACATAATCAATCAATTAAAATCTGCCTCTAAAATTTTACTGTATATACAGTACTGAAAAATTTGGCTGCCGGAGCAAGGAAAATAAATAATCCTTACACTGTATTTATTCTGTTGGGTGTGCTCTACAGATCCGTGAAAATCTTAAAAGCTTCCCTTAGCCAATATTGGACTACATTTTGTGAGCCAACATCTGCATTAAAGGAATTGCTAATCTCTGTAATCTGGTTTATAGAGTTTACGAGGAAATTCTTATTTGAACTGTCACACACAAAAAAAAAAAGAAGAGTGACATGTGAGTAAATGAGTTTTTTTTAAAATTGCAACCCATTGTAACTAATGTAATTGCCTGCTTTAATTCGACGGGATTGTTAAAAGTATTAATTATTATATCTATCCAAAAGGATAGGTCACTTGAATGAGGATTTCAAAGCTCACTTTAACTGTAGCTGTGGTATGAATAAAACAATTAAGAGGGTTTTGTCAGAGTCCAAATGCATTATCAACAGAATTCTATACAGGTAGTCCTTGACCTGACAGTTCATTTAGTGACTGTTTGAAGTCAGATTTACTTAACAACTGGCTTACTCACTTATCAACTGCAGTGATTCGCTTAACCACGATGGCAAGAAAAGTCGTAAGATGGGGCAAAATGCCCTTAACAAATGTCTCACTCAACAAGTAGAAATTTTGGAGTCAATTGTGGTTGTAAGTCGAGGACTATCTCTGTATTTTTCTGCATGACATTTTAGAAGACTGAAAAGCTGCTTATGTTAAACTGGAGTTTGGTAACCAGCAGAATATTGTTTGGTCGATTTTATTTATGGTGGAGCAACATTTCTGAAACTCTGATATTTTCCGCACTATGTTTCTGCAATAAAATGTATTTACACTAGTGGCCAAAATTGTGGAAACCTTTTGGGAAAAGCGTATTTTTGAAGTTTGATGGCTAATAACACCACTTTTTTTTTAGAGTTTCAAGGTAATCCTATTCCATTGCTGGAATGGCCTGGGAATAGCTCAGACCTTAACCCAATTGAAAATCTATGGAGCCGACTGAAGAAAGCTGTTAGTCAGAAGCGACCCAGCAATAAAACCCAGTTAAGAGAAGCAATCCTTCCATCTTGGTTTCACATTATAAACAGCTGCAGAACTCAAAGACTTGGTTCACTCCATGGGAAGATGTTGTAAGGCCGTAATTCATGCTAAAGGTTACCCAACGAAGTATTAACTAACATGGTGATCATTTTTGTATATCTCATTTTTTCTATGGTGATAGAATTTTTGTATATCTCATTTTTCCTGCATGTTTCACTTTTCTTCTTTATACCGTAACTGCTATTCTAATAGCAAATCCTTCATAAAAGTTATTGCATTACATTCTTGATTAAATGATCTTTCCATTGATATATAATTTTATGGTACTACTCCAAAAAAAAAAAAGTGGTGTTATTAGCTAGTTTTAGAAAATACACTTTTCCCAAAAGGTTTCCACAATTTTGGCCACTACTGTAGCTGGACCAGTGATTCTCGATGCTTTTCTTCACCACGGAGCCCCTTTAAATAGTTTTTGTAGCCACAGATTCCCAAGACTTAACCCAAGATTTAAAATCAACATTTTTTTCAAGCCTTCGCACACACCCTGTGATGACATCACGGTCCTCCCCCCCAGCAGTTCTGCAGACCATAGATCGAGAATCACTGGGTTAGACTTTTACTCTGAGCTTAATTTTAAGAGCACCCTGTTTCTTACTGTAGTTCACAGGGACCAGTTCCGGATTTTTGGGCTTTCTGAGTTTGTAGGACACATCTCCAATAGTAACAGTATCACCTGAAAGGGAGAAATAATAGTTATTTATCATTGCTCACCTATAGGCACAAACACTCTGCTATCCACCTAACATCTCCTACAAGAACAAGTTATCTTCTCTGTTTTAAAACAAACAAAAAGTCTTTTAGTGCCTTATCCACAAACTGGATAACAGCTATGGGTAGTCCTCGACTTACAACCACAATTGAGGCCAAAATTTCTGTTGTTAAGTGAGACATTTGTTAAGTGAGTCTTGCCCCATCTTACCACCTTTCTTGCCATAATCGTTTGGTGAATCACTGCGGCTGTTATGTGAGTAACCCAGTTGTTAAGTGAATCAGGCTTCCCCACCTTGACTTTGCCCGTCAGAAGGTCGCCAACATTGCAACCGTCATAAGTACATGCCAGTTGCCAAGCATCTGAATTTTGATCATGTGACCACGGGGATGTTGCAACGGTTGTTGAGTGTGAAAAACAAGTCCTAACTCACTTCAACCCGTTGTAACTTTGAACAGTCACTAAATGAATGGTTGTAAGTTGAGGACTACCTGTTTTATACTTGTATGCCATGTGGGAATGTTAAGTCCAAACAAATTGCATCCAGTTTTGGTCACCACATTACAAAAAAGATGTTGAGACTTTGGAAAAGGTGCAAAGAAGAGCAACTAAGATGATTAAAAGCCTGGAAATTAAAATATATGAAGAACGGTTGCAGGATTTGGGTTTGGCTAGTCTATAGAAAAGAAGAACTGGGGGGGGGGGACATGATAGAAGTATTCCAGTGTTTGAGGGGCTGTCACAAAGAGGAGGGGGTCCAAAGCACCAGAAGACAAAACCAGAAGCAAGGGATGGGAACTAACCAAGGAGGGAAGCAACTTGGAATTAAGGAGAAACTTCCTAACAGTGAGGACAATTAACCAGTGGAACAGCTTCCCACCAGAAGTTGTGGGTGCTCCATCATTGGAGGCTTTTAAGAAAGCCACTGGACAGCCACTTGTCTAACATGGTATAGGATCTCCTGCTTGAACCAGTGGTTAGATTAGGAGACTTCCCTTCCAGCTCTATTTTGATTCTGACTGTAGTTTTAGAAAATTGCTCAGGAAAATTTGAGTTCCAATCATGTAGACAAGATAGTCTGCCCTGTTTTATATTCTGTGCCTCTTTTCTGTGGTCCCTGGATTTTTTATTTATTTATTTATTTTATTTGATTTATATGCCGCCCTTCTCCGGAGACTCAGGGCAGCTTACAGTGCGTTAAGCAATAGCCTTCATACTTTTGTATATTTTATACAAAGTCAGTTTATTGCCCCCACAAACTGGGTCCTCAATTTACCTACCTTAGAAAGGTAGGTAAGTAGCTTGACCCTGGGTATCACAGGTTTGGAGCGATGGAGAAATGACCCAGTGCAGATAGAAAAAGCATGAAAAGGAACAAACCCATGTTATCCTCACCTCTGCCTTCCCCCTGTGGGCACCCAGACACTCAAAAAGCCACAAAGAGAAGCTCTTTGCACAGTGGGGTCATTTTCAGGAGGAAATGTGACTGACAATAATGAAAGATTAAAGCGAACTGTTAACTTGTGATCGGATACAGCAGGAGGAGGAAAACGAATGCTGCATGTCAAAGTTGTTGTGACATGTGGGCATATCACCACAAACCCACAGTTGGAGAACCACATTTCAGCCCACGCGTGGTGCACGCCCCAGCCTGTGTTGTGTCATTTGTGTTTCATCATGGGATCAATTCAGTGTGAGAAGCAGCAGTGAGTACAATAAGGTTTTTTTTCCCCCAGTGCTAGATTCTTCTTAAGAAGGCAACTGTAGCTTCCTTCCTCTGTTTCTCCACCGGTCTCAAGAACACTGGCCCTCTTCACACAATGGGGCACCTAAGGACATATTTCTAATTTTGGTTCACACAACAGCCAAAAGCTGCACATAGTGCTCCACCTACGAAGTTTTTATGCTCCATCTCTCCATACCTCTGTCTACTATCAACTGAGGGAAGGGTCACCAGTGAGAGAAAGAGAAATTTACAGAAGAAAGTCAGAAAGAATGAAAGATTAGAAAGAAAAGCCAGAAAGAGAAAGAAAGAAAGAGTAAGGAAGGAAGGGAGAGAGAGAGGAAGGAAGGAAGGTCGGTCGGTCACTATTGGGAGAGAAAGTTACAGAAAAAAGTCAAAGAAAAGTCAGAAAGAAAGAAAAGAAAGAAAGAAAAAAGGGAAGAAAGAAAGAAAGGTCACTGTTGAGAGAGAAAGTTACAGAAGAAAGTCAAAAAGAAAAGGAAGGAAGGAAGGTTACTATTGAGAGAGAAAGTTACAGAAGGTCAAAGAAAAGTCAGAAAGAAAGAAAAGAAAGAAAGAAAGAAAGGGTTACCAGTGAGAGAAAGAGAGAGAAAATTACAGAAGAAAGTCAGAAAGAAAGGAAGGAAGGAAGGAAGGAAGGAAGGAAGGAAGGAAGGAAGGAAGGAAGGAAGGAAGGTAGGTCACCACTGAGGGAAAGTTACAGAAGAAAGTCAAAGAAAAGTCAGAAAGAAAGAAAAGAAAGAAAGAAAGAAAGGGTTACCAGTGAGAGAGAGAGAGAAAGTTTCTAACTTGGTAGAAGAGCCTTGGTAGTACAGGGGTTTAAGGCACCCTGTTATTAAGCTGGTTATTAAGACCAGCTGCCTGCAATTACTGCAGGGTTCGAATCTCGCCAAGGCTCAAGGTTGACTCAGCCTTCCATCCTTTCTAAGGTAGGTAAATTGAGGACCCAGTTTGTGGGGGCAATAAGCTGACTTTGTATAAATATACAAAAGGATGAAGGCTATTGCTGAGCACATTGTAAGCCGCCCTGAGTCTCCGGAGAAGGCATATAAATCAAATTTAAAAAAAAAAAAAGTTACAGAAGAAAGTCAAAGAAAAGTCAGAAAGAAAGAAAGAAAGAAAGAAAGAAAGAAAGAAAGAAAGGTCACCATTGAGAGAAAGTTACAGAAGAAAGTAAAAGAAAAGTCAGAAAGAAAGAAAAGAAAGAAAGAAAGAAAAAAGAAGGAAAGAAACATCACTGCTGAGAAAGTTACAAAAGAAAGAAAGAAAGAAAAAAGAAGGAATGAAAGAAAGGTCACTCTTGAGAAAGTTACAGAAGAAAGAAAGAAAGAAAAGTTAGAAAGGAAGAAAAGAAAGGAAGAAGCAAGGGTTACCACTGAGAGAGAGAAAGTTAGAAAAGAAAGAAAGAAAGAAAGTCAAAAGAAAGTCAGAGAGGAAGGGAGGAAAGGAAGAAAAGAAAGGAAGAAGCAAGGGTTACCACTGAGAGAGAGAAAGTTAGAAAAGAAAGAAAGAAAGAAAGTCAAAAGAAAGTCAGAGAGGAAGGGAGGAAAGGAAGGAAGGAAGGAAGGAGAGAGAAAAGGAAGGGAAGGGAGGCTCAGCCCCCAGCCTGCCCAGCCTCCCACCGACCCCTCCGAGCCCCCCTCCCTTCCTTCCCTCCAGAAGCCCCTCTTCCCCCTCCCCCCATTTCCAGCCCCCCCCCGAGCTCTCCACGCCCTGCGGGGTCTCTGCCCCCCCCCCAAGGCCGCCTCCTCCTCCTCCTCCTCCCGGGGAAGGCCGCCTTACCTTGTCCGCCGTGCAAGGCCCGGAGTCCGCCCCGCAGCCCGGCCACCTGCTGCAGGAGGAGGCGGACCCTGCGGGCAGCCGAGGAGCCCGCATAAGGACCCCCGCCGCCGCCCGCCCTGCCCAGGAACACCACCCGGGCCTGCATGGCCTGCCGGAGGAGGAGGAGGAGGAAGAGCGGGCCCTGGGGGACGCGGTCCGGCGACGCACCGACTCCGCCCGGAAACGCCGACGCCGCTTTTGAGGGCCCGGGCGCTGCCGGGGAGGGAGGCGCTCAGCCCTGCAGGGAGATTGGCTGGCTGGCTCTTCCCCAGCTTGTGGGGTCGAAGTGGGGGATGGAAAGAAGGCGACAAAGAAGAAGGAAGAGTCGCCCGCTGAAATAGAGAGAAAGACGGCAGAGAGAAGAAAGGAAAGGAGAAGGAAAAGGAAAGAGGGAAGGAGAAAGGAAAAGAGGGAGAGTCACCATTGAGAAGGAAAGGTACAGAAGAAAGTCAGAAAGAAAGAGAGAGAGAAAGAAAGAAAAGGAAAGAAAGAGGGAGGGAGGGAGAGTCACCATTGAGAAAGAGAGAAAGTTACAGAAGAAAGTCAGAAAGAAAGAGAGAGAAAGAAAGAAAAGGAAAGAAAGAGGGAGGGAGGGAGAAAGAAAGAAAGAGGGAGGGAGTGAAGGAGAGTCACCATAGAGAAAGAGAGAAAGTTACAGAAGAAAGTCAGAAAGAAAGAGAGAGAAAGAAAGAAAGAAAAAGAAAGAGAGGGAGGGAGGGAGGGGGAGTCACCATTGAGAAAGAGAGAAAGTTACAGAAGAAAGTCAGAAAGAGAGAGAGAGAGAAAGAAAGAGGGAGGGAGGGAGGGAAGGAGACTCACCATTGAGAAAGAGAGAAAGTTACAGAAGAAAGTCAGAAAGAAAGAGAGAGAAAGAAAGAGGGAGGAAGGGAGAGTCACCATTGAGAAAGAGAGAAAGTTACAGAAGAAAGTCAGAAAGAGAGAGAGAGAAAGAAAGAAAAAGAAAGAAAGAGAGAGGGAGGGAGGGAGAGTCACCATTGAGAAAGAGAGAAAGTTACAGAAGAAAGTCAGAAAGAAAAAGAGAGAAAGAAAGAGGGAGGGAGGGAGTGAAGGAGACTCACCATAGAGAAAGAGAGAAAGTTACCATCAGAAAGAAAGAAAAAGAAAGAAAGAAAGAAAGAGAGAGGGAAGGAGATTCACCATTGAGAAAGAGAGAGAGTTGCAGAAGAAAGTCAGAAGGAAAGAAAAGTCAGAAATAAAGAAAAGAAAGAATCATGAAAGAGAGCGAGAAGAGAGGATTGAAATAGAGAAAGTTGAGAGAGAGATGGAAAGAGAGAAATAGAGAGAAAATCACAAAAGAGAGAAGGATGGAAGAGGGGTAAGGATCACCACTGAAACACTGAAGTCACAGAGAGAGAGAGAAAATCAAGAAGTGGGGAATGGTCACCCTTAAAATAGAGAGACAAAGAAAGAGAAATAAAAAATCATGAAAGACGGATGAGGAAATAGAAAGTCACGAAAAAGGGAGAGAGAAAGGGTCACCCTTGAAATAGAGAGAAAGTCGCAGTGAGGGGGAGAGAGAAAGAAATAGAGAGAAAATCACAAAAGAAAGAAGGGGGAGGGTCACCATTGAAATGGAAAGTTGAGAGAGAAGGAAGGAAAAGAAAAGAAATGAAATTCATTCTTTGGCTGCTTTCCCTGCAAGATGGCCAAACTTTGGCATTACACCAAGGAGCAGCACACTGCCCAGACGGAGAATCTGTCTTGAAAAGCTCAGGAAAGGATGGGTGGAAAAAAAGGGTACTCTAGAATAGGGGTCTCCAACCTTGGCAACTTTAAGACTTGTGGACTTCAACTCCCAGAATTCCTCAGCCAGAATTCTGGGAGTTGAAGTCCACAAGTCTTAAAGTTGCCAAGGTTGGAGACCCCTGCTCTAGAAAGAGTGCAGAGAAGAGCCACAAAGATGATTAGGGGACTGGAGGCTAAAGCATATGAAGAACACTTGCAGGAATTGGGTAGGTATAATGAAAAGAAGGACTAGTGGTGACATGATAGTCGTGTTCCAATATTTGGGGGGGCTGCCCCAAAGAAGAGGGGATCAATTTATTTTCCAAAGCACCTGTAGAACAATCACGGGAAGAGAATATCCTGTATGAAATGGAACTTTTTTTAAAAAAGGTTAATCTCCCAAGAGAGTAAATAGAAAATGGTTAAAAGGAAAGAGGATGTGAAAACTGCTTGGGACACGGTGGAAAAAAAATTAGATTATGCACTGAGTGTCACAAAAGCATGTAGGATTACACTAATGAGAAATATGAAAAGGTAGGTTTGGTAGAATATAAGGTGTGAGATTCTGTGGGTGAGAAAAAAAAATCATGTGAATAATTATGGGAAAAATGAGAGAGAGAGAGAAACTGAGTCATCTGCATATTGAACAAGGAATGACCCAAAAAAAAAAATGTAGTTGAAGAGAGCAAGGAACTGTTCGGATGAAAAATGGCAGAGAAAATGCAGTGTGATTTTGATGGACGTTTTTAAAAAGTGGTTTGGAAGTGGACGAAGAGGGCTGAACAAGGCCTCCAGCAGGGTGAAGGGAACTGAAAATAAAAATGATGAAATGATTTCGAATGAGACTGAAGTGAGGCAATGCTGGAAGACATCGTTCAGATGTTTTGTTTGAGAATGACAGTGATGTGCAGATGAACAGAACCTAAATAAATGCATTAATGTTTGTGTCCAAGAAAAACAAAACTGTTAAAAATTCACAAGGAGTGCAAGAATGTAGAAATAGAATAGAATAGAATAGAATAGAATAGAATAGAATAGAATAGAATAGAATTTTTTATTGGCCAAGTGTGATTGGACACACAAGGAATTTGTCTTTGGTGCATACGCTCTCAGTGTACATAAAAAGAAAAGATACATTCATCAAGAATCATAAGGTACAACACTTAATGATAGTCATAGGGAAACAGAATCAATATAAATCGTAAGGATACAAGCAACAAGGTTATAGTCATGCAGTCATAAGTGGGAGGAGATGGGTGGTGGGAACAATGAGAATATTAATAGTAGTGCAGACTTAGTGAATAGTTTGACAGTGTTGAGGGAATTATTTGTTTAGCAGAGTGATGGCATTTGGGAAAAACTGTCCTTGTGTCTAGTTGTTCTGGTGAGCAGTGCTCCATAGCATCGTTTTGAGGGTAGGAGTTGAAACAGTTTATGTCCAGGATGCAAGGGGTCTGTAAATATTTTAACAGTCTTCTTTTTGACTCGTGCAGTGTACAGGTCCTCAATGGAAGGCAGGTTGGTAGCCATTGTTTTTTCTGCAGTTCTAATTCTCCTCTGAAGTCTGTGTATGTCTTGTTGAGTTGCAAAACCAGACAGTTATAGAGGTGCAGATGACAGACTCAATAATTCCTCTTTAATTATAAAAGTACTAAATTGACAACTACATGTTGCTCTTGATTTACAACCATTCGTTTAGTGACCGTTCCAAGTTACACCGACACTGAAAAAAAGTGACTTATGAACATTTTTCACATTTAGGACTATTGACGTGATCAAAATTCAGAAGCTTGGCAACTGGCATGTACTTATGACGGTTGCAGTGTCACGCGATCCCATTTTTTCAACTTCCTGACAAGCAAAATCAAGGGGCGGGGGGAAGCCAGATACACTTAACAGCCGTGTTACCGACTTGACAATGCAGTGATTCGCTTAACAACTGGCAAGAAAAGATGGTAAGATGGGGCAAAAACCACTGTCTTGCTTAGCAATGGAAATTTCGAGCTCTGTTGCGGTCGTATGTCGAAGACTGCCTGTATCGTTGGAGCAATGTTTAAAAGGAGCTGTCAAGGCTTCTGGAATGACTGTGCAGCTTGTTTTAAGGTGTGTGAAGCCTGCACCTGAACTTGTCACTTGGCAAAATGCCATTATTATTCCCTCCAATAATAGGAAAGGTTATAAAACTGAATGCAACTGAAGGAGTATCGCTTTCTTAATTGTACCTGGGAAGGTGGTTGACAGAATTCTAATTGAACAGGTACGAGAAGACAATGTACCTTCATTATCCAGAACACAGAGGCTGGGGGGTGGGGGGGTGGAGTGGCATTTGATCTCCCAGTTCTGTACATTCTCTTAAACGTCTAGCTTGGCTGGAAGCTACGCACACAATAATTATTATTAACATAATTTTCTGACTGCCGTAGGAATTAATTCAGGCTTGAATAAGCACACAGCAGGGTCGTAAATCCCTGAGAATGGAGTTTGCAATTGCATTATTTGTCTGTTAAAAAATGTACTAGCTGGGTTTTCACGATGGGGTTAGCAGGGTGCACAGAGCGTGTTGCACAGGGAGTCCTCGACATACAACCATTCATTTAGCGACCGTTTGACGTTACAACAGCCCTGAAAAAAGTGAAAAAGTTTTTCACGCTTACAAACCATTCCAGCAATTGCCATGGTCACACAGTCAAAATTCAGAGACTTGGCAACTGGCTCGCATTTATGACGGTTGCGGTGATGGAAGTCAGCGATGAAACCAGATTCATTTAACAACCGTGTTACTAACTTAACGACGGCAGTGATTCACTTAACCACTGTAGCCAGAAAGGTCGTAAAACGGGGCAAAACTCACTTAACAAATGTCTCGCTGAGCAACAGAAATTTTGGGCTCAGTTGAGGTCGTAAGCGGATGCCCAAAAACCTGCAGGGAATTTTGCAGGCAGTTGCCAGGAATCAAGATCACTGAAAAGTGGATACATGCGTGCGTGCACACACAGACACATCTTTAAAATGTTTGAACCTGTCAATACTTCTCCACCTTGCTTGATTTTTTTCAAAACCTAATTATTTCCGTGCGATAACTGAGACACCATCAGTAAATGGAGACAAATTCTTCATTGCCAAACAACAGATAATGATGTCTGACAATTGGAAATGTTGACCAGCGAATGAATGCCTGAAAACATTTACTTTTGTCGGTGTTTTTTCCCCCTATCTATTCCATCTGGAGTGTTTTGGCTGCTTTTTCTATCCAATTCCTTGTTTTCTTTTCTTTTTAAAATTCTGGCATTTGGCTATGGTTCTTCCTCTCTTCCCTGTATTAAAAACATTTGCATTGTTGTTGTTAGTTGTGAAGTCTTGTCTGACCCATCACAACCCCATGGACAACATTCCTCCAGGCCTTCCTGTCCTCTACCATCCACTGGAGTCCATTTAAGTTCACGCCGACTGCTTCCGTGACTCCATCCAGCCACCTCGTTCTCTGCCGTCCCCTTCTCCTTTTGCCCTCCATCATTCCCAGCATGAGGCTCTTCTCCAGGGAGTCCTTAGGTGGCCAAAGGATTTGAGTTTCCTCTTCAGGATCTGGACTTCTAGAGAGCAGTCAGGGTTGATCTCCTCTAGGACTGACCGGTTGGATCGCTTTGCAGTCCAAGGGACTCGCAGGAGTCTTCTCCAGCACCAGAGTTCAAAGGCCTCCGTTCTTTGGCGCCCAACCTTTCTTATGGTCCAACTTTCACAGCCATCCATTGCAACTGGGAAAACCATGGCCTTGACTATACACTCCTTTGTTGGCAGGGTGATGTCTCTGCTTTTTAGAATGCTGTCTAGATTTGCCATAGCTTTCCTCCCCAGGAACAAGCTTCTTTTAATTTCTTGGCTGCAGTCCCCAGGAAAATAAAATAAAATCTGTCCATTTCCACCTCCATTTCTTCCCCATCTATTTGTCAGGAATTGAGAAGGCCGGATGCCATGATCTTAGTTTCCTTAATGTTGAGTTTCAAGCCAGCTTTTGCACTCTCCTTCTTCACCCGCATCAAGAGGCTCTTTAGTTCCCCTTCACTTTCTGCCATTAGAGTGGTATCATCTGCATCTCTGAGGTTGTTGATATTTCTCCCGGCAATCTTAATTCCAACATTTGATCCATCTAGCCCCGCCTTTCTCATGAAGTGCTCTGCAAATAAGTTAAATAGGCAGGGCGACAGTATACAGTCTTGCCGGACTCCTTTCCCAATTTTGAACCAATCAGTGGTTCCATGTCCAGTTCTCACTGTTGCTCCTTGACCCGCAGATAGGTTTCTCAAGAGACAAATAAGATGGTCTGGCACTCCTGTCTCTTTAAGAACTTGCCACAATTTAGATAAACAATATTATAAGATATTTTTATTTTATTTTTTTATTTTATTTTATTTTTGATTTATATGCCGCCCTTCTCCGGAGACTCAGGGCGGCTTACAATGCGCTAAACAATAGCCTTCATTCTTTTGTGTATTTATACAAAGTCAGCTTATTGCCCCCACAACTGGGTCCTCAATTTACCTACCTTAGAAAGGATGGAAGGCTGAGTCAACCTTGAGCCTGGTGAGATTCGAACCTGCAGTAATTGCAGGCATCTGGTCTTAATAACCAGCTTAATAACAGGGTGCCTTAGACCACTGTACTACCAAGGCTCTGGGATTTATTTTATCAATGGTTAGATAATAAAACATGGAAATGAAATATGAAATGAATGTTATAATACAATATATGGAAGTGATTTTTATGGGATGAAAATGCCATTGTTATACGAATGACAAATAAGAATAATAATATAAAGATTTACATTACATTGATAACATGAGAAATTAGAAAATTAGTAAATTATTAATATTAGATGATGCCCAAAAGATTTGTAACCGACCGACACACTGCTTGCAATTGTAATGGAGGATGATGTTTTATGTTTTGTTTAAAAATAAAAATTAAAAAAAAAAAAAGAACTTGCCACAATTTGTTGTGATCCACACAATCAAAGGCTTTAGCATAGTCAATGAAGCAGAAGTAGATGTTTTGTACTTTTTGTATTTTGTAGACTTTTAGCTATACAATTTGGGATGGACACCCTTGGAATGGGGTGGGAGTAGGAATGGATTTCCAGAGGGGAAAAAGTGCAGACTACAGGAATCATTTGCACCACTCAGGGGACCCTGAGGACACAGAGAAGCCTCCAAGTGCTTCAACGACCCTCTAAAAGGATGCAAACGTCCAGCTATCTGCAAGGAAGTATAAATCCTTCCCTTCCCCACTATCCAGCCAGAACTGAAGAAGCTTCTTGGACGAGAAGCAAAACGTCTTCAAAAGAAAAAATAGAAAGTCCAGTTACCTCTTGAAAAAAGTACCTTTGGGACAACCACAGCCTGGATGACTGAGAATCTCTATAGACTATTTTGTAGAAGTGATTCCAGGAGCGGTTGTGTTAACTGTCTGGGTCCTTGGTGCTGTTGTGACTCCGACCCCCGAGCCTGTCTTATCGGAGGGAGAAGGCTCTGAAAGTGAAGGAGAGGAGTTGGCCAGGCCTCCCTCTCCAGGACCCTCCTCTCTGGCAATGCCTCAGGTGTCTCCCGAAGGAGAAGAGATTGGCCAGGAGCCAGGTATCGCCGAGCAATCGCAGTCGGACAGTGACGGAGATAAGTCTTGGCTGGATCCACGCCAGCGTCAGAGAGACAAGTGGGCGCAGCAGAAAAGGAGGCGTGCCAGAGATTAAGATGAGTCACTGGACCACACCCCACAGGGGATAAAAGGGGGTGTGGTGGCCATTCAGGCTCTGTGACGGACAAAACTAAACAACTAGCGAGTCGCATTGTATCTCTGAAACTACGTTATCTGCGTGCCTTGGATTTAATACGGACTGGACTTGACAATTCTGTGGCTTTGTGTATTTGTTTTGGTTTATCTGACGGAGGAGGAACACCTCCCTCTGTGAGTAAAGTTCTTGGCAAGCAGCCACTGGGTTGCTGCCAATCCTGTTATCGAAGGAATTTATTGTCTGCAAGTTTTATTTAACCCCTGGCTGACTGTTTGTGTGCATGTGTGAGACAGGGACAGAACAGGTGCAAAAGGCACTTTGCACATGCTTGGGCACTCCCGTCGAGTAGTTGTGCAACTCGGCGCACCATGCTTCATACATAAGGATATCTGGCTTTAACTATTCTCGCAATAAGCTGCAGTTAGAGAGACATTATTAGACTTAATGTCTCCTTCTGCGCCTTTACGTCTGCAAGCCTCTCGTTAGCGAATGTTCCAATTAGAACATTTATCCTGCATTGTCTAAAGGGAAGAAGTTGTAAGCGAGAGTTTCTCTGCGTTGCATGACAGCCAATTACGGTTGGAACGATATTGCGGAAGCTCCGAAATTGAAGATCTACTCAATAATGGAGTAAACTCTCTTCCCGTCTCTGCGGTTCGTCCATCAATTCCTTTCCCAACTAGATTTCTCCCGTTGCTGGGGAAAAACATTGAACTTCCAATGATCTAATTTTGCTTAACGGCGCGGCAAATGCAACCGTCAATAAATGCAGCTGCAACTTCCAAACAGATGTAGGCTTTTTTTGTTTGTTTGTTTTAGGAACACGGAGGGCGAAACCCAAGGATGCTTTTTTTACCCCACAGGCAAAACTGGACTTTGTTCTTCCTCGAAGAGGTTTCACTCCTCATCCAAGAAGCTTCTCCAGTTCTGACTGGATGGTGGAGAATTTGAAGGATTTATGCTCCTTGCAGACAGCTGGTCATTTGCATCCTTTTTAGAGAGTGGTTGAGGACACTTGGAGATTTATCGGTGTCCTCAGGGTCACCTGAGTGGTGCAAATGGGTGTGGAGCCTTCTTGGAACTTCTGAAAGGACTTGTGTTGTGGATGGGAGACAGGGTGGTGTTGTGTCCCTCCCCGTCTGTTGAGAGAGGGATGATCAGTTTTGACACAGATGGCCTCCTTCACCCCTCTTTCAAACCAGCGGTCCTCTCTGTCCAAAATGTGGACATTGCTGTCTTCAAAAGAGTGGTCTTTTGTCTTTTAAATGCAGATGGACCTCTGAATCTATATTGGTAGGTTTGTTCTCCTATGTTGCGCCACGTGTTTATGAAGTGGCTGTTTTGTTTCCCCAGTGTACAGATCTGCATAGACAACGTCTATGGAGATTCTCAGTCATCCAGGTCACGGTTATCCCAAAGGTGCTTTTTTCAAGAGGCAACTGGACTTTCTGGTTTTTCTTTGAAGACGTTTCACTTCTCATCTAAGAAGCTTCTTCAGATCTGAAGAATTGCCCTGGAGTCACGTGATCCCCTCTGGCAACTTCTGACAAGCAAAGTCTATGGGGAAGTCTGATTCAATTAACAACCCTGTTACTAGGGTTAACAGCTGCAATGATTCACTTAACAACCGGGGCAAGAAAGGTCGTAAAAAGGGGCAACACTCACATAATGAATGTCTCACTTAGCAACAGAAAGTTTTGGGGCTCAATTGTGGTGATCGTAAGTTGAGGACACCCTGTATCTATTATTGCAGCCCAACCGTGTGCATTGATGTGCATCCTAGCTTCTCAAACACAAGGAATTTGTGTCTGTCTGTCTGTCTGTCCTCAGAACAGCTTTTCTTCTTCTTCGCTTGCAAAACATTGCTTTTTATCGTCCAACTGATTTAATTTCACCAACAGGTATTTAAATGACACTCGTGCACAAAGATTGTAGCTAGAAAAAAGGTGTGAAACTGAAAAATATGCAAACTTAGCTCATGCAATTATCAGGATGCACTAAAATAGTTATATATATATAAACAAACTATTCTAAAAATACGAGTTCCAGGCTTATTAGGCTTATTATTATCCAGGCTTATTAGTAAAGAAAGAAGCAGACATACTGCGAACTCCGGAACTTAAAATTTTAAAAGAATTAACATTTTATTTTACTAAGATTTCGTCAGCCATCTACTGACATCGTCAAGAGTATTAAACTACCATTACAGAGATCTCTGCTTTTATATGCCTTACATGTGCAAGGGCCAAATTGATTAATGGCATATAAAGGCAGAGATCTTTGTAATGGTAGTTTAATACTCTGATGATGTCAGCAGACGGCTGACGAAAGCTTAGTAAAATAAAATTTTAATTCTTTTAAAATTTTACAATTTTAAGTTCCGGAGTTCGCAGTATGTCTGCTTCGCTTAAATTAGAATGCACCGCACAGCTAACCCACGAGGGCATCTTTCTGGAGAGAGAGAGAGCACATCTGGCAAGGTTGGGCATAGCCACGAAATGCCCACAAGTGGTATTGGTGTGTAGCTACACAACATTGGAAACAATCCACGCCTTCTGTGTTTTTTTTATTCGCAACTAAGAGCCTTTTCTCTGCTTGTAGTTTCCAGGCAACAAGGTACCTTGGCAACTTATATTTCCCTTTTGAGCACCTGACTTTGGTCTTATCTCCCTTCCACTCCAATGTCATCAATAAATTGTCTTTTAATATCTCCCGTTCTGGAAAACAAGCCGGTTTTCCTATTTAATTTGACATCGCGGTGCAGTGTGTAAACTTTGCTATGGGATTAAACTCTCCACTTTATCCTTACTTCCCCTTCCAATGATGCAAATGTGCCCCACAGATGTTGTGTTTATTGCTTTAAAAATGCCACCTCCTTGTGATGTTGTCTTCATCATTTTCTCAAGCCTCCACCTGAAGCAGCTTAAAGTTGTCTTTAACCGTTCCAGTTTCAAAGGAGTAATATAGTCCCCTTCCTAGCAATAGATTTTGCCACACTTGACAAAACCTAGCATGAAGAATTAACAGTGAAATAAACTAGCATTAACAAGGAGACAAATTCTTTGTGTGTCTAATCACACTTGGACAAATAAAGTTGTCGTCTTCTCCTTTTTCTTCCTCTTCCTCTTCTTCCTCCTCCTCTTTTCTCCTTTCTTCTCCTTCCCTCCTCCCTTCTCCTCTTCCTCCTCCTCTTCTTCTTCTTCCTCCTCTTCTTCCTCCACCTCTTCTCCTTTTATTTTCTTCTCCTTCCCTCCTCCCTTCTCCTTCCTCCTCTTCCTCTTCTTCCTCTTCCTCTTCTTCTCCTTCCTCCTCTTCTTCCTCCACCTCTCCTCCTCCTCCTTTCTTCTCCTTCCCTCCTCCCTTCTCCTTCCTCCTCTTCTTCCTCCTCCTCCTCTTCTTCTTCTCCTTCCTCCTCTTCTTCCTCCACCTCTTCTCCTTCTATTTTCTTCTCCTTCCCTCCTTCCTTCTCCTTCCTCCTCCTCCACTCCTCCTCTTCCTCTTTGCATTTGATTTCACAACAGGCTACAATGTTTGAACCAATATATGGGTTAAGATGATGACGCCGTGAAGGGAGATGAAGCTAGATTTCTCACCAGGTAGAAAAAGATTAGTCACAGACACTATATTGCTAGCATATTTTGTGAGATGAAATAGATCTGGACTCGGAGCATATTTTTGAACAGAGGCCTAGATAGACAGGTGTCCTTAGATCGCAAGACCCAAATGGCTTCCTACGTAGCCTTTTAATATTTCGTGTTCCCGGAGGAGAGAAAACCTGTCTCTCATTCTGGATTGTATTTGTCTGAAGTGGTGTAGGGTTTCCTGCCTAAGCAGGGGGTTGGACTAGAAGACCTCCAAAGCCCCTTCCAACTCTTCTATTCTAAATTCTAAATATTTAATCTAATACTGGGGAAATTCAGGGCAATTTTCCCTCCATCAATGAATGGGGAAGAAACCTGCAGAAGATTGAATTATTTCTGACTCTACCCTCCACGCTCCCTTGAATCTCGTCATCAGTTGGAAAGCCAGATCCTATCCTTGGAAACGAGAGAGATCCTATCCTTTCCACGTGGAAGGATGCGCTTCCACAATGAGCCAGTTGCTTCTCTCTCTTTTATTTTTTTATTATTTTTTTTTACCGAATCCTTTTCCTGCCTAACACACCTCGGAGTGAGTCACAAGCCAGCTTGACTGCCCTCTCTGTTCCTAGCATCAGACATAGTGCCAAGAAGGCTTTAAAAGACTTTTTTAAAAAAGCCAATAGAAAAAAAAATAGATAAAAAGTGCTCCAAACTGTCAAAGAACAAAGAAATGACAAGAAACGTTTTTAAAAAGGAGGTGAATTGTTCCCGAGGAAGGGTGGAATTGGAAGTAGAAACTGGACATCAAACATTCAAACTTTCTCTTATGCTGCAACTAACAAAATAACAAGAGTTGGAAGGGACCTTGGAGGTTATCTAGTCCAACCCCCTGCTCACGGAGGAGAGCTATACTAGGGATTCGAACTGCTGAACTGCCCACCTTTCTGATCGACAAGCTCACTGTCTTAGCTACTGAGCCACCTAGTCAGGCAATGGATGGAAACTAATTAAGGCCTGGAGATTACAACATATGAAGAACGGTTGCAGCAACTAGATATGTCTACTGGTAATTTAGTGAAAATAAGGACCAGGGGAGACATGATAGCAGCCTTCCAATATTTCAGGAGGTGCCCCAAAGAAGAGGGAGTCAAGCTATTCTCCAAAGCACCTGAAGGCAGGACAAGAAGCAACGGGTGGAAACTAATCAAGGAGAGAAGCAACTTGGAATTAAGGAGAAATTTCCTGACCGTTAGAACAAATAATCAGTGGAACAACTTGCCTCCAGAAGTTGTGAATGCTTCAGCGCTGGAGGGTTATAAGAAGAGATTGGACAGCCACTTATCTGAAATGGCAGAGAAGGTCTCCTGCGCTACCATTTCAGACCAGTGACTGTCCAATCTCTTCTTTTTTTTTTTTAATTTGATTTATATGCCGCCCTTCTCCGGAGACTCAGGGCGGCTTACAATGTGTTAAGCAATAGCCTTCATCCTTTTGTATATTTATACAAAGTCAGCTTATTGCCCCCACAAACTGGGTCCTCATTTTACCTACCTTAGAAAGGATGGAAGGCTGAGTCAACCTTGAGCCTGGTGAGATTCGAACCTGCAGTAATTGCAGGCAGCTGTGTTAATAACAGGGTGCTTTAAACCACTGTACTACCAAGGCTCTTCTGAAAAACTTTTGAGCAGAGGGTTGGATTAGAAGAAGAAGGAGGTCAACTTAAGTCTCCAAAGCACCAAGAAGGCAGAACAAGAAAGAACAGATGGAAACGAATCGAGGAGAGAAGTAACCTAGAACTAAGGAGAAATGTCCTGACAGCGTGAACAATTAACCAGTGGAACTGCTTGCTACCAGAAGTTGTGTGTGAGGGGTTTTTTTGTTTTTGTTTTTAAAGAAAAGACTAGACGACCACTTGTCTGAAATAGTACAGGGTCTCCTGCTTAAGCAGTGGGGATGGACTAGAAGGCCTCCAAGGTCCCAACTCTGTTATTCTGTCCGTGTAAGAATAGCAACAGATGCGAAGTTGCCTCAGGTCTTCTGGGGAAACGGCTTCTTGTGAAATGTCGTTTTATCTGCATATATGGCGAAAGAATGAAGGAGCAATTCATCAGAAGCTCTGGCCACCTCTGCAGACTCTGAAGTTAAGTTTCCGTCTGTGTGACTCCCGAAATATGTGGCTTGGCGTGGCGCCTTCAACACCGCAACTTGTGAGGAAGCCGTGACATTAGGAAGGTCTCCGCACTTCGGATTTTTCTCAACCTCCTTTTTCTCATAACCCACGAAAAGCAAAGTTACGACGTGTGAGAGGCCCTTATCCCAACATTATTATTAAAACTATACGCAGTTGGAACTTTGCTGTCTCCGTCCAAGTTGATTCCTGGCCATCTGGCTGAATACTTACATCCTCGACTTACGACCACAACAGAGCCTCTTTCTGTCATTAAGTGAGACACCCGTTAAGTGAATTCTGCTCCATTGTATGACCTTTCTGGCCCCAGTTGCTAAGTGAATCACTGGGGCTGTGAAGTTAGTGACACCGTTGTTAAATGAACCCGGCTTCCCCCATTGGCATTGTTTGTCAGAAGGTCACAAAAAGGAATCAGGTGAGCCCAGGACTTTTGCAACCGTCATAAGTATGAGTCAGTTGAATGAATGAATTTATTGATTGATTGATTGATTAGCCCTTGGGCCATATCAAAGTGCAGAGTTCCAGAAACAAATCATTACAAAAGTTTGGTAAAACAATTTAAATGAAATTGGAATAGCGCACGATTAAAAATGCAGTTAGAATAAAATACGATCTAAAATGTCAGTTGCCAAGTGTCTGAATTTTGATCACGTGACCACGGGGATGTTGCAATGGTCGTGAGTGTGGAAAAGGGTCGTAAGTGTGGAAATCGGTCCCATTTTTCAGTGCCGTTGTAACTTCGAATGGCCACTAAACAAACAGTCGTAAGTTGGGAACTGCTTGCCCTGTTCTGCTTGCAAAAGCACTTTCTGACCCTTCAAAATTAGAAAAACGGTAAAAGTTTCTCGATTTAGCGCAGTGGCTTTGAATTCCAAATCCCAAACAAACAAATAAAAATTTAAAAACTCAAATGAAACCAATTTTTTTTAAAAAGTTTCTTTACAGCTACCACTTCGCCTGACAGCTGCATCCACAAAGACTTCTAATGGACCCTAATCCACTACAGAGTGTAAATGCTAATAGCGATGATGATACAGGCATCGTGGCCAATTTGCCTTCAATCAGCACATTTCCCAGTAAAAGTCCTTCCACCAAATTTAATTAAGTGCTTTTTGGCGGAGGAAGAAGCCTTTTTCAATTTTCGATTAGACGGAGATGAAATTTTTGTTCATTTGGGTATCCCGGATATCCATCGCATTCCCTTAATGCTTTTGGTGGCGAAGAGCCCTTATCGCATCTCAACGATTAATAATTGATACAGAAAATTTAGACGGACTGGTTTACAAAGGGGAGATCTCCCTTACCAAAATATCTATCTATCTATCTATCTATCTATCTATCTATCTATCTATCTATCTATCTATCTATCTATTTTTTATTTTTTTTTTGCTTTAATTTATATGCCGCCCTTCTCCGGAGACTCAGGGCGGCTTACAATGCGTTAAGCAATAGCCTTCATACTTTTGTATATTTATACAAAGTCAGCTTATTGCCCCCACAAACTGAGTCCTCAATTTACCTATCTTTGAAAGGATGGAAGGCTGAGTCAACCTTGAGCCTGGTGAGATTTGAACTC